>NC_064567.1:85159046-85462077 GCF_937001465.1 Orcinus orca
ATGCTAATTATTAATTTTCACCAAATGGTATCTCCTAAACACCTTACACTTTGGAGTTGAGGAAGATGATCCACTTGTGTTTAACCTTTATTTCTTGGTTTTATTATGTATTCTAATATCTATCAATAATTTTAAAAATACATCTGAGATTAAAGGTATTTCTAAACAGTGAAAAGGAACAAAATAAGAATTAGAAAAGAAATAAAACACAGAGAGCATAGGAAATTAGAGAAGTACAGTAAGCATGCATAGCAGTGTGTTTTGCCAAAATCTACCCTCATTTATCTTAAAAAAATGCCAATTTGGATAATTCAATTAGAACTTTAAACTTTCAGTAGTCAAATAAATCAATCTTGTCCTTTGTGATTTCCTTTATCCCTTCTATTATATCCCCCTCTACAAGTCTGTCAAACATTAAACTATATTGTATGTTTCAATGATTTGACTTTTTATTTCTTTTTCCTTGTTTAATATATGTTAAATTAATTCATAACACGATATATATTTCCTAGTTGCTTATTCAAGTCCATCAACTAACTGGTATGTATGTATGTGTGTGTGTATATATATATACACACACACACATATATGCACGCTTTTTTTTTTTTTTTGGCCACTACATGCAGCATGCAGGATTGTAGGTCCCTGATCAGGGATTGAACTCATGCCCCCTGCACTGGGAGTGTGGAGTCTTAACCACTGGACTTCCAAGGAAGTCGCAACTGGTATATTCTTATACCACTAACAGATTATTTTTATGTTTATAATGCATTTTATTTATTTGCTTATTTATTTTGGCTGCACTGGGTCTTAGTTGCGACATGCAGGATCTTTTAGTTGTGGCATGTGGGCTCATGGTTGAGGCATGTGGACTCTTAGCTGCGGCATGCATGTGGGATCTAGTTCCCTGGCCAGGAATCAAACCCAGGCCCCCTGCATTGGGAGCATGGAGTCTTACCCACTGGAGCACCAGGGAAGTTCCACTAACAGATTGTTTTAAATATAGTTTTATAATTTTTAAAGGGTTGGTTCTCACTCATCACTACTTTCATCCTAAGTTTTCTTTGGTATTTTTGTCTCTTGATTCTTACAAGTGAACTTTAACATTATATTGGGAAGTTCAGAGAAGATTCCTTTGGTATTTTGATGAGAAGTGCATCAAATTTGAAAACAACTGATATTTTAAATATCACTGAAAAAAGCTAAATTACAGTTAACTTTTCCAACCAAGAACACTTAATTTTTTTCACTAATGCAAATGAATACATTTCTACTTCAGGTTCTACTTTCTACTTACAGTTATTTCCAGGTATTCATATTTTGAAAGGGATCACTTTTAAAATTTTTTCTTCTCCTATTTGGCTGGTCTATAGGACCACTTTCTAGTATTATTCAACCACTTTGCTCCTCTTTCTTATAAATTAGTCATTTTAAGGAAATACATTTGGTTTTAATGTAATTATTTTTTTAAATCAACAAAAGGAAAATAACATTTCAAAGAAGAAACAAAGGGCTTCCCTGGTGATACAGTGGTTAAGAATCCGCCTGCCAAGCCAGGGGACACGGGTTCGAGCCCTGGTCCAGGACGATCCCACATGCCACGGAGCAACTAAAGCCCGTGCGCCACAACTACTGAGCCCACATGCTGCAACTACTGAAGCCCATGTGCCTAGAGCCCGTGCTCCAAAACAAGAGAAGCCACCGCAATAAGAAGGCGGCACACTGCAACGAAGAGTAGCCCCGGCTCGCTGCAAAAGCCTGTACACAGCAACGAAGACCCAACGCTGGCAAAAATAAATAAATAAATTTATTTAAAAAAAAAAAAAAAACAGAAAAAACAGTCAAGTAGAATAATAGCTGTTTTATGTATATGGATTTCTCCCATAACCCAAGTTTCTACTCGCCTTTTTCCCAGGGCCCTGGGTCACCTGAATCCCACCACATCCTGTGCTTGATGAGAGTTCCCGAATGCCTCTATTTGAGCATACCTCAGCTCTTTGTTTTGATCCCAGAAATACCCTCACCTATCCAGGATATTCTAAGTGCCACAGATGTTTAAAAAGTCCAGTTCATTCTCCCATTCTCTCCAGTCCTTAAAGGAAGTAAATAGATATTCATGCATTTCTGCCAGATATAAAACACTCTCGTTCTTGGCCTATATAATGCCACTGTTTCCTGGTTTTCCTTTATCCCTTGATTGTTCATTTCTTTTTTTTTTACAGCTTTCTTTTAGTTTGCTCTTCACACATTTTGGTGCTTACCCAGGTTCCCTCCTTGGTACTTTGAGATATTGTACCCAGAATCTGAAAGATCTTATTCATGCCCAAGTCTTCTACATCAGCTATATACAGAGTCCTCAGTATATTTTTTACCTCCAGCCTAGATATCAAAATGTCTAAAACAGAACCACTTTCTTTCTCCAGTCCTATTCCAACTTAAGTTTGTTTGAATTGAGAGGCATTAGAAGCATCAAGTATATTGTTTTTGTCTCTGAAATATTTATAAATTAAGAAAAATTTACTAAGGCATACTTTTGTGTCTCTGTAGTAAATCTGTTGACAGTTTATAGAAATAACTAACAATGTATACTTCCAGAGTGCTGGTGTTAGTGACAAAATATCGAGAATATTATTAGTTTAACAACATATATATTGAAAAGAGAAAATGAAATCTGCTATTCAAAATCTACAATTTGATTTCTTTAAGTATTTATAAACCAGAATCATATGACTGACTACATCTAATACAACAAACATGAGCCTTCCTCTCCAGATCCGTCTCCAAAAACTCCAATGTACTCTAAACAACTGATTAACTTGCTTACTGTAAGCCATACTGAAAAAATAAAGTATACTGTTTTTATCAATCTTATGCTCTTGGGATTTTATTTTCAGTTAACAAAGTATTCTTTGTGGAACACAATAAAATTCTGCCACTTACCTCTATTTCATGAATAAGAAAGAAGATGGACTAAGCATGTAATACAAACTCACACACATATAAAAACTTGAGCACATATCCCGAAATAAAGCCCTGACATAAGCTGAATGAACACTTTTCTGTTAATACTCATTTACTACTTTTTAGAATTATTTTTTCATTTACTGAAGAAAAATAGGAGCCAAACTTTTTTTTTTTTTTTGCGGTACGCGGGCCTCTCAATGTTGTGGCCTCTCCCGTTACAGAGCACAGGCTCCGGACGCGCAGGCCCAGTGGCGATGGCTCACGGGCCCAGCCTCTCCGCGGCATGTGGGATCTTTCCCGGACCGGAGCACGAACCTATGTCCCCTGCCTCGGCAGGCGGACTCTCAACCACTGCGCCACCAGGGAAGCCCGACCCAAGCTTTTAAAAAGGTATATGAGAAAGGTTTAAAATTCAGAACACTCTACACATTTTTTTCCTTCAAAATTAGGAAAAGGCTACCACGATTTGTAGTTGGAGGTAGATGACCATATAAATCAAAAATATTAGCGTACACTCTGAGGGCCTCTACCTTGGCTCACTCTGAAAATCCAAATTAAAAGATATCAGTGTAGCAAAAATGTTTCTTAATTTCCTTTAAGGTCATTAGTTTCTTTAGGACTCTACAGAACTGATATGGGAGACAAAAAAATTAGAGAACTAACAGTTTATAGGTTTTAACTGGCTACCTTCCATAGTAAATACCAAAATGGAAATCAAATAGGAAAGAACTGTTGAGAAGTGTTGGTGTACAGTTAACATCCTGAGCATTTAAACACTTAGACCTCAACCCACCTATATAGGCTTTTCTGATCTCCCTTAGAGAAGTATGCAAAGGCATTCCAGAGACTATAATAGCTACTACATCTTGCCTTAGTTGTAAGCTTTTACTTTTGTAAAGAAGGATCTCATTAAGGTACAGCAACTCAATGCCAAGACACAACCATAGTCACCTCACCCAACTTTATTCAACTTCTATCAAACTTTTAAGGGGAAAAAATTGGTGAATCCTATACAAAGGAAGTCCTACTTTGAGGGAAGGTGAATCAGTTTGGGCAGATCTATGCTCGAGACAAGACACAGTATAAGTCATTCTAACAGTTTTATTACTTATCTTCCACTGTGTCTCCTTTTAAAAATAATTCAGTAACTCAATCTTTTTTTTTTTTTTTTGCGGTACGCGGGCCTCTCACTGCTGTGGCCTCTCCCGTTGCGGAGCACAGGCTCCGGACGCGCAGGCCCAGCGGCCATGGCCCACGGGCCCAGCCGCTCCGCGGCATGTGGGATCCCCCCCGGACCGGGGCACAAACCCGCGTCCCCCGCATCGGCAGGCGGACTCCCAACCACTGCGCCACCAGGAAAGCCCCCAGTAACTCAATCTTAACTCCACATTGTAATGGGAAAACCAACATTTAGTGAAGACCAAGTATGTGCCAGGTCCTACATGTAGCATTTTCACATACTTTATTTCATTTAATTCTTAGGACAATACTTAAACAAACAAACAAAAAACCCAAGATCAAATAAATTAAGTGGCTTACTCACGACTTCAGAGCTAGTAAGTGGATGAAAAGGATTTGAAACTAAATCATTCTGACTCTATCTATATTCTTTCCATACTACCATCTAACTGACCTAGCTACCCTGAAAGAAAAGAGGGAAAAAGGGGGATAGGAATATATATTGATTTTAACTGTTATAAATGAGAGCTTGGTATGAAAGTAAGAAAATCTAGAAAGAAATAAACTCAGCTTTGCCAGTGATATTATTAAACATCTTCACATAACCTCTTTAACAGGCATACAATTTTTGACAATCATATTACCTGTTCAGTCATTAGAAAACTGAAATAAATCTTAGGAATAGCTAAAATTTTAGTTGTACCACATACCAAAAGATGAGCTATAGTCAATTCATGGTTATGCTCACTGTTCTGGTATAGTATACTACTGAAATTTTATCTAAATTGAAAAGAATTTTTTACAGTACACCATTAAAAAAGTCAGTTGCCATACATATGCTACATACTAAACAAAAGAATGATAAGAAAACTTATAAAATAAAACTAAGAAATATTCAGAATTTTTTTGTTTTATGTAACAATGAGTAAAAGATAAGTATCCTTTCAAAGAAAATGTGACGTACAATACCTGCGGGTCCTTGGTGGTTTTGGAGGGGGAGAATCTTGTTTGTCAGGATCTATGGAGCTGACCATATTTTCAGTGTTAATTTCATTCTGCCAAGAAAAAAAAATGCTTCATTAAAGTTAGGGGAAAAATAATTTTCCTTCCTCATGTTTCAAATAAATTGTTATTGGGCTTGTGAATTTTTAAAACAATGCTAATTTTGCCAAATAATAAAATAGGTGTTATGTCCTCTACATTTAAGCCCGAAAAAACAATATCAAAAAAACAGTCCATATCCAGTTACCAAGAAAATCAACTGTGTCGAGCAGCATTTCAACATATTTCAAATGCTACTGTTAAGAAACAGATTTCCCAAGAAAATAAAGATCCAAGATGATCTTTTTTTCAGGCATTACTACCACTAGATTCGTAATGTGCACATAGGGGGAAAAAAACCAAGGTAAGTCTTATATCCTTCACCTTTCCCAGACTTTTTTGAGACTCCTGTTGCTACCTACTACTTTAAAAGGGATGATCCTGAGTCAATACAGTTCTTATACAACCTATAAGAACCTCAGGTTGTATTTAGGATTGTGAATAGAGGAGATGTGAAATTATTATATAAAACATTGTCTTGAATTAGTTTCAGCCTCAGAAAGTACCTCATTTTTATATAGCTAGGCTATGTCAATTCTGGGCCAGAAGACAAGAAGGTTTTCACCCTTGCCTACATCTCAGATAATTTTACGAAAAAAGCCATCTTTCCATATACGATAATCAATTAAGGAACTCTGAAACTGTAGTTGACTTTTTTTTTTTTTAAAGTCACAAGACACTTCTACCATATCCATCATGGCATCTTCTTTGTCTATATAACTGTTTCTTGCCAGTGTCCTTTTCTACTAAGTACTCCCAACAATAGAAAACAGAGACCTCAAGTTCACAGCAATTTTTAATGGACCCTGTTTCCTAATATCAGATGCATTAGAAGTGTCTTACACATCTTACTATGCATCTTGTTCTGACCAAAACAAGAGTTACATGATGAGACTAAAAGCCTGCATCCTTAATTACAGCTGCCTATCAAATCGGAGGCATCTGTTGCAGGGATATCTGCTATAGATAGGATAACCACATAATTCATTGTCCATATCAGGGCTTTTACACCTAGACAACAAGTATAAACTGGTTTTGCCTCGAGTAAATCAGGACTTTGTTATCACACTTTTAGATCCTCAGATATTACCAGAATTTAAAGACTACTCTCATCATAAAGATTCCTCTCACATATTAGTGATTCATGTGCTTATTTCTATTAATTAAACAATCATATTCCCATAATAACACTCATTAATATTTTTGTACCAAAATCTATAAATATTCTTATTAAGTAGGTTAAAGAAAGATTAGTGAACCATATGAAACTGCTTCGACTGAACTGTTGTTTCTAACCTACAAAAACACATCAATTTTTTACAATTTCAACATAAACAGCCTCATGTCACGTCAAGTCAGGTTTTGCTGCCAAATACCAAACGCACACACACAGACACACACAGACAAACCAACGGTAGGTTTTCAGTGCATTTTATATTTTGGGACAGAGGTAAGGCATTGTGGATCTATATGTGAAAGGCAATGAACAGTAAGCACTGGAAAGGATACAAAAATGTAAAGGACATAGCCCTTAACTTCAAGAACTGTACAGTCATCAAACAAAAAAGTGAAAGGGTAATAATAAAACCATAAAATGGTAAAATCAGTACAATGAAGCTATAAAATCAGAGAAAGGAGATGTTATAGGTGAGAATATTAAGAATATACTTGGGAAAATATTAAGAAGTTGAAAACATTAAGGTAGCATGTCGAATGGCATTAAGGGGTGGATAAGACACTGACAAATAAAAGAGAACAGAGGATGGAAGTATGGAACAGGGAGAGAAAGTAAGGGTATTTTAAGCAAATGACTGCATGTGACAAAGGAAAGAAGGTGTCATGATGATTCCTCATTCTGGGTGAATGAAAGCTATTAACAGAAAGGGACAAAACAGGAAAAGAACTTCTGGGGGAGGTAAGATTTTTGAGCATGTTGAATTTCATATGATTAAAGGAATCCATGTGGTAATGCAGAACTACAACTCAGAGAGCCACTGCCCCCACACAGCATGAACAAAACCTCCTAGTCACTGGACTTGAGAATAAAACAATGTTCTTCTTGGATTCCTAGTTTTTACCTACAATAATGTTTGCTGTACTTTTATATCTTCTGATCCTCTTATATGTACAGCTTTTGTCCCCACACTTGTCCTAATGTATACAGCTCTTTGGCTGCTTCTATTACCACTTAAAACAATCACCAACTTTTGAAGTTGAAAGGAATTTTAGAAATTAAAGAAGCTACTGGAGATTAGGTTCTAGTGTATTCTCTTGTTTAAAGCAGAGCTTGCTAAAGCTATTCTTTTTAAACTTTCGACCACCTTTACCCATTTTGCTAAAGTGTATTAATATTTTTTGTGTATTAATATTTCCACATAACAGCTTTATCAAGGGCCACAAAAGAAAAAAATCAGAACCTAATTATCAAATATATAAGGATATATTATCAGCTGCAGAACAAAATAAATACTAAAGGTGCTTTAAAAAAACTTTACATTGGAAAAAAATTCAGAGTTCAGTAATATCACATCTAAAATGTACAACACAAGCATAACAGAAGGACCATAACACAAACTATTGTTGCTGTTAATCACCCTAGAACTGAAAATCCTGGTGTAAACTGGTGGTAGTATCTTTTATATACAAGATAAAAAGGCATGTGCGCATACCTTAGAGATGCTTGCTTACTGAGGTGTTTCTAAATCCCAAGTCAAATGCTACTGGATTCCAAAATAAATTTTCTCTTTACATCTTCTACTCTGAGAAGTGATTTTAGTTGTAAATACCTCTAACAAATAACATTTATCATAGAGTCATATTGCTGATTAGCATTTCAAACTAAAATCTCTACAAAAATAATTTTGAGACATAGAGCTTTAAGAGCTTTTTTAAAAGTTCCTTAACTTTACTTCTAAATTAAGTTGTCAGAGAAATAATAAATGGAGATTTATGATTGTTTTTCAGAGCATAGGTTCAGAAAGATAAGTAAGATATTTCAAATCATTTTACTCAACCACACAGCTCTAAGATAATTTTCCCCAAATTTTTAGATCCTACATTTTCTCTAACTGGGATTTACGGTTTCTAACCATATATAAACATGTTATAAAAACAGTCATTTATATTTTAAAGTACCTAGAAAATAAGATTTCTTAAGAGGAAAACATTAAAAAGTTATCTAGAATGATACGCTATCTTTTATCCTATCCACTTGTCCTTCCACGTTTTTATCCATTCATCCATTGAGATATATAGTACCAGACATTATGGTACACAACCTTTGGCAAAATATTTATTCTCATAAAATATAGTTTTTCAGAATGGATTCTATAGAAAATTGTTTTTCCCTTTTGCAAAATAGGAAAAAACATCTTGTACAAATGGCAAATTCAGCAGTCATCATGTCAGCTTTAACAAAACACAAGGACATAATCTAATATTTTAAGTTCAGTTAGCATGCAAACATGTAGTGTGTGGCTCCTATATAACCAGGCAATGAGATAAGAAAGTAGGATTGAAGTAACCACTATCTGCTATTGGATGCTATTTCATCTAATCTCATATAATGTATGATTTTTCTTGTATTCCTTAGGGATTTGTAAACCTTTGACCTATTAGAAAAAATCTATAACAAAAATGTAACTGTAGTGTGGAGTTCAGGCTAGTAAAAAGGAAGTTTAATTTTATGAATAAAACCTAAAAAAAAGAAAAATCAGGTAATGAGAAAAATGAAGATGAGAGAGTAATGCAATATTTTTCACACTTTTTTGGAAATATAGTTAAAACCTTTAAAAATACAACATTGAACATTGCCTTAAAATTTTTTTCTAGCAAAGGCAACAAAAGCAAATTTAAACAAGTGGTATTATCACACTAAAAAGCTTCTGCATAGCAAAGGAAACCTCAAGAAAATGAAAAGGCAACCTACTAAATGGGAAAAAATATTCGCATATCATGTATCTGATAAGGGGTTAATATCCAAAAAAAATAAGGAACTCATATAATTCAGTAGCCAAAAAAAAAAAAACACAAGTCGATTAAAAAGTGAGAAGATCATTTGAACAGACATTTTTCCAAAAAGACATGCAGATGGCCAACAGGAACATGAAAAGGTGTGCAACATTACTAGCCTTCAGCGAAATGCAAATCAAAACCACAATGAGACCTCACACCTGTCAAAATGGCTATTATCAAAAAGACAAGAAAAAAGTGTTGAAGAGGATGTAAAGAAAAGGGAACCTTTGTCTATTGTTGGTGGAAATGCAAATTGGTGCAGCCACTATACAAAACAGCATGGAGGTTCCTCAAAAAATTAAAAATAGAACTACCATATGATCCAGCAATTCCATTTATGCATATTTATCTGAAGAAAACAAAAACACTAACTCTAACTGAAGATAAAAAACGCTAACTAAAGATAGATGTACCCCCATGTTCACTGCAGCATCATTTACAACCCAACTGTGCACTGATGAACAGATAAAGAAAATGTGGTATTAAAAAAAAAAAGAAAAGAAAATGTAGTGTGTACACACACACACACAGGAATATTATTCAGCCATAAAAAAGAATAAAACCTTGCCATTTACAACAACATGAATGGAACTTGAGGGCATTACGACAAGTGAACTAAGTCAGAGAAAAGACAAATGTTGTATGAACTCATATGTGGAATCAAAAAACAAAAAACGGAACTCATAGATACAGAGAACAGACTGGTGCTTGCCAGAGGTGGTGGTGGTGGGGGGGCCCAAAGTGGGTGAAACAGGCTCAAAAGTTGCAAACTTCCAGTTATAAAATAAGTAAGTCACAGGCTATAATGTACAGTTTGGTGACTGTAGTTAATAATACTGTATTTTATATTTGAAGATTCCTAAGAGAGTAAATCTTAAAAGTTCTCCCCACAAAAAAAAAAAATTCTGTAACTATGTATGATGATGGATGTTAACTAGACTTACTGTAGTGATAACTGCACAATATATGCAAATATTGAATCACTATGTTGTACACCTGAAAGTAACATGTTACATGTCAATTATATCTCCATAAAAATTAATTAAAATTTTTTCTAGCTGATTCACTTTGCTGTACAGCAGAAACACAACATTGTAAAGCAACTATACTCCAATAAAAATTAATTTAAAAAAAAAATTTTTCTATACATTAAAAAATTTTTTCACTTCTAGAAATAAGGAAATGGTATAACTCTGAAGCATAAGAACCTTAACTTTGAAATTAATATTGCATTTATGGAAAAAAACAGAAGTATTTTTCAATTAAAGGTTAAAGAAAAAGTAGCCTATTTAGCTTTTGAAATACTAAAGGAGTCTCAATTTAGATAAAATTATACACAGTAGTATATAAGCATTCTATTCTATATTATAAAATATTTGGCTTCATTGAGCACAGGTTATAACAGGCTTTAGTTAAACTAAAGGGAAAAGAGAGATCATAATATGAGGCATAGTTGTAAAATGATTTCTATGTTAACAAGGGAAATAAGAATGAGGTCACATATGAATCTTAAAAATCTGAAACTATCACCTGTCTAATAAAGGAAATACACTGTCCCAAAAACCCATGGATTAATATTAGATTATTTTAACACACTGAGGTAAGCATTTGGTTAACAAATCTCTCATTTGTAACACCAAGAAATTTCAAATAGTCTTGGAAATTACCAAAACCATACAAAGGGGAAAAAGGAAAACAGTGGTTATAAATTTTGCCACTAATTTCCTCATTTTACTTCAGTTATTGAGGCTAAATTGGTTTATCATGCAATAGTCATCTTAGATTCAATAATAAAGATGTAAAGAAATTCATCCAAAAAAACAGCCTGATACCTTCAAGGATAAGACGATATATAGAGGAAATAAGAGAAATACTTTAAAAAGAGGCAGAAATGAGAACACTGTGAGAAAAGAGTATTTTTGTCAGGTCAAAAGTTTGAATATCCAATAAATTCTAACGCTAAAATGACAGTGAACTAAAACAAGCCCCAAAGGGACCTAATTATGGTCCTATATTTCTACATGATTAAAAAGCACGTACAAAATAATGACAAAGCTTTATATCATCATGGCCAAGAACAAAACAAAATTCATGTAGAATCAACTTAGAATTACTTTGGTTGGATGGAAGGGGAGAGAGAAAAATGCAGTTAATTTGTTAAAAGTAATTTACACTTGAAACAATATTGAATTATATAACTTTTGACTGAGATCTACATTCATAACTATATTTTACTTAGAATATTATTTAACTTGTAGTGGAGTCATTATATATCCATCACAATAGAGATTCAAAGAGGACGAAGGAAAGGAGTTAAAAAATCAAAGTTAAAAAAAAATAATAACTGTAACGGATATTCTCAGATAAAACACAAGATGGCAATTAAAAAGCTAAATATCACATCTTGGTTAAAAGTTTTCTAAAATTAATAGGTGAAGAATACCTACCACTCCATCAGCAATTTTCTGGGCTCCATGAATTTCATATAGTTGTAGCTGTTTTTCAAACAGTTGGGCGATAGCTCTATGAACAAGCTCATACTGCTCCTATTAGGGAGATGAAATGATAAACAAGGGGAAAGACATTAAAAAAAATAAGAAGGCATTTATAAAAATATAGTTTATAAAGTGAAACAAAAAACTATACCTTAGTTTGTACTGCAGAATGCCTCTGTGTTCTCATTTCTTGTATTAAGTTGAAAACATTAAATTCCTCTGGTATTTTCTAAAACAAAGAATTTAAAACATGAACTGTGGACAACTGTTCAGAAAAAACAGTAAAATAGTCTTCAACTCAGGTTTTCACACAGACCTTATATACGTGCTGGGTAACTGAAAATTTATTGAGCACTATCTATCATGCATCAGAGACTGTGCTTAGTCAAGAACGAATCTTGACACTCAGCACTCAAGCTAGTGAGCTAGATACGTGAACAAATAAATGTCCAGCCAACGTATGGTTGCCGTACAGTGGGAATAAACATGCTGTGACTAACACTGGTGTGTGAGTGAAAAGTGAAATATACATAAGCATGGCGGATTAAATGTATAATCTATGTGGGGAATTGAGAAGCTTGATGTAGATAAAACTGACTAAAAGACTGAAAGAAGGAGAGCAATTCAAAGGAGGAGAAAAAATAAGGCTACTTGGCATCAGACTGCAAACATAATAGAGTCTGAACGCATTCTAGAGGCCGGTGTTTCCTGGGCTGGCTACGTAAGGACCAGCTAAGAGAGCTACATCTCTGGAGACTGTGAAACATCCTAGACAATTCGTTTGTACATCTGGAATTATAACTACTGCAATGGGCAACCATGACAAGGGCAGATCTGATATTCGGGTAACTTTTGTAGCAGGGAAGATGACAGAGTGAAAAGCGGAGAAACTGGTGGAGGCTTACTGAAGCAGTCCAAAAAAACAGAAAGGTAGATTTAAGGCACATTTCTGAGGCAGAATTACTAGAACTTGGTGATCAACAAGAATATTTTGGAGTGATAAAGAAGACAGAAGAGTTAAACATGATTTCCAGATTCACTGCTTGGGAGTCTTTATATACACCAGAAGATTTTTATATCATTTCCTAAACTAAGGCTTAAGATTATATTTATGTTATGTCAAACTCAATCAAATGGGGACTGTGTTCAAAATACACAACTTTTGAAATGACAAGATGTTTGTTTGCTAGTATTCAACCAAATGCCTCTTGCCCCCCCCAATTTTTTTTTTTTTTTTTTTTTTTTTTGTGGTACGCGGGCCTCTCACTGTTGTGGCCTCTCCCGTTGCGGAGCACAGGCTCCGGACGCGCAGGCTCAGCGGCCATGGCTCATGGGCCCAGCCGCTCCACGGCATGAGGGATCCTCCCGGACCGGGGCACGAACCCGTGTCCCCTGCATCGGCAGGTGGACTCTCAACCACTGCACCACCAGGGAAGCCCCCCCAATTTTAATCTTTGACTTTTATGTTAAAATGTATTAAAATCTAGCATTTTTATTCACTTAAAAATTTTCATACAAGTGTTAGGAGATGATTTGTTTAGGGGGAATACAGAAATAAAATTTAACAGAGGGCTTTTTGAAAAACTGTTTAAAATTTAAATACTCCGGGGCTTCCCTGGTGGCACAGTGGTTGGAAGGCCGCCTGCCAATGCAGGGGACACACGTTTGAGCCCTGGTCCGGGAAGATCCCACATGCCACACAGCAACTAAGCCCGTGCACCACAACTACTGAGCCTGCACTCTAGAGCCCGCAAGCCACAACTACTGAGCCTGTGCTCTAGAGCCCACAAGCCACAACTACTGAAGCCCGCGCGCCTAGAGCCCATGCTCCACAACAAGAGAAGCCACTGCAATGAGAAGCCCGCGCACTGCAACGCAGAGGAGCCCCCACTCACTGCAACTAGAGAAAGCCCATGTGCAGGAATGAAGACCCAATGCAGCCAAAAGTAAATAAATAAATAAATTTTAAAAACAATTAAATATTCCCTAAGCAAAAGTGAAAAATGGAACGAAGGCAGGGAAAAAAAGAATAGAAGGAAGAAAGAAGGAAAAAGAAACTAAATATTTTATTATTCCTATTTTATATGACATAGATTGACAAATTCATAGAAACTATAAAGCTATGAAGAATAAAAGCTTCTCCCTAATGTATAGAAAATAAACATTCTATAGAACCGGCAAATAAACCAAATGTACATACAATGAGGAGACTTGTGCTTTTCAAATCTGTAATGAGGGCTATGTCTTTATATTCTCCATAGTATTAAACCCAATTTCTTGGAAATAGTACTGGTAGCAACAATACCAGGGATAGTAAGAGAAACGAACATTAAATTTAGCACTTGCTACATGCCACACATAGTACTGAGGAACTTTACAAACTTTCTTAAGAACTTATTTAATTCTTTGAGTTATTAACATTATGATTCCCATTTTCAGATAAAGAAATTGTGGCACAATGAGATTAAGTAAATCGACCAAGATCCCACAGCTAGTAAATGAGAGAGCCAGAGTTTTAATCTGGGACGTTTGGCTGCAGTTATTAGCATTCTTAACCACCATATTATATAATGTTTCCAGTTAGGCATAAATATTTACTGAATTGATTATACTTATACATAGAATAAATATAAAAGGCAACAAGAGTGCTGTATTTGGAAAAGTCAGTGCAGAGTTTACATGCCTAATGTAGGTATTAATTCATCCAGAACAAATGGATGACAATATGTTTATCTTGCTGCCCAGTGTATTACCTCAAGGTAATATGCATCATTTATACCTTTCACTGCCTTTATCTCTTACATAGCAAAGCTACTTCTAAAAAAGTTACATATGTATAACAAAACATATGCTATAATTTACTGCAATTAATTATCAAGTTTGAAAATCATAACAGATCAACTAGATATAATGATACATAAAAATTATTCTTACCCCAGCTTTTAGTAAATTCCACGTATAATCTATGGCACAAATGGCACCTGTTCTTCCACAGCCTGCACTATAGATATAAAATTTGAAAAAACAATTTGATTTTTGTGGTAAAAGAAACGTTAAATACATGTGGGTGGACATGTTAATATTCAGAAGCAAAAAATCATTTAAGAAATCTGACAAAATTCTACTTAGTAAACAAACTACAACTTAAAGAGTGTGCATGGCAAACATCCTTAACATTAAGATTTATATCTTGTTTTCATTTAATTTAAGGAACTTCCAAAAGTAACTCACAGAATACCTAGAAGCCTTCACTTTGAAAGTCTGTCTGCCTCAGAAAACCTTGTCTAGCTAACAAAATGCCTTGCAGATATAAATTTATACTATGTTCTAGATGGCTCTGGTGCTTTAGAGTAGAGGAGAAAACTACATCATTTCAATTGCAAAAGGTATAGGAAAGACGAAGAATGCTACAAGCCCTAGAAACTGGTTTGAACACCAGCAGTGATTTCACCAAAGAAACAAAAGCCACTAATGCTCTCTAATCTCCTGAAGAACTAATAGAACCTGGAGAATGTAAAGTAAAATACCACAGGTTAGTTATTTTAAAATATGACAGAAATACTTTAAAGCAACTGATTTTCAGCTAGAGGGAGGCATATGCACTTAAGTATTGAGAATCACCATGAGTAATTAAAGATGTTACTGATATCACTAGAATAATTTTAGGCAGAAAAAAAGTTGGGCAGCACTTTAATGTGTATTTTGAAACTTTTAGAAGTATCAGTAGTTTGGTAAACATGTAATCTAAGAATTCCTGATAAAGTACATTATAAGCAACTTAGTATGGTTTTTAAAAAGGTCTTAACAATAAACAGTAATAATATTAATTTTAAACCACTGATGTATTTGTCAATTCCACACATCAGAATGTTTCTAAAATTTTGGAGTTAACAGTTACTAGGGCTAAATGATATACATTTGAAACTTGATGGTTCAAAGTGTGATATTACAGAGACACAGAAAACCAGATCAATGCAACACAACAGAAAATTCAGAAACATATTTGAGTATATTCAAGCATTTATTACATACTGGTGGATTCTCCAATTAAAGCGGAAAGACTAGACCATTCAATAAATAGTACAGGGAAAGTTAAAGCAAAAATTAGATTCTTACCCTTTATCTTAATCACAGAAATATTCCAGATGCATTAAAAATATAATGTTTAAAAAAACCTACAAGTGTATTTTTACGCACTACTGTGTTAGGGAAGGACTTTCTAAGCATATGTCAATGTACACAAATCGTTAATGAAGATATTCACAATTATGTATGGTAAAACACAGGCAGAATAAAAACCATGAAAAACCAGAGCACTTACAACATGACTACACATTAACATCTTCAACATATAAAGATATATAAAGAATTCATAATGTATAATTACTGAGATGAAAATCACTGGCAAAGTAAACAAACAAGCAATCACAAAAGAATATAAATGACCAAGAAAAAAAAAAGCTTGCCTGTCACACTGACACTGAAACAAAAAGATAAAAGTATTGGGAAAAATATGGGGAAATGGGCATTCCCACAAACAAACCAGCAGTGGTATGCTTAATTATAATGAGCATCGAATTTATGGATAACAAATTTTTAAATATA
Organism: Orcinus orca; assembly: GCF_937001465.1. Lineage (NCBI taxonomy): Eukaryota > Metazoa > Chordata > Mammalia > Artiodactyla > Delphinidae > Orcinus > Orcinus orca. The sequence goes on from NC_064567.1 coordinate 85,175,405, forward strand.
TACTAAAGGTATGAAAAGGTTCATGTCCTTTAACTTAGAAATCCCACTTTTAGATATCTATTCTAATGAATTACAGATGTGTTCAACGATTTCACCATAAGATTGGCCACTGGATATTTAAATTGTTGTTTAAAATAGCTGAAAATGAATGGGGTAATAAATGAAATGCCAAGCAATGGAGGTTAAATATAAAATACAGTGCAGTCATAATGTATTCCAGAAGAAAATTTATATGACTTAGAAAGATGTACATAATATATGAAATGGGGAAACATTCTTAAAAAAAATACTATACACACATTGAAAGCACATACACTAAAATTTTAACAGTGGTCATCTCTAGTGGGATTGTGAGTGACTCCTTCCTTTTATGTTTGTGCTATCTAAGTCACTACAGTTACCATACTATTTTGGTTCAAAAATATTAAATGATCAATTTATTTTTTAAAGGAAAATCTTCCTATCAAATTGGATTTATGAGCTATGTACATTGACTGGACAATATTAATAGAACAGGAAATAATTTCAACTAACTTGTAAAGAAGTTAAGCCAAAGCAATTTCTTTATCTTTTAATTCTATAATTAAATAGATCTTTCTAACCAGTTAACTACTTAATTAAAAAGTCAACTAACCACAGAATTAACTACAGAAAAATAATTTTAATTAACCAGATTGTTAACTTATTCCCACATCTCCATCAGCAAGCCACCTTTCTGGCCCATAAATAAAAAGAAGCCCTTTCGGGCCTCCCTGGTGGCACGGTGGTTGAGAGTCCGCCTGTCAATGCAGGGGACACGGGTTCGTGCCCCGGTCCGGGAAGATCCCACATGCCGCAGAGCGGCTGGGCCCGTGAGCCATGGCCGCTGAGCCTGTGCGTCCGGAGCCTGTGCTCCACAAGGGGAGAGGCCACAACAGTGAGAGAGGCCCGCGCACAAAAAAAAAAAAAAAAAAGAAGAAGCCCTTTCACTTCACTAATATAAGGCATCACAATCCAACCAAATGGCTAAGAAAACTATCTTTGGTGTTCCATCTCCACTAATATCTTTTAACTATTTAATTAACCAGTAAATCTCTGAGTCTGAAAAATTTCATTTATTGATGCTTTTTATAACAAATGTGAATGAGATATAAGTCACTTAAAAAGATAAACTGTAGTTTTATAAGTAATATGGTTTTAAATTTTTTAGAAGCATTGACCGTAAAATAAAAATTAAGAGAAGAAAAGCTGCCTCAGGATTCAAATAGCTTTTACTATTTGGAAACCCATATAATGACCTATCTAATGAAATTCCAAAATTTAGGTTTTAAAATATCATACATTACCCATATTATAATGCCACCTATATTTCAAAGTATTTAAATATTTAGAAAATTCTTCTGTACCTGCAATGAATACAAATAGGCACATCTTCATGTTCTTGGTATTTCCTCATTAAGCTTATCATGTCCAGAATAGAATCAAATGATGAGGGAACATCATGGTCTGGCCAGTTCACATAATGAAACTGATATAGCCTACGAGATTCCTTCAAGAATAACAGAAATTCAGCCATTATGAAGATACACTTGCAAATTTTAAAGCATACAGAAAAGCTGCAAATCTCACTTTACTGCCATTTCTAAGAGATGTAATTCATATTTAGCACTTCCTTAAAAAAATGATAGCCTGTATTTATCATGTATAAAGTATTGATCTAAGGGCTTCACATGTAACAATTTACTTAATCCCCATGTAACACCATGGGGAAGGTATTGTTAATACTATCCTCATTTTATAGGTAAGGAAATTGAGACAGAAAGAATAACATGCACAATGTTTCACAGCAAGTGACAGATATGGGATCTGAAAGCAGGCAGTCTTACTTCCTAAACCTACACTTTAACCATTATACTATGTATACTACTTAATTAATCTACAGTATTAAATGGATGAGCAATATACTATAAGCATTGTTTTAGAATCTATTGTAATCAGAAGACTAATAGACTATTTAAACCAAAAAGAAAATTAGAAACGAACTTGTCCAAACCCAAACCTACTCAAATTATGGTGTGGGCTGCCACCCATCTCCCTACCCTTTCAAGGGATCTGTGAGTTTCACACTATTTTTATAATAATACTAAGGTGTTATTTGCCATTTTCATTCTCATTCTCTCATGAGTGTCCAGCAGAGTCTTCTCAAGGCTATATGATTTAGGATGATGTCATCACTTGGAAAGGTAATGGAATGTCTGCTTGTATATTCATGCTTTTAAAAAAACTTCTCAGTTTTAATTTCAAATATAGTAAATATTAAAAGATATAACCCACAGAAACAAGAGCTCTTTGGAATCTTCAACAGTTTTTAAGAATGTAAGAGTCCTGACATCAGAATGTTTTGAGAATGGCTATTCTGGTGTTTAATAGAAAGAGCACCGCTTGGAATTCAGGTAAAACTGTATTCAAATTCTACTTCTGCCATTAACTGAACAACTTCAGGTAAGCTACCTAACTTCTCAAAGATTCTTTATCTTCATCTATGGGCAATAGAGATAACAGTACCTACCACTATGAAGCTAGGAGGATTGAAATGCCTGATACAATACTGAAATTCAGTAAGGTATCTATAATTAATATTATAGATTAAAAAATAGCAGCCAAATGATAATAATTGACTCAACTAAAGGGAAATGATTAGTCAGGTCAGGGGTTGCTAAGAGTACTGGAACCATGTCTACTTATAAACAGGAAGGAGTTGTTAAGTATGCTTACAATGCACTGTTTGGGGAAGAATGATGAGTGTCATGGCCAAGCTTAATTACTTATAGTGATTTAAAATTTAAGATAATAGAAACAGAGAAATTGAGGAAGAATTGATAGGCATTCTCTATTGTCTATCAGATTTTTCTTTGATTCCTTCCTGGAGAAATTATCATTTTATATAGCTCTGAAACTGAAGTCATGGGCCTCCAGTGAAAACAAGTTATATCTAAATGAAGACTTAGCGTTAATAGTGGCTTGTCTCTTTCTAAAAAATTGTAAACTAGTAAAAGTGGGTAATAATTATGTAAATAATACTATAATCTGTTTACTGCAATAGAGGAAAAATATTTGCAGCACAGAAACCAACTATTCCAAATACAGTAAACTTATTTTAGGGAAAGTTGTTCTAAGTAAGTAATTATATTAACTTTAATTGATAAAACATAAGGCTCAAAATGTAACTAATGTAAATGTAACTATATAACTAAAAAAATCAACAAACCTCCTTAACTATGTAAGGTAAGACAGTATACTATTTATATATATCCTCTCTTTAAAAACTATCTCTAAATGGAAAATACTTACATTCTGAAACTCAAGTAAGAGTGTCCTAATGAAGTAGTCTGTTCTTGCTTGTTCAGCTTCCTAAGTAAAGGGAAACGATTGTGAGTCAGTAGAACATTAAAACAAAAACATACACACCAAAACAAACAATAACCTCATATTTAAAGTCCACCATATGCAATTAATCTTTAAAATTCCAGGTATGCCTGATAATTATAAAAACAACAATTCTAGAAGTCATCAATTTGTTTATCTAGGTTTTATTTATTTATTTATTTATTTATTTATAAACAGAAGTGTCTGTTAACCAATTACTTAGCTAGGAGTCTATCATCCAACAAAATATTTGCAAAGTGACAACCATCCCCAGAATCATGTAACAGAAATAACACCTACAAACAAAATGTCACTCCTTAGTACCTACAAACATCTTCAACCATTTTATCTTTCCATTAAGCTTGATTTTCTCTACCTAACACTCAACTCTGAATTAACTGGATGCCAAATGTGGAAGGAAAAGGATGCACTCACAAAATCCCAAATTATTATTTTGGTTGATGACAACATAATCACTTTAAAAGTCTCTTACTATCATTTGTCAATATATTAGAAAGCTAACTATTCTTTTTGCTTTTTTAATTAAAACTACAGACAGGGTAGGACAGCGATTGTCAAGAACAACAGGGTATGCTGCTTTATTAATTAAAAAAAAATCAGTATTATTCCTGCTTTAATTTTTTAAACCATAGTAATTTATTTTGAACTTTTCAAATAACATTGCAGGGGGACTTCCCTGGTGGTCGGATGGGTAAGACTCCACGCTCCCAATGCAGGGGGCCCGGGTTCGATCCCTGGTCAGGGAACTAGATCCTGCATGCATGCTGCAGCTAAGAAGTCTGCATGCCACAACTAAGAAGCCTGCATGATGCAATGAAGGTCCCACGTGCCTCAACTAAGACCCGGCACAGCCAGAATAAATAAATATATATATTTTTAAAATAACATTAAGAGGAAAGTATGTTTTTATTTTCATCATAACAGAGTACAAATGAAAATATTGGTCCAAGACTTAACCTTTTCTCACCTATAAAAGGTGAGATAAATACTTTTGGCTTTGTGGACCATAAAGTCTCTGTCTACTTTATGTTGCTGTTGTGATAGGCAAATATATAATTAATGGGTGTGGTTGTACTCCAATAAAACTTCACTCATAAAACAGGCAATGAGCTAGACTGACCCATGGACAGTGTGCTGCTATCTGATCTAAGTGGTTACACACAGCAACATGCTACTGAGCTCCAGCCTGCCCATTCCCCACTGTTCACCAACACTTTACCCTCCTTCTCATCCCCAAACCAAGAGAGCTCCTGATACTGTCCTGTCTCAGTCTCAAACACTCTGATTGCCAAGTATAGTCAAGTCACGTACTATGGTTATTTTCACTTCCTTGCTTTCTACTTACAAATTTGATTTTTTGTTTGCAACAGTGATAACGAATCCTGAGTTGTCTGAAACAACCACATGCCATACAAATTACTTTCCATTTTGAAAGAAAAATTTTGCTTCTTCAGCATGGATTAATTCCATCATTGACAAATCAAACCAGCTGTTACGAATCAAATCAAACCTCTTATCAAGAGGACTTTTAAAAATTACCTTTTAGTGCAACTGAAAAACCAACCCAAAAAGTCAATTCATCTTTTCCAAATTATAAACTATTTCTTACTTTTCTCTATTCATTATTATAAGCTGTTTACTATTTCTGATCCCCGACTGTTAAAAAATTTTAAGTTGTTTTGTTGTTGACTATTAATCACTATATGTGGTCACTTGAACTGTGACATTCATTACAATTATCTTATTACATTTAAATTTACAAATGTTCAACACAACCATGCTGCACAGAACTAGGTTTCCTGGACTGTCTAGGGACTTAATATTGTAGAATACTTTCTGAACTGGTGAAGGGGTAGTGTTCCCTCACTGGAGTACAATATGGTTATGTATTGGTTTTTATTCATTCCAAACAATATGAAATGCAGTAGGATTTTTAAATTTTTTAAATTTAATCCACAAACAGTTAATTCTAACCAGGACTTTAGAGTATTGACTATACTTTAAATCCAGGCCATTTAACTAGGAGTTACAGTTAACATTACAAAAATCACACTGTATTTATAAAGGAGACTGTGTAAAACAGCCTGAGTCCTTTTCTGCATAAACCTAGAAAGCACTAAATTTCTGGTAGCATCAGAGGAATTCATAAGTCCTAAGTACAAATAAGTCATAAAATTAAGGACTTCTTGAATTCACCAATGACGAGTAAAATCATAAAAATTATATTTCATTTAACCATGGAAAACAAAGTCAAAAACAAGCAATTATGAGATGGGTAATGTAATGGTTAATTTTACATGTCAACCTGGCTGGGCCATGGTGTGCTCAGATACTTGGTCATACGTTATTCTTGGTGTTCCTGTGAGGGAGTTTTGGGGTGAGATTAACATTTAAATCCGTGGACTTTGAGTAGTGCAGACTGCTCTCTCTAAGGTGGCTGGCCCTCATCCAATCAGTTAAGGCTTGAATAGAAAAAAAGGACCAGCCTCCTCCAAGTCAGAGAATTCTCCAGGAGACTGCTTTCATGTGTAACATTAGCTCTTCCTGGTTCTACAGCAGACCGTCTTTGGACTGGAGCTAAACATCAGTTTGCCTGGGTCTCAGCCTGCCCACCTTCGGATTAGAACTATTGTATCAGCTCTCGGTCTCCAGGCTGCTGCTCTTCAGCGTGAAACTGAAGCATCAGCTCCTCGTGGGTCTCCAGCTTGCCCACCCTCCCCTGCAGATTTTGTACTTGCCAGCCTCCATAATCATGTGAGCCAATTCCTTATGATAAACCTCTTTCTCTATATATATAAACATCCTACTGCTTCTGTTTCTCTGGAAAACCATGACTAATATAGGGAAGTTATTTAATTTTCATGTATGTTTAATCATCGTATTTTGAGTTGAGTCAATAAGACAGTATATTTCTTTCAAGTGATTAAAAAAGACACCTTCATGTGTAACCCAAAGCAAATTGTTGGTTCTATTCTAAAGCTTATATTTTACTTCTTTTTTGTTGTTCCTTCACTGTTTTTGTTTTTTAATTCATTTTCTCAGATTTGTGTTGTTAGTTTTAGAACTTGAATTTAATTCACTTCCACAGCTCATCAAATAGGTATATATTTTAAGTTTCATATCAAGTTTTCTGCCATAAAAGATCAACCTCTACTTTCAGGATGGAAGTTCTCAAACCCATCTTTGTATATAATTATAACAATTCTGGGGAGAATAACATAGATATGAAAGATTAACATAATAAACTATACTTCCGTCATCAAGGATCTTTCTTATTTGTTAAATTTGAAACTAATACTTTATATACCACTTTTCAAATAGATCACTCAAAGCAGTTATTCGTTTATTCTTAGATACATAACACTTATGATCAACTTATATATAAAGAATAACACAGAATTAACAAAATAAGGTACAAGGAAATTATACATTTATGAAAAGTCATTCTCAAAGCTTCTTAGTTTAAAAGCAGTATAAAAACAAACATTATTATTAATGTTTGTTTATTAAGTGTAGATTTACATTAAAACATTGAAGGCTTGGCTTATATAAAACCAGGTTCATACCATATTATAATTTAATTATCAGTCGAACATACTCATTACCTGATTAAATAATGTATATAAAAATAGGTACTTACACAAGAAATTTTAAATGGTGCAAATGTTATAGGGTCTTCTCCATACAAAGGCCAATAGCGCTCACATTTTTTCTGTTTTCCAAAAAAAAGTCAGTAAATAATTGATCATTTGTTTTACTTGAACTTTAACAAATATTTTGCGTTCAGGTTGTTCTTCCTTCCCAGAAAACAGAAAAACTGCCATCAATAGGCAAGGAGCTAGGAGCTCTCAGACTTACCCAACTAACCATAAAGGTGGGCTACCATGACCTCTCCAAGATTAGTCATAAGAACCTTATTAACATAAGTGTATAAACTGTTCATTGCTACCGGCTTGGTATATAGAGTAGACTCCAAAGATCCTCCTCTAGAAAAGAAAAATTGCTTAAAAAAAAAGTGCCTGGCACAAGGAGGTCCATTCAGTATAAAAAGTTGCCAGGCAAGTTTTAATGCTTGTAAAATGACAATCTCTATAAAAACTGGCTGAATTCTTGTTAAGTGTAAAATCTGTGGCATCGTGGAAAGAGCACTCCACTTGGTATCCGAAGAATTTTGCAAGTAGCAATTTTACTGTTTGGTTGACCTTTAGTTCCTTTACCTGTAAAAATGGGAATAATAATCCTTATCTTATATGATTGCTTCAAGTACTAAATAAGAGTTTATTTCAAATGTTCCACTGGTGGAACGCTATAAAAGAATAATGTATTATTTAAACTATCCACTTTTGAGATTCTAGGAAGTGTAATTGAACAGTTTCCCCTTTTACTTTCCCATTTTAAACAAGTATAGAAATAGCAGAATATTCAATTTTCATTGGTTTCTAATATCAAGTCCCATCATTTTAGAAACTTAGGTAAGTGAATGAAAGCCTAACTTTACAGAGGATCCAGTGATTCTGATGCAAGAAATGATGCAATTTTACCAAGACCCAATAAAATGAAACCCTTTAAGTGACAATTTAGCTTAAAATAAACCTTTGGCATGGGAAATACATCAGTTCTTACTAAATTCTCATAGTTCCATATATAGTAAGTGGAATTGTTACCTATAGGCTAGAATTAACTGTAAGCTGACAATACTGCTCTCAGGGCAACAAAGTAGAACTGCCTAGTATGTCAGTTTAGCTTAGAGTAAATACTATTAATATTTTAGAAGCCTTAAAGCCACAAACTTCATTTCCCAGTAGAAGTTTATAGAAAATGATAAAATTAAATTATATTGACGGGTTTTTTTTCTTGTTGTTTTGCCTAGTAAAGTTTTAACATCTTGAAACAGAAAACAAATTTATAGAAGATTAACTTAGTAAGAATGAAAGCTTGTGACTAACATGCCCCTCATTCAGACGAGCAATAACTGAGTAATGATTATATTGGTATTTATATTTCAGGTATGAACTAATTACAATTGATACCAAAAATAATGTGTTAAACATCATATATACATAATCTATAATAATTTATCATTCGTTTCAGAGATGAGGAAGCTGAAGCTCAGAGGGGACAGTTCAATGTACCATGCTCCAAATGCTAGTAAAGTGTAGGTCTGTTTGATTTTATTACCTGTGCTCTTTCCATTAGGTCACATTCTAAGTCAAAGTCAAGGTTATCAAACAAATTCATAGCCCTAACTGACAAAACAACAAAACTGACTAACAAAACACTATGAATCAAAAAAACATTAGCTTCAAAAATTTCTGCATGCAATACAACTTAATTTTTCAAGTATTATTACTGATATACAGTGTGAGCCTATTAATAGAATGAAGAGAAACAAAGCCTAAATCTTAAAGGTAATGGTAAAAAAATTAGGAAGGTGAAATTTAAGTTTCCTAACACCACTGATTAATAGTAATGGTACTGAGGTACATACTGACGATACTTAAACAGATAATTACTTAACAGTTTGTACTGTAATTACAATTACTTAATTACTTTCTCAGTTTGTTTATTTTCTAATCTTAGACTGTTCATTTTCTGTCCAATATTGCTAATACTTCCACTATTTGTAAATGATATGGTTGAGCGGAATGACAAAAATTACTAGTAAAAATAAAGTTTTCCAATGATTTATACATCATAACATCTCACATAACTGAAAGATGTATTATCTTGCTTTATGCAACATATCTTTTACTGAAATTTTTCATAATAAGTTTTACAACTTAAAAATGACTTTTTACTTTAACTAATGAACTACCTTTGTATAAGGAGACTTCAAATCATCACATAATTTGTTTGATTTGTTTCTCACATTTATAGAAGCCCACACTTAAAAATGAAGACTTAAGAATTGATGCTGCAAGAGATCACAATGGTTTTGAAACTAATTTCACGTGGACAGAGTTTTTACCAATGTTAAAAATTTCAGATTAAGGAATTTTCTTCTCTTTGGAGATAACATTACAAAAATGTAGTGGTATTGGCAGACAGAAATCAGAATATTCAAATTGTAAATTGATGAAAATTAATCAGAATTACTGAATTCATTTTTATTGCTCAATTTTATTCAATCCATAAAAAGTGTTCTACTTACACCACCATTAAATATTTGAAGACTACTAAGTAACAGTACAAAATCTATTAAATGTATTTATAAAATGTAAAAGTTTATGTGCTTGGGGATTATTTGGCTCCTTTTGATGAAATAAAAGCAACTGCAGAACACAAAAAAAGAAAAGAAGTAACTATTTTAAAAACTAGGGCTAAGAGTATAATAAAAGACCAGGAATATATATCCCTAGAAATGAAGTAATAAAAAGAATACTCCACAATTATTTTAAGTGTTAATAGTTATACATACCCTTCCCATCTCAAATTCACGACAGGCCATTACAATGATCTAAAAAGAAGTGGGGGTGGGATGAGATAAAGAATATATCAGTTATAAAGAATATATCAGTTAAAACACAATTTTGTTTTTTCAATAAAATATACATTTCAAGAATTATTTTTTATTCTGAGCAAAAGTATGCCTGGCCTGTCAGAAAAAAAAAAGTAGGTTGAGTTAAAGAAATGATCAAAATCATTCCTTCGAAGTAAAGGGCTAACTAACTAAATATCAACAAATTAAATTGGCTTCAAATAACATGATGTATTTGATTTGAATTAAATTTTTTGAAGCTTATAGACTTATTTCTATCTTTTGACATAATATTAAAACAGCGCATTCAGGATATTTACCCAATAAAATAGCAATACTTTACATACATTTAATAAAATTATCAAGGTTGAAGGTATTTAACTGTCTTTGATCATAAAGGTTATTACATTTGCTTACCCATCCCAACATTTTATAATGTAATATTTCAAACATACAGCAAAGTTGAAATAATTTTACAGTAAACTCTGTATAGGCACCATCTATTCTCTACCATTAACATTTCATAATAATTGTTTTTATCACATAGCTCTCCCTCCACTCATCTATCAGTCTATCTTATTTGGTAGTTGTCTTACTAGTACTGACATAGGACAAGATTCAAAGTATTATCACACCCTATTCTTGAAATATTTCGACAAGTTTGTCAAAATTTAATGAGAAATCCTAGCCATCAGTTGCTGTCTTTTTAATAAACATTAGCTATAATTAACATATCATTATGGCTCAAAAGTCATGTCATTACATGTAATACTTACTACAACATTGTACTCCCATATCATCCTCCAAAAATCTATTACTGTATTTGCTAAAGGTCCTTGGGTTGCCACATATGCTTTTGGCCCATAAACACCCTAAAAGGGTTAAAAGCAAATTTCATATTTATTATGATTAACAAAAATATTTCCTTACCTAAATTTTAAGTTTTCAAATTTTATTAGTAATACTGCTGTTTTCGCCTAAACCATTCCCAAGTAATTTTTCTTTAATAGTACATAAAAGCATGGCGAAATATATTTCACTTCAGCTTCTGATGAAATGTTACTACTTTTGAGTAATTATTAGACATGGTGCACAGAATTCATAATTAAACCTCCTTGTGCTAATTTTAAAATTATTAGTTACCTAGGAATTAAAAACAAAAGCCTTAGTACCTAGGCAACAAAGCTAACTCTAGCAGAAACATAAAAGCATGCATCAATTCTAAAAGATAATACTGGAATAGCTAACTTCTTTCTTACCTAGATTCTTCCATAACTACCTTTAGTTAATTATTCAACTTAAAGTTTTTTAAGCACCTGCTATGTATACTCTAATAGTAAACCCAAGAATATATCAAACAAAATAGTGGACTAAAATACTAAACCAGCACATAATTGAATCATACAGTGAGTCAGTGTTATTAAGTGCAATTAAAACCTAGAACTTTTAACAGATGTCCTTATTAAAGAACATAAACATCAATAATATCTGAAAGAACGAACTACCTACGTGTTAATTTTTGTTTAACCTATTCGTTTTGGGTTTTGCCATAACTGTAGTAAAATTGACTTTTTAGTAAAAACAGTTTTTATTTGAAACCATGACTGTTCAATGTTGACATAGATATTAATTTTACCATATAACTCTTACTACCTTAATATTTTTCTCAACAAAATATTATATTAAGATACGTACAGGGGCTTCCCTGGTGGCACAGTGGTTAAGAATCCACCTGCCAGTGCAGGGGACACGGGTTCGAGCCCTGGTCCGGGAAGATCCCACATGCCGTGGAACAACTAAGCCAGTGTGCCACAACTATTGAGCCTGCGCTCTAGAGCCTGCGAGCCACAACTACTGAACCTGCATGCCACAACTACTGAAGCCCGAGTGCCTAGAGCCCAGGCTCCACAACAAGAGAAGCCACCATAATGAGAAGCGCATGCATCGCAATGAAGAGTAGCCCCCACTCGCCACAACTAGAGAAGGCCCACACAGCAATGAAGACCCAACACAGCCAAAACTAAATAAAGTAAATAATTTTTTTAATTAAAAAAAGAAAAGAACCTTAAAAAAATGTATAAATACCATATATAAAATAACTGAAATTATACTGCCATATAACTAGAAAGATTCAAAAGCACAGAATAACTAACAGAACAAAACTGTCTTTTATTTACTCAAGTAGCAGTTTGAATCTCTCTCTCTGCTGATAAATATGTTAAAAACTTGACTGCTTTTGATCAGAGTATCCAAAAAAGGTTATCTATAAAGACTATATTTAATCTTGCATTTCAGCTGTCACTTGAAACTTAGTGACAATTGCCAGAAGTTTTTAATCTAAGTTTATATTCTGTAATTTTAAATCAGTATTACCCAGTAATTCCAGCCCTGGTAATTTATTCTAAGAAATTATTCAAAAGAATAACAATGTTCAGGGCTTCCCTGGTGGTACAGTGGTTAAGAATCCACCTGCCTAATGCAGGGGACACAGGTTCGAGCCCTGGTCCAGGAAGATCCCACATGCCATGGAGCAACTAAGCCCATGTACCACAACTACTGAGCCTGCGCTCTAGAGCCCACACACCACAACTACTGAGCCTGCGCTCTAGAACCCGCACACCACAACTACTGAGCCTGCGTGCCCACAGCCCGTGCTCCACAACAAGAGAAGCACCGCAATGAGAAGCCCACACACTGCAACGCAGAGTAGCCGCAACTAGAGAAAACTCGTGGGCAACAATGAAGACCCAACACAGCCAAAAATAAATAGATTAAATAAATAAATTAAAAAAAGAAAAACAATGTTCACTACAATAATACCATCAAGAAAAACTAGAAACAACCTATACGGTTCAACAACAGAAATGACCATGTACATTTGTGTACCTAAACTCAAGGGGACAAACAAGAAGATTTAGCAATCAGCAAGGTGTTTATAAGTCTTCAATGTAAAAGAAGAAACAAAAATAGAAAAACTTTATCTCCACTGTCATAAAACCAAGCAAAACTCTTTATGAATAAGGAAGCTAGAAGGAAAGCCCATAAAAATATGTCATGGCTGTGCTTTTAATTTTACTTCTTTTACTGTTGGTATCACATTAGGCAATTTTAAAATTTTTAATAAAACTAGTATGTAGGAAGACATTAAATATGGCAGAGTTGATACTTAAAGTTAATACATACCTTAATAAAATTTGCATTGATATAGTCTGAATCTTGAGAAGGAGTCTTTAAAGTCAACTTAACTCGGCTGTGATCAACTACAAGAAAAAATAAAGGATTTCATAAATTATGTCCCATTGGCAAACAGGGTTTTTTTCTAACAAACCATAAATAAGATTAAATAAATAACTAAAATTATTTATTTTAAAAAACAATGAATGGGACTTCCCATGGGCAACGAAGCCCATGCGCCACAACTACTGAGCCTACACTCTAGAGCCCGCAAGCCACAACTACTGAGCCCATGCGCCACAACTACTGAAGCTCATGCGCCTAGAGCCTGTGCTCCACAACAAGAGAAGCCTCAGCAATGAGAAGCCAGTGCACTGCAACGAAGAGGAGCCCTGGCTCGCCACAACTAGAGAAAGCCCGAGCGCAGCAACAAAGATCCAACACAGCCAAAAATAAATAAATTAATTAAAAAAAAAAAAAAAAACAATGAATGAAAATTGACTCTAGGTACCAGCAGGCTAATTTCTAACATCATATTGACAGGAAGTCTAATTGTAAAGCTGTGTTTTTAAGTTGGAATCAGAGTAAATCTCAGGCGCTCTTTTAAAATACAAATTCCTGGGCACCGTCCTAGATTTACTATACAAGAGTCTGAGGTTTAAGTGTCTACAGTTTTTAACAAGCATACCAGGTGATGAACACTAACCATTTATACACAAATACATCTGCCAAAGTTCTTGTAAGGAAATCTAACTTTCATATTTTACAAGAAATTAGGAAAATTAAGTAAACTGTGACAAATGAATTAAGATGATGTATGAAAAGTGCTCAATACTGCACTTCACCAATGATACTTATTATTAGGTAATGTCCACTTACGGTAAATAAAATCTTTACAAGAAGGTCTCAAAATATAAATTTTATTGATTTTATAAAATTATGTAGTTGTATTTTTAAAATAAAGGTAATATCAATATGATTTTTAAAAATTAGATCTTAAAGAAAGATAGAAGATGAGACTTCCCTGGTGGTCCAGTGGTTAAGAATCCATGCTCCCAATGCAGGGGGCCCAGGTTTGATCCCTGGTCAGGGAACTAGATCCCACATGCCGCAACTAAGAGCCCGCATGCTGCAACTAAAGATCCTGTGCGCTGCAACTAAGACCTGGCGCAGCCAAATAAATAAATAAATAATATTTTTTTAAAAAAAGATACAAGATGAAAAGTGAACTGCCCCTGTCCTTGAATTCCAGGGCTCTCTCTTTTCCAAAAAAGACACTATTAAAGTTCCTTTTTCATTCCAAAATTCTTATGCATATACCTATATACTTTGAAAAAGCAGACAAATACAATCATACTAAACATGTTGTTCTGAACCTTGTTATTTTTCAGTTAGCAATATATTCTAGAACTCTTCCCAGAGCAAAAACAGATCACCTTACTCGTTTTTAATGTTATATGGACGTTTCATTACTTATTTAACGAGCTACACTACTGATGGGCCATTTTTTCTTACTAGACACACTACTACAATGAACACTGCAGTACTTGTATCTCTTACCGGCAGTACCAGAGGGTAATAAGTTCCTAACAAAGGAATTGCTACTTGCCTTCTAAAAGGTATATACCAACTTATGCAAGTGTTATTAGTAAGAGTAACTAATTGGGTGTTATCATATATTTTAATAGTTGACAATCTAAAAAATAAGACATCAGACTTGCATTTCTTGAATTATGCAAATGGTTGCATATTTTCATATAGTTGTTTGTATTTCTTTTACCAAAGTTGCTTGTTTATACCCTTTGAACATTATCCCCATGTGTCTATGTTTTCCTACTGATTTATATGAAATCTCTGTAAAGAGAGAAAAATCAACCCTTGGTCATAGATAGTGCAGATAGATTTTTTAAAACTTTTCATTTAGAACTAATTTTAGATTTACAGAAAAATTGCAAAAATAGTATAGAGAAATCTCATACATCCCTCACTCATCTTCCCTTAATGTTAACATCTTACTTATATAACCATAGCACAGTTATCAAAATGAGAAAACTAACATTGTTACAATACTATTAATTAAACAACAGACTGTATACAAATTTTACCAGTTAAAAAAAAGTATCTTTTTTCTTTCCAGGATCCCACAATACACTTTGTTATTATTTCTCCTAAGTCTCTTCCAATCTATAAAAGTTCCTATGACTGATATTTTTCTTATGATTGGAATGAGGTTATGCATTTTGTCCAGACAGCAGAGAACAATCATGTGTCCTCAGTGAGAAGACACACCAAGGGGTTCATGATGTCAATATGTCATATTACTTGTGAGGTTAACCTTGGTCTTGGTTAATTTGGTGTCAGCTGGTGTCTCCACTGTGAAGTTACTATCTTTCCCTTTGTAGTAAATAAATATTTGGGTACATACTTTGAGCCTATGAAACCCTAAAGTAGTAGGATTATCTAAGATTCACGGTCTCCAGATTAGAAAGGGCCATAACATGTAATATGCCACTATCATTTTGGTCCTTTCTAATCCAGGGACAATGACCATTAAAGGCAATTAAAATACAAAAAAACATACAGAAATGGTAACAGATACAAATAAACTTCTTAGCAAACTTTTTAAAAGGAAAACTAATGAATAACTAATTTATATGCCAATGACCCGAATTTTATACATTAGTACAAAGGCCCAGTTCTGCTGATTTCATTTATTTATTTTTGGTGAAATTTTCTTTGGAAATTTGTAGGAAGAGATATATAAGAAAGACATAGTAGCTTCTAATTAAAATTATGTATCTCCTTACCATGTTTCCAGGAAAGAGAATGTTTACATGCTTATCAATGCTTTGTTTCTTATTTCATTCCATCCTACATGTCTTTTTTAAAAGCCATTTGGGATAAGGAATATACATATAAAAAATCCTATGCTTTGGGTAAATGACAATAGAATAATTCAGTAGTTAGGACAATGACAGTTAAGTAACTATATGAAGCTTCCTCTCAACCATGTTTGCCAGTAATGATGGGTCCCACCTAACTGCCCTTATTCATGTGGCATGTTAGCCTCTATTCAAAGTATCTCAAAGCCAGAGACTTTGTACAATAGTTGGTTTACCACTGGATCCTTAGTAAATGTTTTGGGGATTGTGAATCCAAATGACAACAGTGGCTCCCAAATGATAGTCAAGACTTGTGCCAAGCTGCTTGCTACATGCAAGCTGGGAATTTTTTTAAATTTTTCTGTGATGGAAAATTTTATGCATATACAAAAATATGATAGTATAATGAATCCCCATCTATCCAGTACCCAACTTCAATAATTATCAGTATTTTGCCAATCTTATTTCACCTATGGCTAATCATACAGCAGCTGGGGACCGGAAAAAGCAAACTAAAATGCAAGATTTCCGAGTCGCATATTCTGCAGTAAGTTTGATTCAGTCAGTTCAAGATGGGGCACAGAAATGGCTTTTTTTAAAAATGAAATAATGCCCTTTGCATGCAGCAACATGGATGGACCTAGAAATTCTCATATGAAGTAAAGTAAGTCAGAAAGAGAAAGACAAATACCGTATGATATCACTTAGATGTGGAATCTAAAATATGATACAAATGAACATATCTGTGAAACAGAAACAGACTCAAAGACATAGGTAACAGACTTGTGGTTGCCAAGGGGGAGGGTGGCAGGGGGAGAGAAGGATTGGGAGTTTGGGATTAGCAGATGCCAACTATTACATATAGGATGGATAAACAAGGTCCTACTGTATAGAACAGGAAACTGTATTCAATATCCTGTGATAAGCCATAATGGAAAGGAATATGAAAAAGAATATGTAAGTATAACTGAATGACTTTGCTGTACAGCAAAAATTAACACAACATTGTAAATCAACTATGCTTCAATAAAAATTTTTTAAAAAGAAATGGCTTTTTTTAAAACTCTAAAGCACAGGCAAATTTTGTAGTCACTACTTCATACTACAGAATCATAGTATATATATATATTTTTTATAATTTTTAAAATTTTTATTTATTAGGCTGCACTGGGTCTTTGTTGCGGCACAGGCTTAATTGTGGTATGTGGGATCTTAGTTCCCCGACCTATTTATTTATTTAGGCTGCACTGGGTCTTTGTTGCCGCGGGCTTGGTTGTGGTATGTGGGATCTTACTTCCCCAACCAGGGTTCCCAGCGATTGAACCTGGGCCCCCGGCATTGGGAGCACGGAGTCTTAACCACTGGACTGCGAGGGAAGTCCCAATCATAGTACATTATTGAGAATTTAAAAATCAATATTATGCTGTGTATAACACATAATGCATATTTTAATATTCTTCATTGGTGCTGTTATTAAGCATAAACATGAATTGAAATAATTTAAAGAATATTAAAGAAATGAAAACAATCATTCCTCTCCATGGTTTTGCAGAATGCCTCTACAATCTCCCAAGAGCACAATTCCAAATAGATAAAACCAATATTCGCTACACAAGAGGCTCTTTAAAGTAGCAACATTTTTTTCTTGAACAAACATCAACACCTACTGCAACAACAAAAATATATATTGTCACCTCCAAGGAAACACACACCTATTGATAAATCCTAGGTCTGAGAAATAAAAGGATCTCCATAATTAATATTGGGATAGGCAGAACACCCTGATCCATCACTTCTAAAGGCTAGCCAACTCAGTTTTAGCCCTTTTCAAGAGACAAAAGCACAGGTTATCCTTGACACAAGAGTATCTAGAAATTTCTTAATTATAGGACTAGCCTCAGTGTTCTACCATAAAATAAACCAAATCTCCAAGATGGCTTGAGAAAAAACTAAGTGATCTCTGAATAGTGATGAAATTGCTTTGAATGGATCAAAAGCAAGGATGTCTGCTCTTGCCACTTCAAGTTAACATTATACTACAGGTTCTAGCCAGAGCAATAAGGCAAAAAAGACACGCAGATTGGAAAGGAAGTAGTAAAATGGTCATTAGTTGCAAATGACAAGATTCTGATATGTAAAAAGTCCTAGTTTTCACCAAAAAAATACTAAACTAAATACTAAAATAAATGAGTCCAGGGAGGTCAGTGGATTAAAAAAAAAAAAAAATCAACATGCAAATGTAAACTGTATTTCTATATACTAGTAATAAAGAACTTGAAAATACAATTAAAATAATTCCATTCACAATAGCATAAAGACTTTTTAAAAAGAAATATAAGACTTGTACACTGAAAACCATAAAACATTGCTGAGAGAAATAAAGAAGATCTAAATAAATGGAGAGAGACATTCTATATATATATTTCACAACTTCTTTATCCATTCATCTGTTGATGGACACTTAGATTGGAAGAGTCAATATGGTTTAAGATGGCAATTCTCCCTAAATTGATCCACGGGTTCATCACAACTCTTATCAAAATTCCAGTAGGATTTTTTGCAGAAATTGACAAGCTTATCTCACAATTTATATGGAAATGCAAAGGACTCAGAAGAACCAAACCAATTTTTTAAAAATAAGAACACAGGGAACCTAACACTTCTTGCTTTTAAAACTTACTATAAAGCTATAATGATCAAGACAGTGTGATACTGGCTGAAGAATAAGTCAATGAAATAGAATCAGGGGTCCAGAAATAAACCCTTACATTTGCAGTCAGATGATTTCCAACAAAGGAAAGAAGGCAATTCAGTGGAGAAAGGATAATGTTCAACAAATAGTGCTGGAACAATGGCACATGCTCAAAGATTATTTTAGACCCTTACCTCACACCATATTAAAAATTAACTCAAAATGAATTATAGACTTAAATGTAGGAGCTAAAACTATAATACTTCTAGGAATGAAATGAGAAAACATAAGAGAAAATCTTTGTGAGTTTGGATTAGGCAAAGAGTTCTTGGATTGAATATCAAAAACATGATCCATAAAATTGATAAACTGAACTTCATGAAAATTAAAAGCTTGCACACTTTAAAAAACACCACTAAGAAAAGACAAGCTATAAACTGGGGAAAAAATTTGCAAATCATAATATCTGAAAAAATATTTGTATCTAGGGTATGTAAAAATCTTTTATAACTCAGCTTTATAAAACTTTATAACTTTTATAAAAGTTATGAACTTTTATAACTTTTATAAAAAATCAATTTTAAAAAACTACAAATGATTTGAAGAGACTGTTCACCAAAGACAGTATACAGTGGCTAACAGAACATGAAAAGATGCTCAACATCATTAGTATTAGGATTCCAATTTGCACAAAATTGGAATTGGAACCATAGGAGATACCTCTATTGGAACCATAGGAGATACCTCTATTCTTCTAGTGGATGTGTAGAGATAACTGTCAATAACTGTGTTAGACTGTCAATAACAAGTGTTAGCAAGGATGTAGAGAAACTAGAACCCTCATACACTGCTGGTGTAAAATGGTACACAGCTACTTTGAAAAACAATTTAACAGTCCCCTAAAATGTTAAACATAAGCTTCTGGGACTTCCCTGGAGGCGCAGTGGTTAAGACCCCGTGTTCCTAATGCAGGGGGCCAGGGTTCGATCCCTGGTCAGGGAACTAGATCCCACATGCATGCCACAACTAAGAGTTCACATGTCACAGTTAAGGAGCCAGTGAGCTGCAACTAAGGAGCCAGCAAGCCACAACTAAGGAGCCTGCGAGCCATAACTAAGACCAAATAGACCCAGGGCAACCAAATAAAATTAATTAATTAATTAATTTCAAAAAATAATTTAAAAAAATAAACATAAGCTTCCATAGACCCAGAAATTCCATTCCTAAGTATCTACCCAAGAAAAATAAAACCATATGTCCATACAAAGATTTACCTAGAAATGTTCATAGCAGCATTATTTATAATGTTCCTCAACTACTGAATGGATAAACAAAATGTGATAGCCATACAATGGAATACTATTGAACAATAAAAAGGAATGAACTACGTACTAATATATTATACAATATGGATGAATCTCAAAAACGTGCTAAGTGAAAAAAGCCAGACACAAAAGACTACATATTGTATGATTACATCTATATGAGATTTCCAGGAAAGGAAAATCTAGAGATGGAAAGCAGATTAGTGGTTGCCTGGGGCTGAAGATTACAAACTGGCATAAGTAACCTTTTTGGTGTGATGGAAATATTCTAAAACTGTATTGTGTTGATGACTATACAACTCTATAAACTTTTTTTAAAGATTGCTTTCCATTTATAGTTATTACAAAATATTGGCTATATTCCCCATGTTGTATAATACATCCTTGAGCATATCGTACACCAATACTTTATCCTTCCCACCCCTGCCCCCATATTGCCACTCCCACTCCCCGTAGCCACTAGTTTGTTCACTATATCTGTGAGCCTGCTTCTTTTCTGTTAGATTCACTAGTTTGTTGTAGTTTTTTTAATTCCACATGTAAGTGACGTCATACAGTATTTGTCTCTGTCTGACTTATTTCACTTAGCATAAAGCCCTCCAAGGCCATCCATGTTGCTGCAAATGGCAAAATTTCCTTCTTTTTCATAGTTCAGTAGTATTCCACTATATCTATATCTATATTTAAAATACCTCTTTATCCATTCATCTGTTGATGGACACTTAGGTTGCTTCCATATCTTGGCAATTATAAATAACGCTGCTATGAATATTGGGGTGCTTGTATCTCTTCAAGTTAGTGTTTTTGTTTTTTGCACAGAGAGGATGTGTCCAAAGTCATAGATAGCAAGTGACAGAACCAGGATATGAACTTCCAGAGTCAGAACTCTTCACCATTATGCTATGCTGCCACTTTGTAAAAATTTTGCTACTACCAGCCACTAGATCCCACAGCTGAGAGTAAAGCTGAACAAAAATAGAAAGATGAAGGATTAAATTTATGCAAAGAAGACAGTAAGGGCTTCCCTGGTGGCGCAGTGGTTGAGAGTCCGCCTGCTGATGCAGCGGACACGGGTTCGTGTCCCGGTCCGGGAGGATCCCACATGCCGTGGAGCTGCTGGGCCCGTGAGCCATGGCTGCTGAGCCTGCGCTCCGCAGCGGGAGAGGCCACAGTAGTGAGAGGCCCGCGTACCAAAAAAAAAAAAAAAAAAGACAGTAAGAAAGAAAGGAAAGGAGACAAGAAAGAGAGAGAGGAGGCAATTTGAAAAAGGGATATTAAGGAAGAAGAAAATTTCAAATATATGGACTGGTCAATGACATCAAAATAGTTAACAGAAAAGAATAAGCACTAAAAAAAGACTACCAAATATGGCAATTAAAGTCATTGGGAAATTTATCAAGGATATTTTAGAAGAACAAGCTTTAGGAATGAATGACATTTTGTCAATTGTACCTCAGTAAAGCTAGGGAAAAAAGGATGAATGGAGAGTTGAGGGAATGGTGTCATGGAATCTATATATTTCAATATACTTGAAGGAAAAGAGAAAGACTACTGGTAGCTTTAACAGATAGCAGGTATGATATAAATTTTTACTTTATAAAATGGGGACCCTTATGTATGCATGCTTTTAGAGGTAAAGGTATTTTGCTAGAAACCTATGCTATTTAAGAATATAATTATGTTATCGTTATTAGAATATGATGCTATCAGTCTTAGGCATGCCCTCAGAGATACCCTCAGAGATCATATTTAGACTACTGAGAACAGCAGACACACAGGCATGAATCATCTTATGGTTCACTTTTAATGCATAATTAATCAATTAAGGTTCTTATTGTTAATAGACAATAGGTAAGAGTTAATATTTTTAGCATTTTACAAAATGTATTCAATTATACTTATTGAATTATGTCTGTATGATTTTATTTTAACAAAATAACTTCTTTGAACAGGGAGTCCACAAAAGGTATTTTTACTTGGATTTTTCAGAATTTAAAAGTGAGTATCAGAGTAACTGTGATGCTTAAAGAAAAATTAAACAATGAAACAACTACAACAACAAAACTATTATCAGAAGGAAAGGCAAGCACAATCACAAATTATTATCATTTATTTATTTAGAATAAAGCTAGTTTAGGCTATAAAACTGCTAATTAGCATTTCTATTTGTTCCTTTAATGGCATTTCAAACTTACATGGCAGTATGTCCTTATATCTGTTCTTTTTAACATTTTCTTCTTTTTCTCCAGTGGCTGTAGGATAAATCTTTTCTGTTCTATACTTGGTTGACAATCTTCTTAGTCGCTTAAAATCAAAAAAAGAAAATTCAAGTTCAGAAAAACATTAGTATTTCAAAATTTTAATGAAAATTGTAACGATAAATAGCTCTTCATTGAATTTTGCTAACCTTGATTCCTCCCAACTCATTTTCTTGTTTTTGTAGTTTCACAATATCTCCCTACCCCTTTATAATTAACCCTAAGATTATTTCATTTTTAGCATAAGTGTAAACATAAGATTAATACTCCAAACAGTAGTAAAAAACAAAAGGGGGGGGGGAACACTAGAATAAAAGTAATTTTATTTAAATAAATCATTAATACACTGAATCAGAATATTTAACTCAGGGTCTCAAAAAGCAAATTTGAAAATCATGCCTAAAAGATTATGTACAAGTTTCTTTATTTCTTCTCTCAATAAACCTTGAGCACCCATGATGTGCAAGCGTCCTTCCAAGGCATAAGCTAATAATTACTTATAAGACACTGCAAAACAAAGTTCTTTGATATTGAATTGGAAATGTCTAACAAAGACCAATTCTGCTTATTCACTGCATTACAGAAGTGGTTTGTGAGTTAGTGACAAATTCTTACCACATATGGCGGTAGGGATGTTCTTTGGGCTGGAATATTTCTGCATGTCAGTAATACACTTCCTGCTTTCAGAAGCACTGAAAGTCAGCATTGTGAATTGTTTAAATTCACTACTCAACTACATTGCTGAAATTTAATTTCAAAGGAGCCTGCTTTCTTCCAGGCTTAAAGACATATTGAAGGCATTCTAGTTTAACTATTCCACAAAATTATTAAATACAAATGAAAAAGAAATCTGGTAATGTTTAACTTTTTCACCATTTTATTTTTGTTCCTCATGATGCTAATAATTAAGCAACTAAGAATATTATGTCTATATTTTTAAAAAATCACAGATAGAACTTTAATTCAAGATCCTTAACTTTTTCTTGTATTGACATACTTTAACATATAACACTTGAAATAATCTTAAAATAGACGCTTACACATAGAATAGTAAGCTTTCTGTTTTTCTCTGAAAAACTACTGAACTTTATCATCACAATCTTAGAGATCTAAAGCAAGAATATTCATTTTTAAGATAAAAAGACTTAACTAGAATCTTGTTCTGCACTGGCACAATGCCAAAGCAAAATTCTCCACATTTATGATGTTATTTCCTGTAGTAATAAAGTTCTCAAAGTATGTAGGTGTACTGGGGGTAAAAATTGTATTTAAAAAGTAAATGTGCTGTTCATAAGGGTGTGGGAAAACCAGACCTTTGATGCAATACTGGTAGAAAAGAACATTAGCACAACCCCTAAGGAGGGTAATTTGTCAACTACAAATACACATAACCCTTTAACCTAGGAACTACACTTCTACAAATGTGTTCTCTAGGTAAATGGCACACACTCATGAAATGATGTACACACAAAGTTATTTATTGCAGAATTGTTTATAACAGCAAAAGACTGCAAAAACTGGAAAAGACTATTAATAGAGGACTGGCTAAAAAGATGTTTCATTTATACAATCAAATATGACATATGTTGAAAACAAATGAGGAAGCTCTTGATATACTGTGATATGGAAAGATCTCAAAAATATATATTAAGTGTAAAAAAGCAGAGAACACAACAGTGTATATATAACTATTGGTGTTAAAAAGAAAAAAATACATTTGTATGTGCTTGTACATGTGCATAAAACATCTCCAAAACTATTAACAAAAGTTGTTGTCTATGGGGAAGAGAATGAGTTGCTGTAGGAAATGGATGGGAAGGAAACATTAATATACGTCCTTTCATACTTTTTGGATTACATGAATGCATTACCTATTCAAAAATAAAATGTTAAAAAAAGTAAAAGAAAAGATTATTCATAATTTCATTATTCCACATTAACAAAGATCCTCCCAGTTATTAACATATATATCTCACATATTTAATCAGAATTTTTGCGTTTTCTCTGCTCAAAGATTTTCATTTTTAAATATAGTACCTTAATGTATTACAAAATATTCTATGTGAATGTGACTAACAGAAGGATATCAATCCAAACAGTTGCAGAAACACAGGGGGAAAGGGATATAACTTAGGTAACTGTCACTGAAAAAAAAACACACACACATACACACATATAAAAAAACTACAAAGCAAAGGGAAGAGGGGATGAATTTAATTATAAAATGTAAATGTACTTCTGGAATACCTGCTGCAATCACTCCAAGCATTTCTTCTTTTACAAGATAAATTATGTTATTGAGAAATGTGCAACACAAAGTTTTTATAGAAAATGACTTCTCATTTCTCATATAATGAAACTTAAGAATGTGTACAAATAAATATCTAATTTGAGTTTGAATTTTTATACATTCAGTTTTCTTAAAGACTAGCACAGCATGGAATGCCTTCTACTGTCACGGTTCCAATGAAGAATGTTCTATTAAAAAAAGTCTACATAAGTAGTGTACTTAGAAATTTTCATACCCCTTAGAGATACTAATCTTTGATGTAGTATAAATAAAACAACGGTGGCCTATTAAACATAAAAACTGTTTCATACTTTTTAAAAAATTGGCATCAAAAAAATTCTACCCAACTGTATTAAAAAGATATCCTCAAATAGGAACTTATTTCCTAACAAAAAGATCAGCTTTATAGTTAGTTGCTTGAATGAAAATTCTTGATCTGACACTCTCTGGCTATAAGACACTGAATTAATTTAACCTGTGTCTCATCGTCTGTGATCTGAGGATAATACCTACTACTCTCACCAAAAAGCCTGGCATGAAAAAATGGGCTCAAATGTTAACTATTACTATTGAGTAATTACTGAAACTCTTTAAATGTTATTTGCTACTACAGATTTCTTTCTTTCTTTAAATAAAACCTTTCTTAGATCAGAGATCAAAAGGAGTCACATATTCTAGGCCAATTTGTTTGCTTGGGAGTGTTGAGTATTTTAAAGCATGCTTCATTCATACTGTCAAATTTGCGCATGCTTCAGAATCACCTAGAGGGCTTGTTAAAAGAAGGATTGCAGAGCCCCACCCTCAGAGTTTCTGATTCGGCAGGTCTGGGATGCAGCCTGGGAATTTGTATTTAATGAGTTTCCAGGTGATGCTGCGGCTGCTGTCTGGGGTCTGTGCGTAAGAACCACTGGTATAAGGTATGTTCAAGAGGAAGGAGTATGGTGATCGACTGCATGGGGGAATGGATGTTGATTTTCAACAATTCTTAGATTCCTCTGGATCTTATGTACAGATTGGCAGCATTGACAATTTCTGAAAAGTGATTAGGGATTTTTCTTGGGAGGAGGAGCACGGATTAGGGATGAAGAAGGAAAAATGTAATTATCAAGTAGCAAAAACAAAGGGATGGGGAGGAAATCACTGTTCAGCAGCAAGTGGGAGCAAAAAAACCACACCACCTATAAACAAAAGTACTTAAATGAAAGAATTAAAAGGTTTTGAGGGAATTCCCTGGAGGTCCAGTGGTTAGGACTCGGCACTTTCACTGCCAGGACCTCAGGTTCGATCCCTGGTCGGGGAACTAAGATCCCACAAGCCGCGCACGGTGTGGCCAAAAAAACTCCAAAGTTTTGAGATTAAATTCTAGATAAACTGGGAGGTACAGCAAACCAAAACTCCTTCCTAAATCTCTTAAAACATCAGAATAATACAACAATGTACAGATCTGGTAGCCCTTGACACCAGCAGTATGTAATTGGTAAACAAAACAAAACACCATAAAAAGATGCTTTCGAGATTCGACTTTTAAAAATTATCATGATAATCATCTTTCTGTGTCTTTGTGAATGCTCTTTCTTTGCTTCTTAGTGGTCATTCCACTCACATACCTCCAAATCTTATACATCTTTTAAGTCCTAGCTCCTTGAGAGTTTCTTACTCCCCTCGTGCAACAATAATCTTTCCCTTCTGAGTTCTTTTTAGACTGTATATGTACTCTTGAAACACCATTTCCTTCTCTTTATGATAAATATATAAAGAGAATACATCTTATTTCCTCTACTAAACTCTAAACTCTATGAGTACAAGATTACTGTCAGATTAAAATGTGTAATGCCCTGCATCCCTGGAGAATATTTAATGCTTATATGTTAAATAAATTAATCTTAGAATAAGATTTGAATGCTGGCCTAAACGAAAGAAGACGGTTTTGTTCTTTAAATACCATACCAAATTTAATGTCCCAATAGTACTTGGGAGGAGACATAGCACCACCAAAGTTCATTTAACTATATGAAATGGAAAGTACCTACACATTTCATTTCATTTTAACTTCTGACCACCATTTCCATTGTCTGTAGTGAAGTTGTCAATATGAAATTGAGAAACATGCCATAATATACTAAGGAACATTATTCGTAACTACAGTGCTACGTGACAGTTTGTATGAGAACAGCACTGAACTAAACACTAATAAAATCATTTATTAAGCTACACATAATTACACTAAAGCAAGAAAATATTTTGAATCGTTTACTGTCCTAACTGGCAAAAATACAGCTAAATGGTATATTTACCTCAACTTATAGGTACTATTGACACCCCTTATCATGTGTGGCGCTTTCTTTTTTTAACTAAGCAAACAAACAAAAAACCTTTAAGAAAGACATTTTCAACTACCCTTAAAAGTCTTGAGAAAGTCACATAATAAACTCATATAATTCCATTCTTATCTCAGTTTCTATTCTAAAAAGCAAGCCTGATTATTTTAATTTGTCCCATGCTTAAAAACCCTCCAATGGGTCTATCACCTCCTAGATAAGTTACCAAATCCTTTCATTTTAACATATTTTGAAAGCTGCCTGTCTGATTTCCCAGCTTCTTCTTTTTATAACACTCTCTCACTCAGAGTATGACGCTTCAGCCATATAGACTTACCACCACCAGCAGAAGCACCCTTCCACCCCTCATCATCACAGTTCTACAATTTTTCCTCTTGCTGGTGAGTTAATAGGAGGACTCTGGCTAGAGTGTTATTTCCTTTCTGAAGGCTTTCTTTCTTTTTTTTTAAAATAAATTTATCTATTTTGGGGTCTTTGTTGCGGTGCGCGGGCTTCTCATTGCGGTGCGAAGCACGGGCTCTAGGCACACGGGCTTTAGTAGTTGTGGCACACGGGCTTAGCTGCTCTGAGGCATGTGGGATCTTCCCTGACCAGGGCTCGAACCCATGTCCCCTGCATTGGCAGGCAGATTCTTAACGACTGTGCCACCAGGGAAGCCCCTAAGTCTTTCTTGAACACTCCCTTCCTCATTGCTCCCAGTTCCCAGCACTTAGTAGTCAATAATATTGTTTTATTACCACTTCTGAAAAGTATTTACAGTCTAATGTGTCACCCATTAGACTATAAAACTGAAAGAAGAGACTGGACTATCTTATTGTACTTTATAGCTAGTGCAATGCAAATCACATTAAAATGGGTGATTTCAAGAATTGTTTAATTAGCCTTCTCAGATAAGTCAGAGATGTCTCTAATACATTAGAATTTGTGATGCAAACAAAAATGGAGTTTAATATTCACTGTTTTAAAGTTCCAAACAAATTAGTTTCTCTTTATTTCTTAAAAACACAGAAGTTTTATTCCCCAATCCTAAATCAATAACTGATTCTCAGAGGCCCCTAAAGTCACATGCAATATGACTATCCTCTTTAAGGTATCCAGTTGTGTGTCAAGATTTGGTTCTTTAAAACGGTAGAACAGTTCCCTTGTTTATCTAAGGACCAAAGCTAGTGACAATGTGTTTGTGACACCTGTTGAAACTCTCCAGTCAAAGAGCGAACTGTCTACTCAATTGTCCACTGGGTGTCTCACAGGCATCACAACCATGTCCAAAGAGCACCACCATTCAATAGCTGCTCAAGCCTCAAAGCTGGGAATAATCACGATTCCTACCTCCGCCTCCCCTCACCCCCAACATCGAGTCAATCCATCAGCAAGCTGTGTTAGCTCCACCGCTAAAACTTATCTAATTCTCTTCATACTCACCAAACAGACTTAGAATTCAGAATAAATGTAGACAGGAATAGGTGTTAAATTTACTTGTTGGCTGGATTTTCAATCAGGACAATTAAGAAAACAGACAGAAAAGTAGTAGAGCTAAAGTAAAATTAAGCTAACTCAAATTCTTTTTGTATAAGATGGCCTATAAATAAATACTGGAGCTCAAGCCTTCTCTACTCTGTTACTAGGCCACACACTGCTGCCCCAAATTCCTGAATGCCATTAACACTTAAAAAACAGCTTCATAAGACACTAATTTTAGTAAATATGCACACACTATACAAATCCAAACAACATTACCTTAAAGTGAAATAAAATGGAATTACTTCAAGCTTTAGAGTTACACTGTAGCAAAATATATGAGTACCTATATAGTACTGCTTTTGCCATTGCTCTGAAATATTTCTGAGGCAAATACTGGAAAATCCATCTGAATTTTAAAAGGCAGGGCGTTTGGCACATAGTTGGCACACAGTAATAACTGTTAAATGAAAAAATTCATCTGGTTTTATGCCTGAAATGTTAATGCCATCAGTCACAAAAGCCCCTCAATCGTAATACTACTGAGCTAATCCAACCACACAAGGTGGATGATTACTAAGAAAAAATAAATTTTTTTAAAACCTCAAATATAAAGTAACAGCAGCAAGTAGTAAAATCAGAGTATAATTTCCACCAAACATATACTATCTCTAACTTAACTGGCTGTTCTTAAATCTTTACAAATATATTTATATAAAACTATGTATGCCTCTAATAATTGTTGAAAGCAACTAAAATAACTAACGGGTCTTTCAGCTACACAACTGCAATGTTTACCTTTAGGTGCAAAATATGAAACTCTGCCTTTCAAAATTCATCTTCCTATCTTTGCTCACGCTTTACCTACTGCTGCATGACAGACTAAATTGTCTGCCATTCTTCTTCAGAAATGCATAGCTATGCCTTCTCATTAAAGCTAAGTCAGGGGCTTCCCTGGTGGCGCAGTGGTTGAGAGTCCACCTGCCGATGCAGGGGACACGGGTTCGTGCCCCGGTCCGGGAAGATCCCACATGCCGCGGAGCAGCTGGGCCCGTGAGCCATGGCCGCTGGGCCTGCGCGTCCGGAGCCTGTGCTCCGCAACGGGAGAGGCCACAAGAGGGAGAGGCCCGCGTACCGCAAAAAAAAAAAAGAAAAAAGCTATGTCAGGGCTGATACTAAAAGGACATACTTTGAAGTAAACAGGGGCCAATCTTACCAGTCTTTTGGGTATTAATAAGAGTAATGATTTTTACTCTTTGATCATCCTGATTTCGATGCTTCAATTATTTTCCTAGTAGTCTACCAAGCAAACTCCTCACTTCTTTCTAGCTCAGTTCTGATATTATCTTGCTGAAACGTTCCCTGAGAATAGTCCTGGCACCCAATCCCATCTTCCACTTCCTCCCATACTGCTTCCTTATCTCTACCCACAGCACTTGCTATATACCTCTCATCTAGGACATCTCCCAATGTACAATAATTATTTATATGTGCACATATACCATCCCTGATAGAACATGAGTTCCCTGAAGATGCAGACCAAATCTTCTTATTCTATTAATACCAGCTACTACAAGCATAACCTGTGACAAACTGCAGCAAGTCAATATACTCTTTAGGTCTTCTCAGGTGGTTATGTTCAGAAGAAACGGATGCAAATCAGAATTGACCAGTGAACTTAGGAAACGATTTTCTCTCCTTAAATTTCATTACCACTTCACAATGAGACAGCTTTGAGTCAGAGAAGCTGGGGTTCAATTCCTAGTTCCATCAAATAACAGCAAAGGAGATCTCCTCAACATAGTAGCTTTATAATCCTCCCTGAATAGATGAAGCAATGGATCTTCATTTTGAGAATTCGTTTTTAAATAAAACTTTGTACTACAGACTTTATATTTTAAAACAATGAATGTGGCAAAACATAAAAGTTTTTAAGAAAAAAGGTAATAAAAAAATTTCACAGCAAGACTATAATCGTTTTTTGCACACCCTAGACAACAAGCAAATGGTTTCCTTTTCTTCAAGGAAAGGCTCCTGTTCTCTGGTTTGAAAAGAAAATACAGTACTTTCTCAAGATCAAAATATTAGGAGGATATAATCCAAGTTTATCCCCTCCCTACCTCTGGGCTATATTTTTTATGGAAAAAAAGTAGAATCCTATTTGAACTAAGAGGACAATACAATTGTTTTGTTAATACAGCAAATGGGGGAAAAAAACAGTGTTCCCAGGTTTACTTTATTTTGTTTCTACTCACAAAGCCTTCAACTCTTTCATCTGTTTCATCATCCTTTATCTCATGTCCCTCTAACTATTTAACTCATGTAACCACTGGTTCCACATTTTCCAGGTCAATCCCAACTTCAAATATTTTGTCCCACTGTCCCCACAGCAAATTGCTCAAAAATTCCAAAACCTGGGTATTAATACTATGGCTTCTGGCTATGCCTCCCTTTACCTAGTTATGTGTCTTGATTTAAGGAAACATGATCACTATAGTGCTCTTTACCCTTTAGTCTCCACTGAGGAATACTCTGCCAAGCCCAGACTCTCAAAGTATTACAAAGCAATCCGTCACTAATCTCATTATTCCAAAATATATAATATAAACATACAGTGAGCTAGAGAATATTGAGTGCCAGGTTTAACACATTAAGTTACAATAACATCGACTGTCCAACTAAAAAATAAAACAAAGAAGACCCCTCAAATTAATAGCATGGATGCAGAATTCGTATTTTCACCTTTGCAAAGATGTAGCACAGGAAGAGTCACCTTTGCAGTTTAAGAAAGCTCAATTCATATCTACCACTATATGGAAATAAATTATTTTTTTGCTAGGCCAGACTGCCACAAAGCTGTGGTCAACAGACCAAACTTTTAAAGAGAAACCTATACTTCCTGGAGAACCATTAAGTCCTGAACCCCCTGAAAAATTTCACTCTTCCCTCTACCACTTACACTGAAAACTACTTTCATGAAGTCACCAATAATCTCCAAAAGGCATCAAAACCATAAGCCTCAATTCCTATAAAGTATTTAACTCCTTTCTTCAATTTCATGAAACAAGTGTCTCTTGATTCTCCTCTAACCCTTTCTGGTCCTTTGCATCAGCCCCTTAAAGCATGTGTTCTCTCTTGAACTATTCTCTCCTCAGATTTTGTCTTTTATCAAGTTTATCTCCTGCCTACCACGCCTTTAACTATTACATTTATGACGATCCCCAAATCTGTATTTCTGCTGACTTTTCTCCCCAGTTCCAGTTCCATATTTTTTTTAAGATTTTTTTTTATTAGTTTATTTATATTTATTTTTGGCTGCATAGGGTCTTCGTTGCCGTGGGCGAGCTTTCTCTAGTTGCAACGAGCAGGGGCTACTCTTCGTTGTGCTGCGCGTGCTTCTCATTGCAGTGGCTTCTCTTGTTGCAGAGCACAGGCTCTAGGGGCGCGGGCTCAGTAGTTGTGGCTCACGGGCTCTAGAGTGCAGGCTCAGTAGTTGTGGTGCACGGGCTTAGTTGTTCCACGGCATGTGGGATCTTCCCGGACCAGGGCTCAAACCCATGTCCCCTGTGTTGGCAAGCGGATTCTTAACCACTGCGCCACCAGGGAAGTCCCTGCTTCTGTTTTATGTTTTTTGGCCACGCGGTATGTGAGATCCTAGCTCCCCGACCAGGGATTGAACCTGCACCCCCTGCATTGGAAGGCAAAGTCTTAGCCACTGGACTGCCAGGGAAATCCCTCCAGTTCCATATTCAAACTGCTAGACTGCCAGGGAAGTCCCAAAGAAACCCTCTGAATGACTGAGGAAAAAGAGAAAATTTGGTGAGCATAACAAAATAGTATAATAATTAATTAATTAATTAATGTATGTATGTCAAGGAGTAGAGACAGAAAAAAATGCATTTATGTTTATTAAACCATGCGTATAAAGCACCATACCCAACATCTAGCATACAGCATGCCTTTAAATATGTAAAGACGGAGGGGCTTCCCTGGTGGCGCAGTGGTTGAGAGTCCGCCTGCCGATGCAGGGGACACGGGTTCGTGCCCCGGTCCGGGACGATCCCACATGCCGCGGAGCGGCTGGGCCCGTGAACCATGGCCGCCGAGCCTGCGCGTCCGGAGCCTGTGCTCCGCAACGGGAGAGGCCACAACACTGAGAGGCCCGCGTACCGCAAAACAAAATAATAATAAAAATATGTGAAGACTGAGATGACCATATAAGATTTATTAACAGATGAGGAACTTAAGGAAATATTTTAATTACCTGCCTCAGATTAGTTGACTTGTTATTGAAACTAGCAAATACCAAAATATCTTTATTTGTATACTCAAATACTATCTTTTTTTTTGTTCTTAAAGAGCATTTTAATCTTTTTGTGTGTACCCTAAGGTTTGATGCCATACCACAGTACAATACTTGAGACCACACTGTTCACTACCAGCTACAGTTTCTATTTAAAAATTCAGAAAGCAATTTTCAACTGTATATTCCAAGTCTATTTTAGGCTGCATTAGACAAAATAAATTATGGGCCAAATTCCAGAATGGTAGAATAAATTGTCATTGATGTTCTCCCTAATCCTTCCATTATGGATCTACACAGAGATCACATATGTCCCGTTATTTATTCGAAAGCTTGAAAATTAACTTTACAAGCCATATTTTTGCAACCTCCCATTCCACTCCCCAAGTCTAGTAACACATAAGGAATTACTATTTAGGGATCTGCTGGGCCCATTTTTCCTATCAATGCATAAAAACACTTTAATATAAGGTATTTATGTTTTTAAAAAGATAAAACATTAACTATAATAAAGGATGTGCTTTCACATAATCATTTCATTTTTCAAAAAGAAGGGAAGACCAAGTAGAGATAAAGTCAAGTTAGGCTGGCAAACTTTTGTTTGTAAAATTAAGGTTTAAATTCTTAACAGAGACACAGTTTGGCAACTATCACAAGGTTAAATATAGAGTTACCATATGACCCAGCAATTCCACTCCTAGGTAAATATACCCAAGGGCACTAAAAACGTATGTCCACACAAAAACGTGTACACAAGTGCTCACGGTAACATTGTTCATAAAAGCCAAAAAGTGGAAACAACCCAAATGTCCATCCACTGATGAATTAATAAACAAAATGTAGTCTAGTCATACAATAGAATATTATTTGGCCACAAAAAGGAATAAAGTGCTGATACATGCTCAGCTGTTAAATCTTGAAAACGTTATGCTAAGTGAAAGAAGACACAAAAAACATTATATGATTCCATTTATATGAAATGTCCAGAATAGGCAGATTTATAGTCAGAAAGTAGATTAGTGGTTTCCAGGGTGGTGGGGTGAAAAGGAGTGAGGTGTGACTGGTAATGGGTATGGGGTTTCTTTTCACAGTGATGAAAAAGTCCTGAAATTAGATAGTGATAATTTCCTGCAAAAAGTATTTCATTCTGGCATTATATTAGACTTGGTCCGGAAAAGGCCAGATCACACTACTGTGAAGTTATGTGCGCCCCAAGTTACCAAGGGCATGATTTTGTCTTCGAATATCTCTTTGTAATAACGATAAACAGTGCTCCTCTTTCATATAACACACAAAACTCAAACAAAAAGCCAAACTTCAATCATGATAAAAACTAGGATCTACCTACATATAATTATCAAGATTTCTGCAAGAAATCTTGCACATAACTTCCTACCCCAAGTTACCAAGGGCATGATTTTTGTCTTCGAATATCTCTACCTATATAGTTGTTTGCCCTAACCACTAAAGGAAGAGGAACCAGCTAGTTGTTGCTAAGTGCCATTACAGTGTCTCAGATTACCAAGCCACACAATATTCATATAACATTAGATAGCTCTGCTCAACTCATGAATTAACTGTTATGATTTTCAAATAAAACCTACTTTCTCAGCTTGCTGACATACTGGATCTGGACACCTATAATAAAAGGAAAAAGTAAGATTCAATTATCACCTTCATGAGGATGACTGGTCTTATATCATTTTTCCTAACCTACTCTATGTGTCAGGTATTCTTTTAGGTGGTACAGATATAGTGGTGAACAATATATTGCCCTCAGGTAGCATATATTCCAAAAGTAGATCTTGGTCATATAGTATTTATCATTCCCGCTTCTTCTATCCATCATTTGTTTACAGGTTTTATCCCATCACTACAACCACTGCTGCCACCCAAGATAATAATTTTCTGTCTTCCAGAGATAATCTTTTATATTTTTCTTTATTCCTCCACAATACCTAGTATCTTCCATGTATCACATATTCAGTAAAGCATGACAAGTCTTTTAAACAAAATGGGCACTGATACCATATTCAGAGCATCACATAGTCAATGAATTGGCACCCTACTATCACATTTATAACTTACTCAGTTCAATAAGCTGAGATAATAGAGTTTGTATAACTGGAGAGTATACATTTAAAATGCTACTTGAAATTTGATCTTTGTGGTTTACCATCATACTGACATATGAAACTGATAAAAAATGAAGTGTAATTTAAAATAATTTATTTAAAGTAATAAGCCCCTTGTCCTAAATAACATACCTGAAGACACTTTGTTTTTGATTTGCTTCTTTATTATATTACCTACAATGTCACCAAGGAAAGTTTTCAATCTTTTATCACCAGGGGGAAAATGTACAGAATATATGGGTGCTAATACACACATATAAAAACCCATCAACATATTCTTAGAGATGAGGTATATATGTGTGCCTATGTATACACATACATACATATAATTTAAATATGTAATATATTAAATTTAACAGTTTAAAATTTATACAAGCAATGCATGCAGATGCTAAAACATTCAAACCATAATGTCAAGTTGTGCCATGGGTTCCTAAGACCACCCGCAGGTTCAGTGATACATGAGGACGACTCACAGGACTATCTCTACCGTCACATTCACAGCTATGATTTATTACGGCTGAAGTATACAAAGCAAAAGCAGCAAAGGGAAAGGAGCATGAGGCAAAGTCCAGAAGAAACTAGGCACACGGTTTCAAGAGTCCTCCCCTAATGGAGTCACACAGGACCCACTGAATTACTCCAGCAACGAGCTGTGACAGCACTGGTGAAATGCTGTCTACCAGGGAAGCTCATTAGAGACTCAGTAGCCAGAGTTTTTATTGGTGGCAGGTCATACAGGTACTCTCTGTCTTAGCAGGAACCAAATTCCCAGATTTCCATAAGGAAAGTAGGTGTTTAACAAAAACTATATTTGTACAGTAAAGGCAAAGGGAGCCATTCTTATCATGGAATGATGGGAATCCTCCCAAAAGTCCAAGTTCCCAGACCCCAGCCAAGGGCCAATCTTGCAAGTAGGCCTTTCTGAGGATAGCAGTCACAGGCTTGTTATGTTAACTTTTTCTGCACACAATTATAAATGAAAAAGTAATCACCTCTCCTCCATATCCCTCCCCTTTGAAGTAACCAACCATGTTAAGCCTCTTTATTAATAGATATTTTATACATTGTTTCACAAAAAATTGCTGTAACTAATATACTTGGACATACTATTTTACACACATATGCAAATATTTTAAAGAAAAGATTCCTAGAAGTTGACACGATGGGTCAAAGAATATACACATGATCAACTCTATTACAAGTGGCCAAACTGCTTTCCAAAAAAGGCCTTACCAGTTTACCTTCCTAACAGATCCAGAATACTAGTTTTTCTCTATCCTTGCCAACATTTGCTATTATCAATTTCTGAATTGCCATGATTATCAATTTTTGAATTTCACCAAATTTGGTGGAATCTGATAGACCCCTCAAAAGTTAACATTAATTAATTTGTATTTCTCTGATTATTGAATAGGTTGGTGACGTTCCCCCATGTTTAAATAATTATTTTCATTTTTCTTCTGTTAATTTTCTTAGCATTTGTTAATTTTCTTATTGGAGTGTTATATATAGAAGCTACTCATATATTTTAGACAATAATCCTCCAACTGTTTAATGTGGTTAAAATGTTTTATCTCAATCTACTGCTTATCTTGCATTACCTTTTGTATTATAGATGTCTTTCATTTTTATGAGGTCAAATTTGAGCTTTATTATTACAATATTTGTGCTTTAAATACAAGTCAGGAGAAAAAACACTCTAATTCAGACTGGCTTTGTCCCTAAATGTTTCACCAGTCTCTTTACACTGGCAAACTGACTCCTTTAGACAACTATTACATTAAAAAAGTTTACCCAAATGTGGTGGATCTTTTTTGAACTTGCTTATTTTAAAATAAAATGAAAAACTCTTATAATTCAGCTACCATTTTAGACTACAAAGTGAAGTCTCAGGCAAAACAGTATTCTGCATCGCTTTGTGAAGTGACAATTCTTAGGTACAAGCTAATTTCTAATAGGATGAGGCCCTTAGGGTGACTTGGTACTTCACTGTCAGCTTGACTTCTCTGAGCCATACAAAACCTCCTGTAATAATACTTAATGTGTAGTGTGGGTACACTGGCAATCTCTGGGAGTAAAATATTTTAAAGCATAACCCCTATAATCAAATAAAATTTATTATTTAAATTATAAATCTTCTGTTGGCTAGAACATTTCATGAATGACAAAGACCAAATCTACTTTTACCTCTGAAAAACTGATTTAGCAATTATTCTAAAAATTCATACTATTTTTAACCAATTCCTTGTTTATTTAGAAGTCTTAATATATAAATTCACCAACGGCCCTACTATATGAGTTATTTCTATAAATGTTCTTTTTGATTGTGCTTATTTAGTTAATAATGCTAACTGCTGTTCCCTGAAGTCTCTTCTTTATCCCCACCTTTATTTGTTTGCTCATAGGGTTCCCTCTACTTATAAAGTCCCTCCACCAAAATTCACCTATCCTTCTAGGCTCATTTTGAAAGCACTTGCTTATTAAGCATTCCATGACTCTCCTAACAGTATATGATTTTTCCTTTTTAAGAATCCTCATTTAAAAAAGAAAAAAAAAAAAGAATCCTCATTGCACAACAACATGAATGTACTTAATGCCAATGAACTGTACACATAAAAACGGTTAAAACGTTGACTTTCGTTATGTACGTTTACCAATAAAACAGCTGCCCACCCCCCCCAAAAAAAAGTAGAGGGACTTCCCTGGTGGCACAGCAGTTAAGAATCCACCTGCCAATGCAGGGGACACAGGTTTGATCCCTGGTCCAGGAA
Organism: Orcinus orca; assembly: GCF_937001465.1. Classification (NCBI taxonomy): domain Eukaryota; kingdom Metazoa; phylum Chordata; class Mammalia; order Artiodactyla; family Delphinidae; genus Orcinus; species Orcinus orca. Next base: position 85,212,939 of record NC_064567.1, read on the forward strand.
TATCCCACGTGCTGTGGAGCAACTATGCCTGCGTGCCGCAACTACTGAGCCCACGCTCTGCAACTACTGAAGCCTGCGCACCTAGTACCCATGCTCCACAACGAGAAGCCACCGTAATGAGAAGCCCGTGCACCGCAACAAAGAGTAGCCCCCACTTGCCACTAGAGAAAGCCTGCATGCAGCAACGGAGACCCAACGCGGCCAAAAAATTAAAATTTAAAAAAAAAAAAGTATAGAGTGCTAGGTAAACAGTAACACAAGGGTTGGCAGTTAAGAGAGTAGAAATGGGAGAAGGGATCCAGGGTTAAGAGAGGAGGGGAGAATAATAAACCAAAACAGTACATTTATTAGCTTTCTGGGCAATCCTCACTCCCTCCCCCAACTTCTCTTTTCCCTAAAATGTCTACAGCAGATTTACCTTTCAGGACAACTCATATATATGATAGGATTTCATAGACAGGAGTAATTTTCCCACTGCTTTAAAAAAATAACATAAAATCCATTCAAAAAAATTTTAATGCAAATTTGTCCTACCCTCTTCTCAGTGCTTTTGACAAGCTCACCCATGACTTCTATTCCCAAATTCAGGGTTAAATCCAAATTCACAATTCTTTTTGTAACTCCTCAATCCATTTACTTTCTACATGACCCTCCAGGTTCTGTTCCTAACTCTCTAGAACTGAGAGTTTATCATCCTCAAGTAGACACTTAAGTGTCCCGAATGTTCCATATTCTTCCCTGTTATTCTCAGTATATATTCTTTATCTCAGAAATCTCATCTTTTTCCGTGAGTTCAACGATCACCCATACACAATAAATTAGAGAGCTACAGGGCCAACCATGACTGGCCTGAGATCTAAATTCAACTCAAACTCTATACATCTAAAATTGAACTCAGTACCCAACTCCTCAAATTTATCTTTCCTCCTGTATTCCCTATCTCATCACTACCACTTAGTGTCCACATTAGCTCAGATAAATCCTTCCTCACCCTCCCATATCACCAAATCTTGTGAATGCTATCTCAAAACTGCCTTCCAAATCCATCCCTTTTCTTCATATTCATTGTCACTGTCTCCAGGCCCTCCTGCTTGAACAGCTCAAATAGCTTTCTAAGCGGTCTCTGCTTGTATCCTTACCTCTCTGCATTTTATTCTCCACACAGCAGCCAAGGTGATCCTGTTAAAATGTAAGTTAACATCATACCTAAGAGTAAAACTCATGTCATTTAGAGTAAAAGCCAAAGTCCTAACAATGACCTACAAGAACCCTGGATGGTTTGCCGTAACTCCCAACACTATTACAAATCTACTACTCTCTTCCTCACCCATTCTGCTCAAGCACACTGGCTTCCTTGATATCCCTTCAATACACTCTTAACTCAAATACTTGGGCACTTAATGCTCTTTCTGTCTGGAATACTCTTCTCCCAGATAACCGCATGGCTCACTCCCTCACTATTTCAAGTCCTGGTTCCATGTTTTAACCACCCTACATAATAATAATATCCCCTACACCTGTCATATGGTAGACTGATCATATTAATAGCCTGATCTTCAACTCTTCCTATATTGAAACCACATGTGACTTCACAGTTCTTCCGACTTAAAAGGTGTAATTTATCTCCCAACCCCTTGAGGTTGAGGTGGCATTATAACTTGCTTTGGCCAACAGAATGTGAGATCATTTTGGAACATATTTGAAAATATTAGATATGGCATAAACAATATATGGTTTGCAAACAAAACATGGCTTGTAAACAGTATAAAAACTGGCATATAATAAAGCAACAACAGAAAATTAAATGTGTTGGTTAAATATTCATCTTATACTTCTGGTTTAGATTAAATTGCATTTTCCAAAAATACCTTAAGAATAATCTACCAGCCATCACAAGAATGTAGAGAATGAGAAAATATCAATATTTTATTATTCTTTGAAACTCTTAAGCAGCATTAGAATAATTCATGTCACTACAGTCTATTTTACAAGATTTGCAAGATTCTCTCTTATTTTTAAATATCCAATATTTAATTATATTTCCCTTAAGACCTAAGAGCATGAAAAATAGAAAGTATGCTGCATCTGAGCCAATAATAGAGGAGACTAAAGAGGCAGGTGAAAAACTAGGTATAAATGATGCTTCAACATCAAGGGCAGGAAGGACTTTAAAAAAAAAAGTCAACAGTGCTGAATGCTAAAGAGGCAACAAGAAAGCTACACACTACTATAAAGTATCTACTGGATATGTCCAGGAGATCTAAGGCAACCATAGTAAATGCAATTTCAGCAGAATGGTAGTGCTTGAAATCAGCTTACAGTGGGGGTTAAAGGAATGAAGAGGAGGCCAAGGAAGTAGAGCTAGCCACTGCCCACCTAATTACTCATTCAAGGAAGCTTAGTTTAAGCCTTCATTTTACCATTAATAACAGTTTCTTTGAATCCTTTCACACAAAAAAAATTTCTAGCTTTTGAACTATTAAAATATCCATCCTCTTTACTTTTCCATAAAATGAAAAGATCAAAGCATCTGGTATACTGAACATTAAAACAGTGCTTCTTACTTTAATAATTAATCTTCTACTATCTAAGTTATAAAGTAATGAAAAATATTTGTTATTTTGTACAACATCTAATAATGCCAGTGAATGGGTTTAGAGATATTTGAACATATTCAATTTCTTCCAATAGTTGCAAAATCCTATTATTAATACCCACCTACTCTGTGTTCCTCCTTGGCATTTACATATAACCTATCTACAGCACTAGAAGTAAAGAACTACAAACAACTAGGCATAAATTACAGGAAATTTCTAAATTACACAGTGCATCCAGATTTATCTCTAACACCCATTAATGAATCTTAGGCACAAAGAGGCCAATGGACAGAGTAGATAGAGAAAGCTAAGAAGACACAGGTGCACAGGCAAGCAGATACACAGCACAGACAGAGGCACACTGACAACCAGGCAAACACAGCATTACAGCACTTAGGTTTTAGATGATCCGGGAACTACAATTGGATTTATTTTATTAATGCAAAATCTATTGTGAAGAAAATACATTAGTCTTTGAGACAGTGATAAATTTCAGATACATATTCAGAGAGAGAATAAAAAAATGACAATATAATACTTGAATAAAATTGATCCTTAGAATTACACTTCCTTGCAAGAAGGTAATGTTCTGGTTCCATATTTTAACACTGAAAAATTACAACTTAAATCTTAAGTACCATAAATATGCAGCTTATAGATTATCTTAATTTTATAGTTTCTACACAGAAACCTTACAAGTTTGACGTTTAATATGTACTGAATATGTGAAATAATGCTCTGCCAGAGCCAACAGAATGTTCTCTCAACTCACAAGGACTCTTTATGCTTCTTTTTCCCTTCTCTGAAAGAAGGTGGGTGGAGTTTATTTGGGGCTGAAACCTTAAAATAGTTAAAGTTTTTTTGCTGTTTTGCTTCAAAACAAATACACTTTGGGCTACCTGCCTAGTTAGGGGACTATCCCTTTTCTCTTTAAGAAAAGTACCTACCAATCACATCTGAACAAGTTCACCACCTTGGTCAACTCCACACAATTATTCTACACAAAACCCATTTCATCGGTGGCAAGTTGATTGATGTGATGTGAATTTCAGGAATGTGAAAGTGAGATAGAGCAATTCTAGTCATAATGAGTTCTTCCCCTAAACTGAGATACAGTGAATGAGATAGGTTAGATCACTGTAAGGGATGCCTTTATTCAATAGCAGGTGCAGCCCCAAGCAGTGAAAGTCAAATGCAGCCAGCTAAGAGTAAAGCAGGTGCACAGAGAAGCAAAGACAAGTATCCAAGCAGCCCTAGATAGACACAGAAACTGATAAATATGGAGAACCACAGAAAGACAGAGGGGCTGAAATGAAGAGTCACCCAGGTTACAGATGGCTCTTCATTTCTTGGTTCCTATCCTTAAAGCAACTCAAGGGCAGTATTCTACTGCAATATTTTTTTTTCCACTTAAGCTGGTTTGCAAATAGGCTACAACCAAAAATCTATACCAACAAAGAAGGTTTCTATAATTTTCGATATTTATGCCCCCCTTTGCTGGTTTGCAAATAGGCTACAACCAAAAATCTATACCAACAAAGAAGTTTTCTATAATTTTCGATATTTATGCCCCCCTTTTTTTTCCTTTATTGACTTTTTCCCTAAAGAATAAGAATGCAACTGCTGGTCTAAGCAACATCATGTCATAGAAAAAGCATCTTACTATTGTACATCTTGCTTATTTGGGACAAACTCAGCTTTGCCAACTTCTAACCGTGAAACCTGTAACAAGCTCCTTAAACAGCTTTCTTGTTCCCTTTAACATCAAAGGGTCTATGACCTATGAGTAAATCCAGTGTACACAGTGAGGGGAGGTGTCCAGAAAAGCCACATTCTCCACATTTTCATAGCACGGGAGCTAGAACTCCTTTCCTTTCTCACTTTGGTTCTAGCCCCAAATGTGTAGTCTCAAAATCTCTCAGAGTCATCTCCTAGAAAACTCAAATATGCTGAGGAATCCAAACTAAACAGAGGCTTACCATTATAAATAACTTGCAGAGGTTCTAAAGACTCTTTTAAGTGTAATTTTTTTACAGGGCACTTTTAACAGAAGCCAATGAAAAACACTGATCTGGCCACTTAAGAACTATATAAACAGAGAGTGTATTACTTTATATATCTGGGATAAGGTAAAATTACCAGATTTAAGAACACTGGGCTTCTGGAACTCCATTTTTAAAAGATCCTTCAGGGACTTCCCTGGTGGCACAGTGGTTAAGAATCTGCCTGCCAATGCAGGGACACAGGTTTGAGCCCCGGTCCGGGAAGATCCCACATGCCGCAGAGCAACTAAGCCCGTGCACCACAACTACTGAGCCTGTGCTCTAGAGCCCGCGAGCCACAACTACTGAGCCCACGCGCCTAAGCCCGTGCTCCTCAACAAGAGAAGCCACCGCAATGAGAAGCCCGCGCACCACAACAAAGAATAGCCCCCGGAAGGGTAGCCCCTGCTAGCTGCAACTAGAGAAAGCCAGAAAGCCTGCATGCAGCAATGAAGACCCCACGCAGACAAAAAAAAATTTTTTAATAAATAAAAAGATCCTTCATACCAACCAAACCATACATTATAAGAGTGAACAACTATGCCACAATAATGAGACATCAAAACACTCCTCACCAAAACATTCAGGAATGCTGAGGCCAATATTATATTCATCTCAAGCTCAGCATTTCAGCTGCTCTCCCTTTGGGAATCCCCTCCTATTTGTTTGGGTATATGGGCTTTGCTTATTTTTTACACTGCCACCCTGTTCCTCTCATCTAAAACCCACAGTTCTTATCTCTGTGTCTTTGCAAGTGCTGTTTGCTTTCTATCTCTGAAATGCCTTTTATCCTAATCCACATGACAAACTTTTCCTTCAAGAGTCAAGTCAAATGTGGCCTCCATGCTGAAATTGTCCATGTTCTATTCAGGCAGATTTAGGCTCTCCTGCCTCTGTGGTTTAAATCTTGAATACACTTCCCTTAGAGTAATACCAAGTCTTTAACTACTATTGACCACCTTCTATGTACTACATTAGAAGCTTTACATACATATTATCTTGGTCCTTCTAGGTAGGTATTACATCCCCAATTTCCCTAGATAACCTGCTTATAATCATAACAGGGCCAGGACAGAAATTAACTACCTGATGACTCCAAAGCTGATTATCTTTCTACTAGTCTAGAGTTTCTAAGAGTTTTGGAACCCAAACCCCTTGAGAATCTAACAGCTATGAACCTTCTCCACCCCTCTCCCAATGAGCTTACACACAAAACACTATGTATAATATGAAAGGGTTCGCAAACCCCCTGAAGCCCATCCACTGCCCCCAGGAAAACTTCTTGCTGCTTCTCACAAGTCTATTCACAGCCAGTAAACTTCTTAAGGGCAACAACTGTCATATTTTCAAATATCAATTCTAAACACAGTACCTAGGGCATAGTGGGCACTCGGTGAACATCTTCTGAATGGTGGATGGTAGGAACCATTGAAGGATGACAGGGCTGCCATTTTTGCATTCCTTCAGAGCCTACCAGGGTAGCTACTCAACTGTTGTTAAATAGCTTTTCAAATGCAGATTACATCTAAAAACAGTTACTATAGGAAATGTAGATATTAGCATACACCCCAAAGCCTCTGAGATTAACACGATACACGTTCCACATTCTCTAGGAAAAACTTTTGGGGAGCAACTACTTATATCTGCTATAAGCCAGTTCACAGACACTATAATATTATACAAATGGAAACAAGTATCTGTGCTATTTCAGATGGAAGGAGATAACAGTCAAGGTTTGAATGCATGAATCTAAAAAATTTAACTACTACAGGAAATATGAAATGCTGGGAGAGGGGTTCAATTCCTGTTTGGAAGAGACTAGTGGTTTAGAAGAACTGCATGTCACTGGACTTGCCTTAGCAAGTCTTCAACTCAAATCTAATGAAGGCTTTTTTTCCATGGTATTAAAAATCAAATTTGCAATGGAGAACAAGTGCTTTAAGATAAACTGGGCTAATATATTTATCTCAGAAAGTGAGAGTTAATTACAATTCTTACTTCTGAGTTCTGGGTGAATGTGGTAAAGTCATTCTAAATTTTTAGTGTTTTGATCTTCAAGGTATTTGTCTATAAAATAGAAGGAAAGTTTTCTAAGAAAGGGGAAAAATATGCTCAACAGTACAACACAGATAAGCAAGATTTCATTCATTCAGTGGGTATGCTCAAGGATGAGAAATAGCTCATTCCAGAGGAACGAAAGGACACACACTGCAGAGTACAGGAGTTAAATACTGGAAAGGTATGAGAGACTATGTTAAGAAGGCTCTGGAAGGCCAGGTTAAGAAGTGTAGACTTTATCCTATTGGCCTGTGATTCTAAACCAGGGCAAAAGCTACAAAATAGGCAGCAGGGGGATAGGAGAAAGGGAAATTCGTAAGACAGACATATAATTATAGTTTGAAAAAAAGCAGAGCTTGGGTCTGATGCTTTGAGTTGCCTTAGGCATTTAAAATTCCAATAATTTTAATGGTCATCAAAGGGAGCCTTGAGGGTTTTTTGAACTTATATTTTTCGATGATAAAAATAAAACCATGTTTCCAATACGGTTCTACATAAATGTATTAAAGAAAATTGAACTAGGCAGCAACAAGGGGACTCAAACCCACATCTTCTGATTTTATAACCCGTATGCCCTCCATTATCCCACAGATGCCAACACTTGAAAGTGATATTTTAGGAAAGTGAGCATGATATATGGAATGAATTAGATGAGGCAAGAAACTAGAGGCAAGGAAAGAACAACAGCTATTGCTGTAATCACTCCCAAAACACCCACGATTTACAAGATACCACTATTGTTGAAGAGATGTCAGTGACATGTTATCTGGATTTCCTTAATGAAATCTAAAACCAAAAGTTAAAAGTGGACATTTTATTAAAATTAATCATGGGGTGGAGGATATACAAGTAGTTACTTTAAGTGGTTCCCTCAATCCTTATGCATATCAACCAGTGTCCAGAGAAAAATACGCACCGTACTATTTTTCACATTTATGTAGAAGATATTACAATTAATAAAAATGTATTTATTTAAAAGTTTTACTAAATTCAGTCTAATACTTTATCTTTTATTTTCTTTTTTCAGTGGATACTAAAAATAAAACAACATTTGTGCCTGCACACCTGTAGGTAAGAGGAAGAAAAAGCAATTCTCATGCTGGTCTAAGAGACAAGCCCCTTGGACCACCTGAAGAGCCAAGCTCTGTTTTACAGCATTAAGCTCGCTACAATTTCTGCTAACGCAATGGCCATTAATGCTTATTAAATGCCAGGCACTATATTAAGCAATGGGGATACAGAGATAGTTAACTAAGTCCCAGTCTGTAGCCTTGGAAGCTTTCAGTCTGGGGAAATCAGAAATGTAAATGTTTATGAATCTAATGAACTGAGTGCTATAGAAACCCAGAAATGTTTACCATACGAACAAAAAATTTTAATCTATCTAAATGTTAATGCCTAACTGTCAGTTTCAATCTTTCAAAAATCTTTTCCAAATTAGATATCAAATATTGAAGGAAAAAAGCTAACAATATTCTAAAATTAAATACAGGAAAACATCCTTGAGAATTAACACTTGAGGTAAATTTTTATTGTGCTATCTCAGTGAGCCATGTCTGGAAAGTTACTTAAAAGTTCACTTCCACTTTTGAAGTTAGTTAAAATATAAATATGTTTGGCTGGACACTCATCAAAGGTAAGAAAATCTTAACTAAACCAGTGGCACTGGGAAAGGACTAAGATTAGCTCAGATGCTACGACTGGAAAATATTTCCTTTCACTCTAGCTTTAAAGACATGTTAGACATACCGCACCATTTATATAAGCTTACTGAGATATTTTAAAAACCTACAAGCCAACCACAAGATAGCACTTCACACCCTCTAAGGTGGTTATAATAAAAAAGACAGACAGTGACAAGTATTGGTGAGGATGTAAAGAAATTGGTGGGAATGGAAAATGTGCATTCTCCTGGTTGAAACGTAAAACATGGAGCAGCTTTGGAGAACACTCTGGCAGTTCCTCAAAATGTTAAACATACTTGTAGGTACATACCCAAGATAATCAAAAACATTGTACAAAACAAAAACTTGTGTAAAAGGTTCATAGTAGCATTATTCATAAAATAATACAAATGTATTACATCTTATGTATTATTATACACAAAATATTCCAAAATGTGAAAACAACGCAAACTGTCTATCAACAAACGAATGGATAAACAAAATATGGTATATCCATACAACAGAAAATTATTCAGTCATAAAAAGGAATGAAGTATTTCTGACCACGCAACAACACTGATGATCCTTGAAAACATTAAGTCAAAGGAGTCAGTCACAGAATACTGATTCCATTTATATGAAATGTCTAGACGAGGCAAATCTATGGAAACAGAAGGTAGATTAGTGGTTGCCCAAGGTCTGCAGGGAGCGGGGAGGAAGGGAGAAATGACTGCTAATGGGTATGCGGTTTCTTTTGGGGGTGATAAAAACTGATTGTGATGATGGTTGCACAATTTTGTGAATACACTAAAACCTATTAAATTACACAACTTAAATGAGTGAATTTTACACTAAGTGAATTATATCTCCATAAAGCTGTTATTAATTTTTAAAACACCTACAAGCCACAATATTGAACAGTTTAACAACGATGAAGTTTTTTATACTTATCTAGTCTGTGCAGCGTTAAGATCTTGCCAGGCTTTCAGTCCATCCTCCCCTCCTACTTTTTAACAAATCAAATCGTAGCCTTAAATCAAAACTTCAGAGGTCTTATTTAACCAAAAGACAAGTTCTTGTTATCTGTCTTTTAAAATTATACTTAAACAGCAGTCATTTCACAAAAGATATAGATAAGGAATGCATATATGAAAAATGTTCCTATCTCATCTTTTTTTTTAAAAGCAGAGGGTGGGAGGGGATCTGTGTCTTCCTCTGGCTTCTGCCATCTCCTTTCAGAATGTTAAAAGTAAATGGAAGAAATTTATACTACTTCGCCTATTTCTTCTTCAACCCACTACAGTCTGGCTTTTTCCCATACCCCAACCCCAAACTGCTTTTTCTAGTCACCAAATCACTCCTACTTGGCAAATAGAATGGGTGCTTTCTCAAGCTCACCTTACAGGTCCTCCCAGAATTACTGTATCAGACTTTGGTGACTACTCCTTTCCTGAAACTCTCCCAGGCTTTTCTGACATCCTCTGGGTTCCCTTCCTTCCTCTTTGACCACACCTTCCCGGGAGCAATCACTAGCACTTCCGTTTAGAAGCTGCTCTTTAAATGCTGACGCTCTTCAACCTAAAGTTGGTCACTCTATAGGCTTGTCTGAATAAGCTCGTTTCACTTTCCTGCTTTCAAATAACTCTTACATGCTTTAATTCTGTCCCGTCAGCTCTCTCATGCTCTACATTTCCACAAGATGTCTCATAGGCACCTCCTTTTAACGTGTCCAAAGCTAAACTCATTCTCTTCGACTTTGAAATTTCTTCCAACCATCTTCTGCTTGGTCTCCTCTGCTTGTTTCTCCTCTCTTCTTCCTTACCCTACCAAACAGTACCTTCCAACTTGAGTGACGGTATATCAAGCTAGAAACCTTGGAGCCGTACTACAACATTCCTATCTCCTTCACTACTCACATCTAGTGACTCGTTGAGACCTCTTCCTTTATCCTTATCAGATCCTTTGTACACTCTCTGTTCTACTGTCTTAGTTTAGCTCAGGCCCTCATACCTCACTCCCTATATTTCAACAGCTTCAAAAATGCTCTCCTTCAATCCGGTAATCCATTCTTCATACTACCATCAGAATCAACTTTCTGCAGCACAAATCTGTCAAATGACTGCTTACTTTTCTTAAAATATGCAGCGATCTGCAGAGACCTATAGTACTGATTCTCAGCATTTTACCAGAACCAACCTGAATGATATAAGTGAAGGCTCAAAGTAAAGCAGGCTGGGGTGGTGAGGGGACAACTGGAGGTGGGGAAACACTGCTGCAGTGTTCAAACAGAATGTCTATTTTCTTAACACCTGCCTACTTTCCCTGTAACTCTAAGACCTGTAGTGTGTTACTGTTCAAAATTACTATTACTGATCTATAGTATCCAGCATAGATTCAAGAACCTTCAAAACCTGATCCCTACCTAGGTGTCTCAGCCTCATGTTAGCCTTTATCATGCACTATTTCACTGTTTCTCAAAATCTGGTGATGGCCCACCCCCAGACCATTTCAAAGAGTCCACGAGGTCAAAACTCTTTTCCTAACAATACTAAGTTATGCTTTCTCACCTGTAAATATGCAAATGCACAGACTTTAGTACAAGATTTTTTTTAAACACTTTCATTCCCTTTAGGAGTGTACAGCGGAGCTTTCTAGAGGGTACATGACACGTGATACTGTGAAATGTGACAATGCAACAGTATGAATGCAACAGCTATAAGAATCCAGCTCTCTTCTATTAAGCCAGACATTAAAAAAATTTGCAAAAATATAAAAACAATGCTTCTTCCCACCAATAACTTTTTGAAAAATAATTACTTGTCATAAAATATAGTATACAGGTTAATATGGAATGGTTTTATTATCATTATTTTAAAGTAAACTGTATTTTTAAATATCTTCTAATTTCTAATACAGTAAATAAACAAAAGGTCTTTGGAGTCCTCAGTAATTTTTGAGAGTATAAAAGACTCTTAAGATCAAAAGGTGTGAGAACTGCTACATTATTTACAGCAGATTATCTACCACTCCCTAAATATGCTCAACTCTGAAACCTCCATCCTTTTGCATGGCGATGCATCCTCCACCACCTGCCTAGTCCCAGCCAGGTCCTAAGGGACCTCAGATGCATTCTGGAGAAACGGGATAGAGAGAACAGGTTTTGAAGTCAAGCAAGATACTTAACTTCTCAGAGTGTGTTCCCTTACCTGTAAAATATAGGTTATATCTATCTACCTCATAAATTGCCGATATGTTAAATAAGACACAATGTAAAAATATCTGGCACAGTGTTTAACATATAGTAGGGATGAAAAAATGTTAATTTCCTTTCTACCTAAAATAATTTATAAAATCACAAACACTATTGTAGTAAGATTAAAAACAATACAACAATTATTTAATCATAACAAAGCAAGCAAACTGGTTGTTTTGAGCAGTTCCTTCAGGATTACTATTAGTAGAGCAGATGGTTTTATATAATAAATTCTCTGAAATGCATAACTACTACAGTGGTTCTGCAGTTACTTGTGATTGATAAATTCAGATTAATTTAAAATATCAGTTATTGGGACTTCCCTGGTGGTCCAGTGGCAAAGAATCCACACCTTGCAATGCAGGGGATGTGGGTTCAATCCCTGGTCAGGCAACTAAGATCCCACATGCCATGGGACAACTAAGCCCGCCCACCAGAACTGCTGAGCTCACACACCTCAGCTAGAGAACCCGGGTGCCGCAAACTACAGAGCCCACGTGCCCTGGAACAAGCACGCCACAACTAGAGAGAAGCCCACGTGCTGCAGTGAAGATCCCAACTAAGACCTGACGCAGACAAAAATAAATTGAAAAAGTAAATAATAAATCTTAAAAAAAAATAAAATAAAATATCAGTTATTTTAAATAGCATTTTAACATAGGAATGCTTGCTATTACACCTCAGTTTAGCCTTAGAAAAAAATGTCCATAAATCTTCTCCTTCCAGTGTTTCACAAAAAAGTACTATAATTCACACCTCCTCTGCATCCTGTTTTTTAAATACTCTACTAAGTCCACTCATTAAATTTTTGTTTTCATCTCCATAAGTAGAAATAGAACCAGTTTTTAAACTGAAACTGCCATATTTGTAGCTTCACTGTTGTCCTTTATGATTTTTTTTATATACAAGTGTCTAGTGTATAAACTTTAGCCTAATCAGAATAAATTTACTTCTTGTTTCAGTACTTTAATTATACATGATAAAGCTTTAAAAAGCAAAAGAAAATTACTGAAAATGGAAAGCCCAGACATCTCTTTTTCCTTCTGTCTCTAGTTACATGTAACTGACTACATAAATTAGCCATTTGAGAATATAGAGACAGCACAATAATTTGTTAGATGAAGACCCTAAATATTAGTTTCATATTTCAGTCTTGTGAAGTAGGTAGTATTTTTCTTCTTTTAAAGGTGAGAAAACTCAGTCAACTCATTTTCTTTCAAGTGGCCTGCCCAAGGTCAGAAAACTAGCCAATGGCAGAGATGGGAGTAAAACATCTGTCAAACATAAATGTGCACCACCCTACCATACACATTTACTTGTCATGATCACTGTCTCCCATTTCATAAAGAAGACTAAGAATCGAGATAGTTGAGATCATGTTCTGGATCTGCCACAGATTAGCTATTTAATCATCAACTTGTAATCATTTTGGTGCCGTAGTTTACACCACCTCAATACCTTAGTTTTCTCCTCTTTCACAGAATGGGGTGCACAACAGGCAAAGGCCAAGAACAGACAACTCACAGAATAGTTAACAAGAGGAAAAATTTCTACCCTTACTAGTATCAAGATATTCAAATTAAAACAAGATACCATTTTTCAACCATCAAATTATCAAAGATCCAAGATAATTATTATGAACACTCATACAGTACTGACAGTTGTATAAACTGACAGGACTTCTTCAAAAAGTTATTCATAAACACATATTAAATGTTTATATCCCTTCATCTAGTACTTCCATTACTGGAAGATATCTTATGCAATAATCCAAAATAAAGAAGCTTTATGCATAAGTGTTCACTACAGAATTATGACATATAATAGCAGAAAATAAATGGCCTAAACATTCAACCATAAGAAAATAGTTAAGCTAAAAGACAGTGGCTAGGTGAAATATTATATAGCCACCTAAAATCATTTTTACAAATGAAAAACACTTAAATATTAAGCTGGAAAAAATTTTCTAAGAATATTAAATGGTATTGATTATGTAGTATGGTCACAGAGTAGCATTAAAAACATTAACAGAGATAGCCTTTGGGAGATGGGACTATAGGAGGGCTGAGCGGAATAATGGAAAGACCACAGTTTGAATGCCCATTCCACTTTCCTACAGGTAAGGCATTCTTAATTATTACTGTATAATTTCCAAATTTGAAACAATGAACATTATCACTTCATATCTGAATAAGGTTATAATACAGTAGCTAGATTACCCCGAAGGCTCAGTCCTAAAATGCTAAAAAATTTTTAATGCATTTTTAATCCATATCAGAATTTAAGAACAACAGAAGAGTTAGAATCTATCAGGGGATTTCCTATTCTCTTTCCATGGCAGAGGGGACAAAGTTTCCCTCCAGCTTTCTAGTCAAGGGAAAAAGAGGCACCAACTAGCAACCTTAATTACAGCTATTGCTTATCAAGTCACAGAATAAAAAAAGCAAGCACTACAAAAGAACAGCCCTAGTAATCAAATCTCAAGTGTAGAATCCCCTAACTATCCCTAGGTACTATGGAAGAAAAAGGAAACTCATTTAGTCCTGGAGAAATGAAATCTCCAATAGGAATCCCTGACTCATCCCCAAAGCATGAACCCTAAGGCTACTTCCCCTGTACAGGAGTTCAGAGACTGGGCACTTGTCCTGATGGCCTGCATCACCAAACAATGCTCTTTCCTGACAGGATATGCCCATGGATAACAAGATGATTAGCATGCAAAGAATAAGTGGCCAGGGACCACACCACCTCTCCTTCCACAACCAAAATAAGACTGTGTAAGACTAGTTTTAAACATTTAAAATATTCTATATAAATATTTTCTTCTCTTTTGGCCGAAGAGTAGTAAAAAGGGGACTCTGTCCAATTATTGTGATACCATTCCAAAGATACCAACACATTTAAAATTCTCAATAGTAAAAAGGGAACATGTCTTCTTTTCTTTAACCTTTTCAGATCATAAAGTAATTTTTCAAATACATAGGCTAAATATCAAGAGAAAATCTTTAAAATAAGGCGTAAATTACTTAATCAACATTTTCTACACCTTCAAAAGATACTAACAAAACCTAACTCCTAGCCTCCTCTATTATTGGTCTAGGGAGGCGGGAATCACAAAGCTCCAACAACACTGTTACAATATTGTATAAGGTGAAGGGTTAAGAATTTTAACGCTAAAGCTTTACTAGACCGAAGTCTCTTTAAAATGTGAAAAATTATTTCAGCACTAAAAGCCATTTCACCTGCACCTTGTAAACAATTAAACTGTACTTTGAAACAAAAACTAGTCAATGTTTGCTGCTCACTCACTTTTATACACATTAACTGTGTATCCCTTGAACAATCGCGAATTTCAGAGTTAAGTGACTATTCCTGGAGGTGTATCTGGCCCGGGAGCAAAATTTTCCCTAGCTTATTTCCCATTCCCAAACCCCGCCAAGACTAAGGAGCAGCCACTTCCCAAAGTCCCACTTCCTTTTCCATTCCCCAGACCTCCAGGGTTTCCAACGCCCCAGTCTTGCGCAATATCCGTAGGAGCAGCCGCCGCAACCACCGCCTCCTAAGCCGAGAAACAACCCTAAAGGGAACATTGTCCAGCAGAAAAATACGGGGCGGGGGGGCGCAATGGAGGAAGTCGACTTCTCCTCCCACGCCTTCGGATCTGACCCCCTCGTAGTGATGGACCAAGAGCAATTCCACGACCAGGACTTTTAACCTCCTCTCCAGCCCGCCTGTACAAGCAGAGGGCGGAAGGCGGGGGAGGGGGTGTCGGATGGGGGGGGGTGTTGGGGAGACTTCGAAGGTTATCTCCCACTTCAGGGCTTCGGCCCGTACGGTCGCCTCCGCCTCAACACGACTATTGTTCCCAAGTTCCCCACCCCCACCCCGGATAGGAAGTGATAGTCACATCCCCTCTGCCTTCGGCAGTGTCCCCTAGGGAGTCTGAAGTAGGCTTCCTTCAGGATAACCACGCACCTCCCCACCCCTACACACACACGCGCTTACCCCCTCAACATCAAGTCACATTGACCCCAAAACCATCTCAAACCTGGATCTCAAGAGACCAGAGATGAAACAGGGGTAAATGGAAATTGAGCAAACCACGAGAATGCTTAGGGACAGACCCTTTCCCATGCACCGGAGATAACTGCGAACCCAGGAACGGCAAACAGTCCTACCTTGCCCACCCCAGTGACCAGCTTGAGCAAAGGGACCCCACGAGTTAATTGCCACCTTAAGAGCCCCGTTCCTCCCTCAGCCGCGACCCTCCCTGGAGGGGCAGTTGGATGGGGAGGTGAGGAGAGACGAGCCCCCCGGCCTGTACCTCATTCGCCTCCGGCTCCCGGCCCGAGAAACAATAGGTGGTCTCTGGCGGCGGTGCTGAGTGCGGGCTCGGCCGGGCGGCCTCTCCCTTCGCGTCCCGGACGCCGGCGGAGGGGGCCGCGATCGCGGGAGGAGAAAAGGCGGCCGAGGGGCGGAGGCGACCTCACCTCCCGCCGGCAGCCGAGTCCACCCGGCCCTTGGGGCTGGCGCGCGCCCCCTCCGCCCCTCTCCTTACAGCCGCACACAAAGCGCTGGCGGCCCGGGCCGGCCGGGCGAGGCTGCAGTGGGCTCCGGTGCCGGCGAGAGGAGTCGACAGCGAGGGGAGGGACTCACCATGAAGTCCCGGGCGAAGTTGTCCTCCCCATTGTGGTCCGGACTCTTCATGGCCTGGACCCTCTGTATGAATTTCCTCAGGATCTCCACTTGCTCCATCCTCCCGAGTCCCCCCGGCTGCGGTCGCTGGCCCCCCCGCCGCCCTCCCGCCCGGCGCAGAGCCCGCTCAGTCTTCCCCAGCTCGCTCCCCCTACCCGACCCCTCTCTCCCGACCCCCGCCGCTCCCTGCTCCTCCCCACCGCCCAAGGCGGTGGCAGCGGCGGCACCAGCCCGGCTCCCGATCCTACAACTTCCAGGAGCAGCCGCCGCTCTCCCACAGTACGGGGCGAGCCACTGCGGCTAGCGCCAACCCCAACCCCCAGCTTGCTCCATCCTCCTTCCCCGCCCTCCTCCTGCTCTGCCGGAGACGCCGCCACCGCCTTAGGAACACGGCTCTCCGACCGCCCTGCCCCCCCCAACCCCTTCCCGGTTCCTCCTTCCCTCCCTCCCTCCCTCCCGGCTAGCAGCCGCAGCCGCCTCTCCCCACGGGCTCGCCCCCGCCGCCACCCAAACGCGCGTCTCCGCGCAGCGGCTCCGTCCCGGGTGCTACGCCGCGCCGAGTCGCCCCCGCCCGCCCCGCCCCCAAGCCCGCCCCGCCCCCAAGCCCGCCCCGCCGGCCCTAGCCCGGCTAGGAGTGGCTGGGAGGCGCTTCGGCAGTCGGCTGGGAGACTTGACTCTACTTCCGGGGCGTGGTCCCGCCCGGGCTGCGCATAGGTTTGAGGAGCGGTCGTAGGAGGGAATTCGACACAACCGGGCAAACGCTACTCAATTGGAGTAGGACTTGAGTTGGAAATTGCGGTCTCACCGCCTATTAGTGGGAAAAACATATTTCTAGAGTGCTTCCGCCCGCCGCCAGCCGTGGGCTGGGACTACAAATCCAGGCCGGCCGGAGTCCAGGAGTGGGGCGGGGGAGGGCGGCGGTGGGAAGAGAGGCATGCTGGGAACTGTAGTAGTGTCATCTCCACGTTCGCCGCAGGTATGTCTTCATCTTAATGTTGAGGGCACTTAGACCTTGGCACTTTGGGGAATGGCTACAGCCAAGAGAAACGAAACGCTTCTTCAGTGATAGGACTTTTGCTTTTTGCACATCCGTCTAAACGCCGGCGAGTGAGCGCCTGAGATTCAGTTTGTCCTAGTGTGTGAATTGACAGGAATCTATCTTCTTGCCTTTAGATTCGCAGCACCTCAGAACTGAATAATATATTTTTCTCCGTAGAATGCATCTTTGTAAGTCTTCTAATAATCAGAGAAATCCGTCCCAGTCTAATTCATCATTTTACAAAGAAAGTGTTTGCCCATGGTCCCCCAGCATATTCTTAGCAGAGCCCAAACTAGAGCTCAGATCCTTTTGCTTTCACTACAACACCATATTGTTTCTCACAAAGGAGCGTAAACTTGTGATAATGTGACTGAGGTGAAGGACCTGATCCGTGGACTTCTTTTGGTCACTTAGACCCACACACACGTTTTTTACAGATCAGATTGGTCAGGCAATTTGGTTAAAATAGGAAATGTCAGTGGTAGGCCCCTTTTCCCAGATGAATGTTTAGAAGCACCGTGAAATTTAGTGATAAACTTGAAGAAAACAGGTATGAGTAACAAGATCCAGTTTCCTATTTGTTTTAAAGAAAAATATTACTCTTTAAAATAATACAACTGACATATACCAATCTACTCTTCTTCTCAGAAATAACCACTTCCAGATGTGCCCTTCCAAATGTCTTCCTATGCATTTATATACAGGTATGTGCATGTAAAAAGATACAGTTTTGTCCTGTATTTTAAAAATTCACTTAGAGGAATAGTTTAATTTCTAAGGTAAGCTTTACTTAAAACAAGGGTCTGGAGTATTTTACTTTAATCAGATTACTGAGACTCAGTTTCACTGGATATGAGAAAAGATTAGGATCTGGGTTTGATCACCTACCAGTATAGCTCACTGTAAGGTACCCTTTCCCCCCAGAACTGGGAGAGAAATTAGACGTGGGCCGAGAAATGGGCAGATGATCGAGGACTGCTTCTACTTTTGATATGTCAGAAGAATGTGCAAATCAGATGGTGATTGATAAAGACTATATGCTGGACAAGCTGTATATCAGTCTAGTGTCAGTCGGGTTACCTGTTTGAGTTATCAAAAGTGTTAGTTGTTTCGGTTATCGAGTCCTATTTTCGCTAGTGGTTTTGCAGTCTTTTTTTTTTATTTTTAACTTTTCCTCTTATTGCAAGCATTTCTCTCTTTCTTGCAACACAAGTCTCTTTTGAGTTCTCAGCATCTACCTTTGGCATCTCATGTAGGTTAAGGAAAACAAAAGTAAAGTACCTTTATGGATTTCAGGTCTTTTGGAAAGACTTTCCTCTTTTTAATACATTTAAATCTTGTTTCAATCTACAGATATTTTTTGAGCACCTCAAAATAAGAGGGGTTGTGCTGTGTGAGGGCAGAGAGAGATACAAAAATATCTCAGAGGTGGTTTCTTCTAGAGCTTACAGCTGTTTCAGGAGACAGGAAAAAACATAAAATCTTGGTTACTGTAAGTTAATAAATGCCAAATGAGTGATACAGACAATGAGTAGTTTAGCAATTCTCAGAAGAGAGAATTACGAACTGGGTTGTCAGCATGAAGTAGTCACAGAGGACCTTGAAAGAGAAGTTAAATTAGGTTTGAATGGGAAGAAGAACTCCCAGGGAAGAGAAGTGACGAAACTAAGATCATGAAATAGCAAAGCAGAAGTTTGAAGCAGAACTTTTGTATATGTGTAAAGGCACTAAAGTAGACTAGGACTGGACTCTGGCTGAGGATTTGGACCTGATACTGTCGTCAGTGGGAGCCACCAAAGGTTTCTGAGTATAAAAGTGAAATTAGGAAAATATTAGTCTGGCCGTGTATGGTAAGTTGTGAAGTAATAAGGGAAGAGAATGGAATGAGCCCTATTGGGAGCGAATACATGACACGACAAAAGCTGAAACTAAGGTCATAGCACTGCAATTACAAAGACACAGATGGAGGTGAGAGAGACTGAAAACTCACAGAACTCGGTGACTGACTTAGCGGACAAGAAAGAAGGTGGAATTTAAAAATGACTGAAATTGGATTGGAAGAGGTCAGAAAGTTTGACAGAACACAGGGCTGTGCATGGTATGAGCAGATGGGGCCTTTGCACAGAAGGTGAGAGAAATTGGCACATCATCTTTGGAGGCAATTTGGCCATATATGTATCAGAGTGGAAACGTCATGCATGCTTTGACTGAAAAATTTATAGATAATATTTATAGCTGTGTACAAACATATATGCTTACTGCAGGCTTTTTTGTAACAGGGCAAGAGTGGAAACAATGTATCTGCCTATCAAAAGTTAAAAAACAGAATCACATATATATAATTAAGTCCTGTGAAGCCATTAAAAAGTGAAAAAAATAATCTGTATGTGTTGATGTGGAATAGGTTTCAGGATCTGCCTGTTAAATGAGAAGAACTAGACACACATTGCGTTTATCATATTCTTCCATTTATGTAAAATGGAATGTGGATAAAATACGGATAAAATGCTTAAACATGCGTAGGATTTTCCTGAAGGATACTTCAAAAACTGTTAGCTGTGATCGCCTCTGGGAGGGCTTTGAGGTTCTTTGGTGGAGAGGGTACAACTTCCAGTGTGCATACCCTGTCATATTCTGAGTATTTTATGATGTGTGTACATTACTTTTCCAACAAAGTTAAATCTATTTGATTGAAAAATTTTTTAGACTTTCAATCCGGTCAATAGGAAGAATGGTGATATCGTTAACAGAAACACAAATAAATAAAAATGAAGCAGATCTTGTCTGGGTGATGTTTTAAAATGGCACAGCTGTTTCAGAATGTCCACCTACTTACACCACAGTTCTCAAGGAACACAACTGCCCTGCCCATTCACAGCCACAGCTGAGGGTTTGGGCACTTGACCCAAGTTAACCAACCCATGTGGACTGGCCAGCAGCCTATGGCCTGGTGTAGGAACATGATCTGGGAGTATCGGTCCTCACTGTGAAGAATCGGAACTTAGAAACCTAGAGGGAGTAAGTCATTAAGCCGCAAGGGCAGAAGCTGAATGCCATGGGGTAGAATTAGGGATCTGACAAGCCGAAGCCTTGTGAGAAGAGTAGAAAGTATGGAGAATCTAGTTAGTCAAGAAAGGAGCATGAAGCATGCATGCAGAGATAGGTAGATATGTCACCTTATACCCATGTGGCCATGGGAGAGATGGGGAGAATCTCTGGAGCAACTTAACTTCTTCATAACTGTTTAGGACAGGTTCCATGGACATTTATTCCAGAAGTCAATTCTGCTTTTCCTGAAACAGAATAGGGCAATAATAAAGAGTGTGGGCTCTGAAATGAGAGAGATGAAGATACAAAAACCCACTCCATTTCTTACTCAGGGCAAATCACTTAACCTCTCTAATCCTCAGTTTCATCTTCTAGGAAAGCTGCCTGGTGCTGTCTTAAAGAGGTGTGTTTCAGAATTAGTGTACTACACCTTACACTTGCTTATAGAAAACACAAGAACTGGTTAAACAAAGAATTAATGATTTCCAGACCTTTTACTTTTTTACCCTGGGTCTCTTCTTTTGGCTTTTTTTCTGTTCACTGGCCACCTTTACTCAGGGTAGACACATGACGGATGAGAAGGAAGCCAAATACTGTTTTCAGCAATCTCCCTTCTTAGTATTGCAATACTTTTGTGAAGGTTTGAGTGGGAGTTTAATAATCCAAAAAAGGGTTCAGAATTATATACCTACTTCATATTCAGTATCCCTTCCCCTCCCAGCTTAGGTGGAAGTAATGCTTTATATCTATATAGAAATTTTAACTTCTGGAGTATTGTTACACCTGTTCTCTCATAAAAACTATTATGGCTTTCATGGCATTATAGCTCTTTGTGAGCTCTGTTTTTCTTTACAAACCTGGGAAGTAATTTGGCATCATTGTCCTCATTAATAGATGAAAAACTAAATAAAACATGGGCGTGAACATGACTAGCTTATGTAAAAAACAAATGTCATGCATGGCCAGAAGCCACAGGTCCTGAGTTTCCAGCTTGTTGCATAAACCACTGAGTCACAATACTTTTATGCCTGTGAGACTACAGCTGAAGAGTCAAACCATTCCTAAGTTTCTCCCAAAGTAGCACTTGTAATATTAACCTGTCATATCACGCTACATTCCTCAGTCTTCTCCATACTCTCAAACTTAAGGACTCATAGCTGAGAAGTTATGGGAGCGTGGATAAGAAAGGAGGGAGGGAAATTCTTCTCTACTTCATTCCTGGTATTCTTTACTCCCTCATTCCTAGACCTAGTTACAGCAACAAAGCTGTTCACCATTTTTTTAATATGTGAGTTTATTGTTGAAATATGAAATCCATTTTATAGGGAACGGGGGGGGGAGGAGCATATCTTTTTAGTCTAGTGTAGTATGAGAGTTTTAGAAGAAAGGCATATAAAAATGGAGAGAAATTTGGAAAAGATGAAATTTTTTAAATAATATATATTTCTAAACTTAATATGTCAGAGTTTTTTTTCACACAGTACTGCCTGTTTATTCTTATAACACTACCCTAAAGTAAGCAGGCTGGGTAGTATCATCTCCATCTTTATTTATGCATTAGAATACTAGTAGGGATAGTAATGCCTAAGCTTAGAGAAATTAAATGATTTGCCCAAGGTCATATAGATGGCAGAACTAAAACCAAAACACAGGTGGTTCTGCACTCAGTGTTACACAACGAAGGCTAAATAGTGTAATAATAAATACTAACTGCAGGAGAATGGTGTAATTAAATACACTCTCTAAATTTTCTATCTCATATTTCTCATGCTGTTTCATTTAGCATTCGAAGAAAAATTAAAATTTTATAAATAACTTCAAAGTCAAGTACTACCTGAGCATCTAATTACTGATCCTTTAACCTGATGACATTTAGTTTCTGTATTCAGGAATGGATGATCAACAAGGGCTGTGACATATGATTGCACCATATATAAAATCCATACAGTATATTGGTTGGTCTCAGGTCCAACTATCAGCAAAAAGCCACAAAACAAGTAAAAAATCCCTTTCATTCAGTGACTGCTATTATTTTTAATTAAAAATAAATTGTTGGGGGGCTTCCCTGGTGGCGCAGTGGTTGAGAGTCCGCCTGCCGATGCAGGGGACACGGGTTCGTGTCCCGGTCCGGGAAGATCCCACATGCCGCAGAGCGGCTCGGCCCGTGAGCCATGGCCGCTGAGCCTGCGCATCTGGAGCCTGTGCTCCGCAACGGGAGAGGCCACAACAGTGAGAGGCCCGCGTACCACAAAAAAATAAAATAAAAAATAAATGAATAAATAAATTGTGGGGGCTTCCCTGGTGGCGCAGTGGTTAAGAATCCACCTGCCAATGCAGAGGACACAGGTTCAAGCCCTGGTCCGGGAAGATCCCACATGCCACGGAGCAACTAAGCCCGTGCGCCACAACTACTGAGCCTGTGCGCCACAACTACTGAGCCCGCGTGCCACAACTACTGAAGCCCGCGTGCCTAGAGCCTGTGCTCCGCAACAAGAGAAGCCACCGCGACGAGAAGCCTATGCACCACAACTAGAGAAAGCCCGCGCACAGCAATGAAGACCCAATGCATCCAAAAATTAAATAAATAAATAAATAAAATGGTGGACAGAGAAAGAGAAATACTGTATGATCTCAATTATATGTGGAGTCTAAAACAAACTCATAGAAAAAAGAGATCAGACTTGTGGTTACCAGAGTCAGAGGGTATGGGGAGGGGGAATCAGAGGAAGGTGGTCAAAAGGTACAAACTTCCAGTTATAAATAAGTACTAGAGATATGATGTACAATATGATGACTATAGCTAACACTTATATGATATATAGGAAAATTGTAGAAAGAGAGTAAATCCTAAGAGTTCTCATCACAAGGAGAAAAGTTATTTTCTTTTTTCTTCTTTCTTTTTATTGTATTTATATGAGATGATGGGTGTTAGCTAAACCTATTGTGGTAATCATTTCACAATATATGTGAATCAAACCATCACGCTGTACACTTTAAACTTACACAGTGATTCATGTCAATTATTTCTCAATAAAACTAGAAAAAATAAATTGTGATTCCACTTATATGAGGTATCTAAAGTTGTCAAATTCATAGAAACATAAAGTAGAATGGTGGTTACCAGGGTCTGGGGGTGAGGGGAAAGGGCAGCTGTTTAATGGGTATAGAGTTTTGACTTGCAAGATGGAAAAGTTCTAGAGATCTGCTTCACAACAATGTGAATATACCCAACACCACTGAACTGTACACTTAAAAAGTGTTTAAGTGTTGCCTGGAGGGAAGCTTTATATATGCTTGGTACCCTGGTTTTTATGTCTGTTGCCCCAGTTTGGGGGGCTGCTGCCTGGGGAATGCCTCTTGATTTGCCTGGCTCTGGTAGCCATGAGGCTTGCATTTCTGGGTCCCATGGCGCTGTGGCAATTGGAGAAATGGGCTTTGGCAAGTTACATCCCCAAGGCACTGTACAGATAGTGGACTGAGGCACACTCCCCAGCCTTTCTGTGAAGGAGGCCTCTTTGCTTGTCCTGGAGCTTCAGCCTGAGGGGCAGGCTTCAGGTTTGACCACATTTTGTGGCATATAGAGCTGCTTTTAAGGAACATAGGCCTTGCCGTGCCATCTGGGCTCTCTCCCTCTTCCTTGCTCCAGTTCATTAATATCACCCAGGAAAGACCTTATACACTTGTCTGGAGCCCTGAGTTTTGCTAATGCCACTCAGGGACACCTCCAGATCATATGGCTCTGGTGGCCAGTGGGGCTTACACTTGTGGTCCTACAGGAGTGTATATATTTGCATACATTTAAAAACTGATGCTTGAGGGTTTGGCTTCTAATCAGCCTGAATCTAGGTACTGAGATCCTCCATTTTGGGACACTGACAGATCTTGGCACAACCTCAACAACTAGGAGCTGTTAGAAATATAATAGTCTGCTTGGTCAAGCACAAAGATTTGAGAAACAAGCAAGAGGAAATGAAACGACAAATTTTGTCTCCTACATGAGGCCACACCTTCAAGACTGGGAGAGGTGGTTTCACCTACTGTTAGAAACCAACACACAGAATCATGCAAAATGAAGAAATAGAGGAATATGTTCCAAATGAAAGAACAAGATAAACCCTCAGGAAAAAATACCTTAATGAAATAGAGATAAATAGTTTTCGTGATAAAGACTTTAAAGTAATGGTCGTAAAGATGCTCACTGAACTGGGGGGAAGAATGGGTGAACACAATGAAAATGTCAAAGAGATGGGAAGTATAGGAAAGTACCAAATAGAAGTCATAGAGCAGAGGATACAATAACTGAGCTGAAAAATACACTAGCTGGGTTTAAGAGCAGACTAGATGAAGCAGAGGAAAGGATCAGTCAACTTGAAGATAGAGCAGTGGAACTCACCCAGTCAGAGGAGCACAGTGAAGATAGCTTAAGGGACTAATGGTACAACATCAAACAGACTAATATATCATCAAGCTCCCAGAAGGAGAAGAGAGAAAGGGGCAGAAATCTTATTTGAAGAAATAATGGCTAAATACTTCTCTGACCTGAGGAAGGAAACAGACACCTAGAACAGGAATCCAGAGTTCCAAATAAGAGGAATCAAGTAAGAGACCCACATACCAAGACACATTACACTGTAAATGTCAAAAATTAAAGATAAGAAGAGAATCTTAAAAGTAGCAAGAGAAAAATAACTTGTTACATACAAGAAAACCCCCATAAGACTATTACCAGAATTTTCAACAGAAACATTGCAGGCTAAAAGGGAGTAGCACAATATATTCGAAGTGCTGAAAGAAAAACACTTCCAACCAAGAATACTATACCTGGCAACAAAGCTCACTCATAAGTGAAGGAGGGATAAGGTGTTTTCCAGATGTGCAAAAGCTAAGGGAGTTCATCACCATTAAACTGGCTTTACAAGAAATGTCAATGGGACTTCTTGGAGCTGAAAAGAAAAGGTGCTAATTAATAACAAGAACACATATGAAAGAGTAAATCTCACTGGAAAGGCAAATACATAGTAAAGATAGTGAATTAATTAATTACCTATAAAGCTAGTATGAAGGTTAAAGACAAAAGTAGTAAAAATAACTATGGTTACAATACTTATAAGGGATACACTATATAAAAAGATGCAACATCAAAAAATTAAGATGTGGCAGGGGGAGTAATAACAATGAGTTTTACAATTGGATCAAACTTAAGTTGTTTTCAACTTAAAATAGAATGTTATAGATATAAGTTGTTATATGTAAGCCTCATGGTAACCACAAAGCAAAAATCTATAGTAAATACACAAAAGAGAAACAGAAAGGAATATAAGCATGCCACTAAAGAAAGTAATCAAACAACAACCAAAGAGAGCAAGAGAAGAATAAAGGCACAGAAAGGAACTACAAAAACAGCCAGTAAACAATTAACAAAATGGGACTAAGCACATACGTTTCAATAATTACTTTAACTGTAAATGGACCAGATGCTCCAATCAAAAGGCATAGAATGGTGAATGGATTTTTTTTTAAAACATCCATCTATATACTGCCTACAAAAGACTCACTTTAGAGGTAGGGACTCACACAGACTGAAAGTAAAGGGATGGAAAAATATATTTTCCATGCAAATAGAAACCAAAAGAAAGGTGAAGTAGCTGTACTTATATCAGACAAAATAGTCTTTAAAACAAAGAATGTGATAAGAGACAAAGAAGGGCATTACATAATGATAAAGGGGTCAATCCAACAAGAGATAAAAAATTTTGTAAATATTTATGCACCCAACATAGGTCACCTAAATTTCTAAAGGAAATGTTAACATACTTAAAGGGAGAAATATATAGCAATACAATAATAGGGGACTTTAGTACCCCACTTACATCAATAGATAGATCATACAGAGAGAGCATCAATAAGGAAACACATTGGCTTTGAGCAACACATTAGACCTGATAGACTTAACAGATGTTCACAGAACAGCCCATCCAAAAGCAACAGAATACACATTCTTCTCAAGTGCACATGGAATATTTTCCAATATAGATCATATGTTAGGACACAAAACAAGTCTTGATAAATTTAAGAGGATTGAAATCATATCAAGCATCTTTTCCAACCACAATGTTATGAAACTAGGATTAATAACATGAAGAAAACTGGAAGATTTGCAAATATGTGGAGGTTAAACAACATGCTACTGAACAACCAATGGGTCAAAGAAGAAATCAAAAGAGAAATAAATAAATACCTTGAGACAAATGAAAATAGAAATGTAACACGCTAAAATTTATAGCATGCAGCAAGAGTAGTTCTAAGAAGGAAGTTCATAGCAATAAATGCCTTCCTCAAGAAATAAGAAAAGTCTCAAACAACCTAACTTTATTTTTTTTCTTTTCCATTATGGTTTATTACAGGATATTCAACATAGTTCCCTGTACTATACAGTAGCACCTTGTTGTTTATCCATTCTATATATAATAGTTTAAATATGCCAATCTCAAACTCCCAGTCCATCCCTGCTCCACTCCCCCACCCCCTTGGCAACCACAAGTCTGTTCTCTATGTCTGCAAGTCTGTTTCTTAAATAAGTTCATTTGTGTCATATTTTTATTCCAGGTATAAGTGATATCATATGGTATTTGTCAAGGAGCTTTACACCTCAAGGCGCTAGAAAAGGAAAAACAGACAAAACCCAAAGTTAGTAGAAGGAAGGAAATAACAAAGAATAGAGCAGGAGTAAATTAAAATGAGACTAAACAGACAGTAGAAAAGGTCAATGAAATGAAGAGCTGGTTCTTTGAAAAGATAAACAAAACTGACAAATCCTTAGTGAGATTTACCAAGAAAAAAAGAGGGAGCCCTCAAATAAATAAAATCAGAAAAGAAAGAGGAGATAATATAACCAATACCAGAGAAATACAAAGGATCATAAAAGACTACTATAAACAATTATATGACAACAAATTTTACAGCCTAGAGGAAATTGATAAATTCCTAGAAACATACAGCCAACCAAGACTGAATTACGATGAAATAGAAAATATGAACAGACTGATTACCAATAAGGAGATTAAATTAGTGATCAAAAACCTCCCAAGAAACAAAAGTTCAGGGCCAGACAACTTCACTGGTGAATTATACCAAAAATTCAAAGTAACGTTAATACCAATCCTTCTCAAACTCTTACGTAAAGTAGAAGAGGAGGGAACTCTTCCAAACTCATTTTACAAGGCCAGCATTACCCTGATCCAAAATCAGACAGGGATACCACAGGAAAAGAAAATTACAGACCAATATCCCAGATGAACATAGATGTAAAAATCATCAACAAAATATTAGAAAACCAAAATCAACAGTACGTTAAAAGAAATCATACACCACAGTCAAGTGAGATTTATTCCAGGGATGTGGGGTGGTGGGGGCTGGTTCAACATCCACAAATCAGTCCATGTGATGCACCACAGTAACAAAATGAAGGATAAAAATCATATGATCATCTCAATAGACGCAGAAAAAGCATTTGCCAAAATTCAACATTTATTTATGATTTTAAAAAGCTCTTAAAAACTCTCAACAAAACAATTATAGAAGGAATGTACATCAACATAATAAAGTCCCTATGTGACAAGACCACAGCTAACATCATACTCAGTCGTGAAAAGCTGAACATCTGAACATTTTTCCTCTAAGATCAGGAACAAGTGATGTTCCTTGTTCAAGTGGAAGAAGAATGTTCACTCTCACCACTTTATTCAACATAGTATTGGAAGTCCTAGCCAGAGCAATTAGGCAAGAAAAAGAAAAGGCATCCAAGTTGGAAAGAAAAAAGTAAAACTGTCACTGGTTGCAGATGATATGATATTATACATACAAAACTCTAAAGATTCCATCAAAAAACTGTTAGAACTAATCAGCAAGTTAAGTAAACTTGCAGGATACAAAATCAATACACATTTCTCTACACAAATAATGAACTATCAGAAAGAGAAATTAAGAAAGCAATCCCATTTACAAGTGCATCAAAAAGGTAAAATACCTAGGAATAAATTTAACCGAGGAGATGAAAGACCTGTATATTGAAAACTACAAGATGTTAATGAAAGAAACTGAAAAAGACACAAATAACTGAAAACATATTCCATGCTCATGGGTTGGAAGAATTAATATTGTTAAAGTGACCATTCTACCCAAAGCAATGTATGGATTCAATGCAATCCCTATCAAAATTCCAATGGCGTTTTTCACAGAAATAGAATAAACAACCCTAAAATTTGTATGTAGCCATAAAAAACCCTGAATAGTCAAAACAATCTTGAAAAAAAAGAACAAGGCTGGAGACATCATACTCTCTGATTTCAAACTACTCCAAAGCTATAGTAACTAAAACAATATATTGACATAAAAAGACACCTAGGGCTTCCCTGGTGGCGCAGTGGTTGAGAGTCCGCCTGCCGATGCAGGGGACATGGGTTCGTGCCCCGGTCCGGGAAGATCCCACATGCCGCGGAGCGGCTGGGCCCGTGAGCCATGGCTGCTGAGCCTGCGCGTCCGGAGCCTGTGCTCCGCAGCGAGAGAGGCCACAACAGTGAGAGGCCCGCGTACCGCAAAAAAAAAAAAAAAAAAAAGACACCTAGATCAGTAAAACATAATAGAGAGCCCAGAAATAAACCCATGCATAAGTGGTCAATTAATTTACAATAAAGGAATCAAGAATATACAATGGGGAAAGGACAGTCTCTTCAATAAGTGGTTTTGGTAAAACTGAACAGTCACATGCATAAGAATGAAACTGCACCTCTGTCATAGACCATCCACAAAAACTAACTGAAAATGGATTAAAAGCTTGAATGTAAGGCCAAAAACCATAAAACTGCTAGAAGAAAACATAGGCAATAAGCTACTTGACATAGGTGTTGGTGATTTTTTTTTTAAATATTACTTATTTGGCTGTGGTGGGTCTTAGTGGTGGCAGGCAGGCTCCTTAATTGCGGCTCACGAGCTCCTTACTTGTGGCATGCATGTGGGATCTAGTTCCCTGACCAGGGATCGAACCCGGGCCCCCTGCATTGGGAGCATGGAGTCTTAACCACTGCACCACCAGGGAAGTCCACAGTGATGATTTTTTGAATATGACACCAAAAGCAAAAGCAACAAAAGCAAAAATAAACAAGTGGGACTACATCAAACTAAAAAGCTTCTGCATAGCAAAATAAACCATCAGCAAAATGAAAAAGCAACCTACTGAATGGGAGAAAATATTTTCAAATCATAGATCTGATAAAGGGCTAATATCCAAAAATATATAAAGATCTCATACAATAGCAAAAAACAAAGAGTCTGATTTAAAAAATGGTCAGAAGATCTGAATAGACATTTTTCCAAAGAAGACATACAGATGGCCAACAGGTACATGAAAAGGTGTTCAATATTAGTAATCATCAGGGAAGTGCAAATCAAAACCATAATAAGATATCACCTCAGACGTTAGAATGGCTATTATTAAAAAAGACTAGAAATAACAAGTGTTGGTGAGGATGTGGTGAAAGAGAAACTCTTCTGTACTGTAGGTGCGAATGTTGCAGCTGCTATGGAAAAACACTATGAAGTTTCCTCGAAAAACTAAAAATAGAACTACTGTATGATCTAGCATTTCCACTTCCGGGTATTTATCTGAAGAAAATGAAAACAGTAATTCAAAAGATATATGCACCCTCATGTTCACCGCAGCATTGTTTAGCCAAGATATAGAAACAACCTAAGTGTCCATCGATACATGAATGGATAAAGAAATTGTGATATATATGTAATGGAATATTATTCAGCTCTAAAAAGAATGAAATCTGCTATTTGGGAGAACACGGATGGACCTTGAGGGTATTATGTGAAGTGAAACAAGTCAGACAGGGAAAGATGAATACAATACTGTGTGATCTCTCTCATATCTGAAAAAAGAAAGTTCATAGATGCAGAGAACAGACTGGTGGTTGTCAGAGGTGGAGGGAAGGTGTGGGAGAAAAGGTTGACCTGTTTTATTGTTGCTTTTTTAAAATTTAAATAAATTGTTTTTTTTTAAGTGACTAAGAAGGTAAATTTTGTATTATGTGTTTTTTGCCACAATATAAATACATAAATAAATTGTATTTCTTGGGATGATGATAAAGTATTGGAGATGAATAATGGTGGTGGTTGTACAACAGTGTGAATGGACTCAATGTCACTAAACTTCATACTTCAAAATGGTTAAAATGGTAAATTTTGTTAGGTATATTTTACCACAGTAAAAAAGATAAATAGTAATAAATTTTATTTAAAGTGCCAGTGTGATTTTATCACTTTCATTATTCTGTGAAAAACTTTGCATTTCACGTTTCCGCATAGGCCACTCTAAAGTTAAGATTTCTTTGAGCCTCTCAGTTATTTAACTATAGTTAAACATAAATAATTTGTATTGTTAGGGAGCTGTTCAAATCTCAACTAAAATCTGTAGAGGCAAATTTCATTTCCAAGACTCATCATAACGTTATGCAAAAAATCTTTTAGTGCCCACAGAATTCCACAAGGCACCTTACATGCATATTATGTTCCATTCAGTGAAATCACTAGATGATTACCTTACCTCATCAGTGACTATCTCATTTCAGGATACCCATTTTGTAGTTATATTCAAATTCATTCAGTAGTTGAAAATTTGTTTAAAGGCATTTACTGTAATAGCTAGTTACTCATTTTTTTTTGTTTTCAACTAATAAACATTCAGGTTTTAAAATAATTTTAAAATTTCCTTTTAATATGTTCTAACAGTTACTTTTTAAAAGTAAACTTTAAAAATTATTTATTTTATTATTTTTAAAAATATTTATTTATTTATTTGGTTGTGCCGGGTCTTAGTTGCGGCAGGCAGTCTCCTTAGTTGTGGCATGTGAACTCTTAGTTGTGGCATGCATGTGGGATCTAGTTCCCTGGGCAGGGATTGAACCTAGGCCCCCTGCATTGGGAGCATGGAGGCTTAACCACTGTGCCACAGGGGAAGTCCCCAAAATAATTTATTTTAAACTTTGTGGTACATATTTCTTTCTTTTTCAAAGAAATAAGCTATGTAATTTATCAAAACAATTATTATCTACCCTCTCCTTATCCATTTTTAAGTAGTCCCATTATTTCAAAATTCAAGTGAAATATTTGCTTATACCTTTCTTTAAATGCTAAGTTGTCTCCTAGAGATCTTTCACTTCCTTTTCCTAGTTGAATGTTTGATATTTAATGTTTCTTCAGTAGATTCCACTTTGCTCTCTTTCTCTAATTTTCCCTGACTGATCTTTATGTTGCATATTACATAAAGACTATTTTAAGTATATTCATAATATGTCACAAATCCAGTATCATACGTCACATAAATTGTACTATGCAGTGGTTTTATTTCTGGTGAGCAATTTGTGAGGCATAATATTAATTATGCAATGCTTTTAACAGCTAAACTTTTAAATTGTGTATTTGTATGTGTGTGGGGAGATATTTGTGATTTACACTAAAGCACTCAGAGCTGCCCAGGCAGCCCTTTTATTCATTCTCAGTCAACTCCCACAGCTCTTGAAGCCCTACACCCTACTTCCTCATTCCTAGAGAAAATAGAAGTTACCTAGTTTCAACTAACCCCTTTCCAAGTGAAATTTGGAAATCACAATATCCTATTCTCATTTGTTTCTCTCCAATATTAGGTTTCTTAATTCTCTCCAAAGCTAAATCCTCTCCCTGTGATCCTCTCCATTCTTTTATCTCTTCCTAGTCTTGCTGTACAAATATTTCCTCTCCGTTATCTGTCTTCAGTCTTTCCCTCTCCACTGACTCCCCTTATCCTACTAAATGCTCAGGACTCCCACAAGCTACTGCACAGGCCCATTTATTGCAACCCACAACGCTCTGACTACTGGCACATTTCTCCTAAAAGGACCTTCTAGTTGCTAAAACCAACGACCTCTTAGTTTACATCCAGCTCAATCTTTCCTTGGCTTATGACCCTTTTCAATAAATATCCTTCTTCCTGAAATCCTCGCCTTCCTTAGTTTTGCTTTTAAGTTGAGGTGAAATTGACACAGCATAAAATTAACCATTTTAAAATGAACAATTCAGTGGCACTGAGTACATTCACAGTGCTGTGCAACCACCACCTCTGTCTAGTTCTAAAACATTTTCATGACCCCAAAATGAAACCCTGTACCTGTTAAGCAATTGCTGCCCACTCCTCCAACCTCTCAACCCCTGGCAACCCTGAATCTGTGTTCTGTCTCTGGATTTACCTATTCTGGATATTTTATATAAATGGAATCATACAATATGTGATCTCTTGTATCTGGCTTCTTTTTTTTTTCCTATGCTTTTGATTACGTTGGATACCTCATATAAGTGAACTCATACAGTATTTGTCTTTTTGTGACTGGTTTATTCTTCTTAGCATAATATCCTTAATATTCATCCATGTTGTAGCATGTGACAGGATTTTCCTTCCTTTTTAAGGCTGAATAATATTCCTTTGTATTTACCTACCACATTTTTTTTTTTTTTTTTTTTTTTTTTTACCTACCACATTTTTTAAATTTATTCATCCAAGGACATTGCGCTGTTTCCACATTTTGGCTGTTGTGAACGGTGCTGCTATGAACATGTGTTTACGTGTATGTGGAGCAATATCGCTAGATCATATAGTACTTCTGTGTTAAACTTTCCGAGGAAGCACCAATGTATTTTCTACAGTGATTGCACCATTTTATATTCTCACCAGCAATGTACAAGGGTCCCAGTTTCTCCATATCCTTGCCAACACTTGTTATTTTCCTTTAAAAGATTTATTTTGCTAATTTTTAGCCATCATAGTGGGTGTGAAGTGGTATCTTGTGTTGGTTTAGTTTGCATTTTCTGAAGATGAATGTTGTTGAGCATCTTTTCTTATGCTTATTGGCTATTTATATGTCTTCTTTGGAAAAATTTCTATTCATGTCTTTTGGCCACTTTTTAGTTGGGTTCTTTGTCTTTTTGTTGCTGAGTTGTAAGAGTTCTTTAGATCTTCTAGTTACTAGACCCCTGTCAGATATATGAGTTACAGATGTTTTTTCCCATTCCGTAGGTTATCTTCTTCCTTCGGTTTTAAAACACTGCTGTCTGCTATTTTCCTCCTAGCTCTCTTTAAAGCAATAAATTTATTCAGTAGGATAATTTTTAGCGCCCAGTATATTGTTAGGCACTGTTTTAGGTAGTGGAAATAAAAATACAAATATTGGGGCTTCCCTGGTGGTGCAGTGGGTGAGAGTCCGCCTGCTGATGCAGGGTACACGGGTTCGTGCCCCGGTCCGGGAAGATCCCACATGCCGCGGAGCGGCTGGGCCCGTGAGCCATGGCCGCTGAGCCTGCGCGTCCCGAGCCTGTGCTCCGCAACGGGAGAGGCCACAACAGTGAGAGGCCCACGTACCGCAAAAAATATATATATATATACAAATATTGTTTACTCTCTGACAACTTTTGATTTTTTTCACTGTCCTCTATATTTCTTTTAATGCCTTAGTGTGAGCATTTTCTGGAGTTATGTTGCCTTCTCTGCAGAGGCTTCTTGCCCCTTTCTATTTTCCCAGAGAAAGCCTATTTAACCTTCAGGGCACAATTTTAACATCAGTCCCCTGGGAAGATTCTGTGATTTCACCAGGAAGAATCGATTACTCCTTCTTTGCTCCTGTAGCACTTTATACATTTAACACAATATTATAGTCCTTACATTGCTTTATAATTGTTTATGTGATATGAGCTAGGATATGAGCTCTTTAATGTAGGGATCTTATCCTCATAGTTAATAAATCTCTCCCAAGCTCCCAGTAAAGTTGGGCACATAGCAGTTATTCAACAAATATTGAATGAATTATCAGGCCCTGATTTTTTTTTTAACTTTTCATTATGGAAACTTCTAAATTTATACAAAAATAAAGAGAACAGTGAAATGAATCACCATTACTCATCTGTCAGCTTTGACAATTATCATCATATGGCCAATGTCGTCTCATCTAAATCCCTTCCACACTCTCTCTCCACTGTATTATTTTGAAGCAAACCTGAGAAATCATTTCATTCAAAAATGCTTTTCTGATTTTTTTGTTGTTGTTATAAAGTACTTATTTATTTATTTTTGGCTGCGTTGGGTCTTCGTTGCTACGTGCGGGCTTTCTCTAGTTGCAGCGAGTGGGGGCTATTCTTCCCCGCGGCACATGGCCTTCTCATTGCAGTGGCTTCTCTTGTTGTGGAGCACGGGCCCCAGGTGCATGGGCCTCAGTAGTTGTGGCTCGTGGGCTCTAGAACGCAGGCTCGGTAGTTGTGGCGCAGGGGCTTAGTTGCTTCGCAGCATGTGGGATCTTCCCGAACCAGGGCTCGAACACGTGTCTTCTGCATTGGCAGGCAGATTCTTAACCACTGCGTCACCAGGGAAGTCCCTTTTCTGATATTTTTAAAGGAAAGATTTGAACATTACATATAAAACTTCAGTGTACGTGGAATCAACTAACTAGAACTCTCTGTTAACTGTCCCCCAATTTTAAGAGAACAAGACAAATCATAAGAAATTATCTGTGATCTCAAAGCCTAAACAATTCGATTTAGTAGGTTCTAATCTTACAGCAAATCCAGAATAATCTTCTGAATTTCTACACTTAGAAAAACTCTCAGATGACAAGCTAACGTTCATTACACTGAGCTTAAAGGTATTGCAAGATCTAAATTATCACAGAAACAGCCAAGGTAAAGTATTTCACTTAGGCAAGAAATATAGTTTTTTATGGTAAACTTTTTAAAAAAAAATTTTTTTTGTTAAATTTCATTTTACCAGAAAAATGTTTCATTATATTTAGATATAAAATGACACAGCTAGGACCACAAAGTGTTTTTTAATTGCATTGCATAATGAAGTACAGAGTGCTATAGGAGTATGGTTAAGAATATTGAAAATTACTACTCTTCTTTTAATCTGAGAAACATTTTTTGAGTTCTTTCTATTTCCTACATTACCTTTGGTGGCTCTGTTGGAAACTTGTGAAGGTCTTTTCTGATACATCTTATGATTACCACTTTGCTAAGCTACTATCATCTCTTGTCTACCTTTCATTATAGTCTTCTAATTGGTCTTTCTGCATCAGCCCTTGCCTGCCTCTGCTCCAAAGGTGAGAACAGTCCTTTTTAAAACATGTCAGATCCCATCACTCCTCAGCTCATAACCCGCTAGTGACTTCCTGTCCCACTAAGAGACAGCGTGCCATATTCTCAGCGGATGTGGTATTACTTACTAGGATCTGTTTTGGAAATTTGAGGCAAGCCTTTTGGGATGAACATGATTGAGTGGCATTTTGTATGTTGGGGCCTGCTAGTCCATCCTACAGATTCCCTTACCGTAAAGAATCGTCTCTCACCCTGTATGATGTTTAAAAATCAACTTTAGAGGTATAATTTGTATAAAATAAAATAGGCCATTTTAAGTGTGCAGTTTGATCAGTTTTGACAAATGTATACACCCGTGGAACCACCACAAATCAAAGTATTAAAGCATTCCCATCACCAGGAAAAGCCCCCTTGTGTGTCTTCTACATGACTCTTGGATGTCCTTTGGACATTCCTGAAGGTGAAAAACCTGTTTATGATGATTTGAGCCTAGAACCTAACTCCATTTATATATAAATACAAAATATTTTTTGCGTGATTTTAATGTACACTTGATCTTCCAGAAATGCAACTATCATAGAAGTTGAGGGAAGATGACACTCTAGAGTGTTCAGAATTTTACCAGAGGTTTGTCATTTAGAAAGTCATGTCAGAGATTACATCAGCGTCACCATTTGTGACATTTGAGGTTCCAAGGAAACACTCCTTTATTCTGCATTTGTAGCTGCCGCATTTATGGTGATTATAAAGGTGACATCTTTCTTTATGTTTTTTACAGTGTTCATGTCTGAACATTTACATATTGAAATAGATTTATTTTGTTATAGATTACTTTCATTTATTTCTCATTTATATGACAGGTTCAGTATTATATTGATTCTTTTGAAGTTAGGTGTGTAGATAAGTTGTGTCATCTGTGAGGTTAATTTCAGGATAGTAAGAGAGGAGTATAAAATATTTGTTATAAAAAGAGAGTTGGGACTTCCCTGGTGGCGCAGTCGTTAAGAGTCTGCCTGCCAGTGCAGGGAACACGGGTTCAAGCCCTGGTCCAGGAAGATCCCACGTGCTGCGAAGCAACTAAGCCCGTGTGCCACAACTACTGAGCCTGCGCTCTAGAGCCCGTAAGCCACCAACTACTGAGCCTGCATGCCACAACTACTGAAGCCTTTGCACCTAGAACCTGTGCTCTGCAACAAGAGAAGCCACCGCAACGAGAAGCCCGCGCACCGCAACGAAGAGTAGCCCCTGCTCGCCGCAACTAGAGAAAGCCTGTGGGAAGCAACAAAGACCCAATGCAGCCATAAATAAAAATAAATAAATAAATAAATAAATAAAAGAGAGCATTGGGCCTGTCAGATTGGAGAAGAACTGTCCTATATATTCCAATCCTGTCTCTTTCCTCCCCTGGATTGCCGCTCTGATTGAATCTACTATTTACTATTCTCCTCCATGCTCCCTTGCTCTAGCTACACAGGCCACTGGCTTCCCTGCTGTTCCATGAAAGTTGCAGGCACCTCTGGACCCCTGTCCTCATTTGCTGTTTGTTTCCTCTGCTGGAATGCTCTTCTGCCACATATCCACATGGCCCACTCCCTCGCTTTCTTCAGCTTTTTGCTTAAATGCCACTTTCTCAGTGAGGCTTTCCCTGGCCGCCCTGTTTTAAATTGCATCTCTACCCCTCAGTACTCCTCATGTCTCTTCCCTGCTTTATTTCTCTTACAGAACTTATTAGTCTCTTGACAGGCTTACTTATTTATTTTTTTGTCATCTTTTGACCTGCCCTATGCCCTCTCCCCCGCACCACACTAACATCTAAATTTCATGAGGACAGGTGCAAAATGTGCGTTGGTGCTGGTGAAAAGAAAGTCATCCAGTTCCCCAGCAAACTGGCATTTGTTTTGATATGCTACATAGTCAGCCCTGGGCTCCCTTCTTATCTTCCAGCCTGGTATATTGTACTGGCTTCCCCAGCCCTTAGTCGTATTTATAAAGGCAGCAGCATCCCTAGAGTTTAGAATAGTGGCCAGCACACAGTGGGTACTCAATAAATATTTATTGAATGAATGACTGTCTTTAGAACTCCAAGAGGGGTGTTTTTGTTTGATTTTATTTGTAAGTTTGAAGCTTTAAATATTTTTAGTTTTATATTAACATGGCTTTCTAGAGAGTAATACAAAGTATATTACCTAGAGATGTACCATTTACATTCTCTTATGTTGTAAAGGTTGGTTGATTCATAATTAGTTCTCTAAAGGTCCTATGGTATTCTTTTCCTCATTAAGAAGATTGATAGCTATAACCTAGTGTTATTTATAAGCTATACCCATAAAGCACACTGATATGTGTCCTACATATAGTATAATTAACCTGAATCATAAATTACTTATCAGTCATTTGCCTCCATGTGTTAGAGGCAATATATGGTATCTTTCTTAAGAATAAAACTGGGGAAACATTGTTAATACAAATATACTTTATTGATTTGAGCTCCTGCTATTTCAGAAATTAAATTAATTTTCTTGAACTGACCTAAAAATTTTAACCCTTGAATAATCTCCAAATAGAAGCAAATCAGTGGTGTAAAGAGGATTACAGGAGGATGATCATCCTATTTAAGAGAACACCTACCTATAAGTAATCATTTGACATAATCATTCATTTATTCATTCAAGCCAATATATATATATATTTGTGTGTGTGTGTGTGTGTGGTACGCAGGCCTCTCACTGTTGTGGCCTCTCCCGTTGCGGAGCACAGGCTCCGGACACGCAGGCTCAGTGGTCATGGCTCACGGGCCCAGCTACTCCGCGGCATGTGGGATCCTCCCGGACCGGGGCACGAACCCGTGTCCCCTGCATCGGCAGGCGAACTCTCAACCACTGTGCCACCAGGGAAGCCCCCAAGCCAATATTTTTTAAGCAGCTGTACTTACCAAGCATGTGTCTGGAAATATAAGGGCAAATGAGGCAGAATCCCAGCCTAATACAAGCAAGTAAACAAATAGGTACAATAAAATGTCATGGTCACCAATATAGCAATCTTACAGGGGACAGAAAGGGATAGACATGGGATTGCAATGGTCATATCTACCTGCAGAATTGGGAATGAGACAGAAAAGTCTTCAAAAAGAAGGTAACACTTGAACCAAATTTCTGGAGTTAAGAATGTTGTTGTGTGGGTTGAATGATGAGATGAAGATATTCTAGGCATAAAGAGCTGCATGGGGCTTCCCTGGTGGCGCAGTGGTTGAGAGTCCGCCTGCCGATGCAGGGCACATGGGTTCGTGCCCCGATCCGGGAAGATCCCACATGCCGCGGAGCGGCTGGGCCCGTGAGCCATGGCCGCTGAGCCTGCGCTCCGCAACGGGAGAGGCCACAGCACTGAGAGGACCGCGTACCGCAAAAAAAAAAAAAAAAAAAAAAAGAGCTGCATGATCCAGAGGATGGAAATAACCCACCTGGTTAGCAGAACTGTTTGAAAGGGTTGGAGTGTAGACTGCTGTGGGAGTGAAATGAGTTAAGGCTGGAGTGGTGGGTGGAGGTCAGGGAATGAATGGCCTGGTACCGTGGACTAAAGGAATTTGAACTTTCACCTGTGGGCCACGGAGAACCAGTGAAGTCCTTCAGGAAGGATAATTACATCAGTTTACTTCACTGGTATGTCAGTAATCCATTAGACAGGTGGAACTAGAGGTATTTCAACTGTTACAGTAGTCCAGATGAGCATTGCTTGAGATCCCACAGTAAGAATGTAGCGATTGAGATGAAGAGGGGGGAGACAGATTGGAGAAATGCTAGAGGCTCTAGGACTTGCTGATGGTTGTGGTGGAGATATGGGGGAGAAAGGATTTAGCATAAGAGTCATAATCTCAGATGCCTCAAGAGCCAGACAGTGACAAAAATGAATGAAAGAAGCCTTAGCAATCATTGTGGCCATTATGAATACTACATGAAGCAAGAGCTTACCTGAGTGTAAATGGGACATCTGCTACTCAGCTTTAGCCCATTGTTCCGTGTAGGTAGGGCCTGATGTTGCTTCATTTTCTGATTTTTTTTTAAGTTTTTATTTGTCTTATTATTTTTTTTCCTTATTTTTTTGGCTGCGTTGGGTCTTAGTTGCGGCACATGGGATCTTCGTTGAGGCATATGGGACCTTTCCTTACGTTGTGCATTTTCTCTCTAGTTGTGGCGTGCGGGTTTTCTCTTCTCTAGTTGTGGTGCGCAGGCTCCAGGGCATGTGGGCTCTGTAGTTTGCGGCACACAGCCTGTCTTGTTGAGGTGTAGGAGCTCAATAGTTGTGGCGTGTGGGCTTCGTTGCCCCATGGCATTTGGGATCTTAGTTCCCCTACCAGGGATCGAACTTGTGTCCCCTGCATTGGAAGGTGGATTCTTTACCACTGGACCACCAGAGGAGTCCCCATTTTCTGATTTTTAAAGAGAAGCCTAAATCTGTGTGTTTCTGTGACATCTCCCAAATCTTAAATGTTGGCTCAAAGTTTTTTAAAGTTCTGTCTGAACCAAATAAAAACAACTTCAGAAAATAAACAGGGCTTCCCTGGTCGCGCAGTGGTTGAGAGTCTGCCTGCCGATGCAGGGGACACGGGTTCATGCCCCGGTCCGGGAAGATCCCACATGCCGCGGAGCGGCTGGGCCCATGAGCCATGGCTGCTGAGGTCCAGAGCCTGTGCTCTGCAACGGGAGAGGCCACAACAGTGAGAGGCCTGCGTACCGTAAAAAAAAAAAAAAAAAGAAAAGAAAAACAGCTAAGTTGCAGCCTCTGTCCTAAGATGTCTCCTGTTTTTGTTTGTTTGTTTTTATGATTAGAAGTATGGTGTTATTCACTAAGATAGGAAATAGAGGGAGAGAAGCAGATTGGGAAGATGAAGTGGAGAAGGCTAATGATTAGATTTAGACCATGTTGAGTTTGAGGTTCATCAATTAATAGGAAGCTACAAATGTAGGTCCAGAACACAAGTGAAAAGTCTGAACTGGAAAATAAAGACCTGGGAGTTATTAGTAAATAGATGGTAGATGAAATCATTAGCCAATTTGCTTCGAACAACATTTCAGGAAACTTTTGTTTTTCTGTTCTTGCTCACTGGCAACAATTGGTAGAGATACCTCTCCTGGCCCATTTAGGAGCCCTCCAGAATACCTGACAGTCAAGGGCTTCAGAAAAATTCACTTTCTGACAAATGCGAGGATTTTTCTCTTAGTTTCTGTAGCACTGTCCTTATCCCAATGTCTGTTAGCATTTTGTGTCTCTAAGCAGGATCTTCATGTCTCTGATGGTACCAGAAGAACTGATATGTGGTAGGCTCTCTGAAGGCAAAAGTCAAATGTCTCCAAATGCCACTGTTTTTATAATATTGCATGATTATAAGTTATTAGAAGACAGGGATTCTTCTACTTTGTTCCATGGTTCCTCCTTAGCAGCCAATTTTCTCTGTGAATCCTTAGAAACAAGAATTGAGTGGAACAAAAGTGAGCTGAATGCTATGTGAAGATGAATTCATCTCCAAGGTGTGATCTCAGTAGCTTGCTCATATTACACATAGGATGTGGGTCAGTTGCAGCTCTATCAGCCTTCAAGTAGGTGTCATATGTGTCCTCATTTCAGGACCTAGGCTGAAGGAGCATTGCCTTTCTGGGACATTCCCTTTTCATAGCAGATAAAGATGGCTGGTGGAAACTCACCATGTCTTTTAAAGCTTCTTCTCAGAGATTACGTGTATCGTATCTGCTCACATTCCGTTGACTAAACCTGACATCTGTGGGTGGGGTTACATAATCCTCTTTCAGGAAGCCTGTACTTGGGGATAATCACTGCAGTCTACAGTAGACGGTGAGTGTATTTTCTGTGCTGTGGGTGTAATGAGAAAATGAAAAGAAAGGAAGTGCCATAATTGAGATCTTACTCTTCTGATGGGTTAGGAAAAGTGCTTGTAAACAATTAGATATCTATGCAGCAGAGTAGAGGATTTAGTTGTACTGATATAATGAAAGAAAAGAGCCCCAGATTCCAGTGGAGTGAGTCTGCATTCGGATCACATGCTTGGCGCTGATGACAGCCACCAAAGTGAAAATCAGTAGAAGGAATACTGACACGAGAATGGTAGTAACGATGCAATCCTGGCATTCAGTTCTCTGCTGGCCACTCTGATTTTAGAATCTTTGTAGGCATAGCAAATGCATATATGTATGGACTGTGACCACCTGGAGAGCCTCTGCCCCAAGTAGAGGGAGCAGCTGCCATTTCTCAGTTCCAGCAGATGTTGCCATGTGGGGACACTAAGAACACTATTGCCACCTTCTATATTTGAAATCTCACAATTTTTGTGTTGGCTCAAATTTTTAAAAATACACTGTGGGCCAAACAAAATATTCCTGTGGGTTAAATCAATCTTAGTTTGTGACTGCTTGTCTAGAGGAATGAGTTGATTTCATATCCTTCATATAATCTCCCATGAACATGCTTCTCTCAACACGTGTAT
The DNA here is from genome assembly GCF_937001465.1 of Orcinus orca. Classification (NCBI taxonomy): domain Eukaryota; kingdom Metazoa; phylum Chordata; class Mammalia; order Artiodactyla; family Delphinidae; genus Orcinus; species Orcinus orca. The sequence continues at coordinate 85,255,002 of NC_064567.1, forward strand.
TTGTTCTAGTTGTTTTCCAGGTCGGAGGTATGATTTCCTTTTGCAAGGATAGAGTTGCTTAAATGACATGGGTTCCTGAATAGAAGGCCAAAAAGGAAGAGAAGGCAATTCATCCCTTCTCAATTTGTATTCAATGTTCAGATGATCAGGAGAATATTAACTTCAGAGCTGGCTTTCTTCCATGGTGTACTTGGAACCAGTGCAGGAGAGGCCTAACTTATTGCACAGAGGCCAAAAATGATCTGGTAGCAGCACCCAGAGGGCACTTCCTTCTCATTTTTACTCTTGTATTTGTACTTCCCACCACTGACATTAGTGCTTGATGTTCTCCTACTTATATATAGCCAATTCGGAGTTCACAGACGATGGTGACGGGAAGAAGGTTTTACCCCTAATTTTATTAGAACCAAAGAGTGCTATTGAAATGTCTGCATGTGGATGCATGGGTGTCCCAGTTCTTTTATAGTGGCTTCCGCAGCTAAGCCCTTCTGTTGCATGCGTATCACTAAAGTTAAGTCACGGAGAATACTCTAATACAGTGATCTTCATTAGGGTCTTCTCAAGGACAAGTACAAAATTTACATAGCCCGACCGACAAGGCTCATATTTCAAGATGACCTCAAATATTCAGCTAATCAAAGGGGATAAAAACTTCAGAAACCACACCCAGAAATATGTCAGACTTGTTTCTTTTTGGACTATAAATCCAGGGAATGATTGAGATTCTTTAAATTTAAGAATAAAACCATATGTTTTATAGAATTAAAGGAATTTTTCAGAGTATTTGGGGTATATGGCATTGTACTAGTAGTATACATATTTCTATTTGGAACTGTTTGACATATTTAGAGGTAACCATATATACTGCCACTACAGTATGTCAGTAGGTTACATCTAAATAAACACACATCTGTAGCATTTGCCTCTTGTGATAGAGTATTTATCAAGAGTTAAATTTAAACTTTAATATTATGTACTCAAATGTGTTAGCTTGAATTACAATAATGGTAAAACTAAGAAAAAATTTACTAAGTTTATTTATTAAATTTATTAAGTTTAACAATGTAAAATTATTTGTCTGTACTCTTTAAAAAATATTTGAATTAGCTTATAATGAATACAGAGGTACTTGAAAAAGAGAGAGAGAGACAGAAAGAACAAAAGCCAATTTATGAATGGGTTTGTGGGAGTGGAAGCGATGTGTAGAGATGGTGTATAATTAACCTGAAACCTTAAGAATGACTAGATGTTAAAACTGAGTAGAAAACTTAACTCTGGACTTCTTGCTAAAAAGGGAAATATAAGTTGCATAGTCTTACTAACGACTAAATTGAATGATACCAGTTGCTCAGAAGAAACAAATATTGCCTAGCTTTGAACTCAAAGAAAAATTTACCTCACAAAGCTTGTTATGAAGGACATTGCACAAACAAAAGTGTCCCCAAATTGCAATTTTATGAAAGATGCCAAAATATTCCTTGCATGGTCATTTCAACATAGGCTTTTGGCAGAAGTCCAAGGGCATAATGTTAAGTAGATTTCTATGAAAGCTGAAGAAATGTAGATTAATTTTGTAATTTGGGGGTGTTGGTAACAGAACAAAGATAGACTAAATAATTGCTATGCCTTTTAGAGTGTCCACTTAGCAAACAATGAAAGATATATTGAAGACAACACGTTGTAAGACTCACAAACCTCCTGAGATCTTTTGTTTTCATTAATTCAGAAAGTATTTATTGATGTCACAGTGTATATATACTTGTTCTGCCTGTGGCCTAGAAATGTTCATGAATATGTCATTTTTAGATGGTCCTTAAGTATTTATATATGATTTATATATCCATTTGCTTCTAAGGAAAAATTATGCTTATTGTCAATTCAATCTCTGAGGTATATATATATATATATATATATATATATATATATATAAAATTCTGTTTTCAACTACTGTGTTTTGTTTTGTTTTGTTTTTTTGTGGTACGCGGGCCTCTCACTGTTGTGGCCTCTCCCGTTGCGGAGCACAGGCTCCGGACGCGCAGGCTCAGCGGCCACGGCTCACGGGCCCAGCCGCTCCGCGGCATGTGGGGTCTTGCCGGACCGGGGCACGAACCCATGTCCCCTGCATCGGCAGGTGGACTCTCAACCACTGCGCCAGCAGGGAAGCCCTCAACTACTGTTTTTATGAGATCTATAGTTAGTTAGATTTTCACCTATACTAAGGTGAGGATATACAGTTAAAAAAAAAAATTCATTAAAAATATTCTATGGGCCTAATTTGGGCAATGTATTTTAAATTGTTAATAAGACAAACAGGGACCTCCCTGGCCGTCCAGTGGTTAAGACTTCACCTTCCAATGCAGGGGGTGCAGGTTCGATCCCTGGTCGGGAAGCTAAGATTCCACATGCGCTGCGGCCAAAAAACCAAAAACATAAAACAGAAGCAATATTGTAACATATTCAATAAAGATTTTAAAGATGGTCCACATCAAAAAATAAAATAAAATAAAAGACGGACAGTTCAAACAACGGGCAAAGGATTAAAAATATCCAGAAGAAGTTCCAGACTCTCATAAAATTTTATCTGGCTATTTGACCTAGCCATTTGTATTTCTGATAAAAGCAAAATTTCAGGTCATGTTCATGTGTATTTATTTTGAGCCTTGACTTGGAGAACACAGCTAATATACATGTCAGATGATTTTGATCATAATGGGTGATAAAAAGTGAAAGAGAAAATGTTGTAATGCAAAGGCTGTATCAAACTCCAAAACATAAAACCTTAACAGTTTTGCCCTTTGTTTTCATGGGAAATTGTGCGTGACATTAGTTTGAAATAGGTGAGTAGCCTCTCCAAAGACAGTAGAAAGAATGGGATTAACTTTATTGAGGCTCTCCTGTGAGAGACACTGTGAGGCATTATGCTAGGCTTTTTTTGATAGGTATTATATGTCTTCAAGTCCTGTCCATGGCATCTCATACATAGGTTAAGTAACTTGATCAAAAAAGTGTACCAAGTGAGGATTGTAATGATGGCAGGAACACAAGGAAGCTGGTTCCAAAGAGGCTTAGGTAACCTGCCCAGTCCCACAGTGAGGAGGTGGCAGAGCTGGGGTCTGACTCCGTAGTACACAAGCAGCAGTATCCGGTTAGAGAGACTACAGAAACATATAATTTTAAAATTGAAAGAGTCTTCATAGATCATCTAGTTAGTTCATTGTCCTTTAGCACACCAGTTTTATACATGGGGAAACAGATGTTCAGTAACATTAATGTTCTTTCAAATGGAAATAAGGTGTGAAATTATTGGATCAATTTAATTCTTTGCCTAGTACATAATAGACACTCATATTCTAATAAGTAAATAAGAGGACACTATGATACTAATTGTCAACTTTTTTGTGAAGAGAAGGATGTTTTTGGCAGTGAGACAGTCATCAGTGAACTAAATGAATAAAATCCAGGTGCTTGAACTTGGACCTTCCAGCTCCCCACTCAGACCTCCCCCCACTTCTCCCACCATTTTCCTGTCAAATGCTTAAAAACTGGTTTAGGGGAACATGGAAGTTTAGAGAAATCATAAGAGCGTATGTTCTTCTCTGAAGTTCCCCCAAATTAGCCTACGCTTTACCAATTTCCAACTGGAAGTACTTCTGTTACTTAAAACACTTAGGAGAGCTGGCCTATTTTTTAAACATCAGTGGTTCTGAAAACCTGAATTCTAAGGTTCTCCAGATGGTGTGTTTACTAGATCTCTTGCAGAATAAAAATTTTTTGTAATGTAGTAAGTGTCTAGTTTTGCTTTGGACAGAAATGAATACTTCACTCACCACATTTAATTTAAAAAAAAAAACAACTCCTTTGCCTCTCATTCAAAGCAAAGCTTGTCCTCTCTCAGTATGTCCAATCATGTCCAGTCAGGGGTATGTAGTCCACAGAGATTTTTCCCATGAGAGAACTACTTCTTTCAGCATGGAGATTCCACAAACTCCCTCTCTGACTAGCTGTTTCCAGTGTTTACTCATCCTTATAATCAGGAAGTTCATCTTTGCATCTGCCATATATGATTCCTGCATTTTCTCTGGCTCTGCCTGCTGTGCTGGCTGGGACAAGCTGCACAGAAATTCCCTCACCGGGGAGCCTTCCCAAACTCAGGCAGATAATGCTCAGTGGCGTGGTTGTCGCCACGTGAGGTGCAGAACAAATTGCAATGTGCCCACCATACGTGTTACGTAACAGCAATCCTACTCTGATGCTCAACTCAAACTCGCCACTGCATTAAATCTCAGTACCCCCAAATTGTTCTATCCTCTCCTTCCCTTCCCCCATCAAAACAGCTACTTATTAGATATTGAGTGGAACAAAATGATTATCTGATGAAATGTTTTTCATTTAAGCATGATTGATTGAAAACAATTATTTCTCCAGCAGGCATTTGCTTTTTAAAGTAAGCACCTATTGATTAAGGAATAACATGCTTATAACTGAGAGATATTAGAAGTTGGAGCTAAGGTTACTTCCTTTCAGGCCTGTGTAAAGTTTAGAAATAATAATGAAGTGCTTAGCGGGTTGTATCCATACAGCAAGTAGTATCTATTATTATTACATCCTGTAGTCCAAAGAGTCTTTGATTCTATAACTAATATTTCCATGGCCTTATCTGAAAAGTTTTCTGCTTTAGTACAGTCCGTATTAACAGTTCTGAAATATAGAGTAAACTAATAAGCTCAGTTTCTTAAATTTGTCCTTATAGGTCTGATTGCATGTCCTTTAAAGCTTTAGAGTGCTTTTCTCTGGAATCTAAGTAATTTGTAATATGTCTACAAGCATTTATTTTTCCAATATTCCTATAAGATGCATACATTTTAAAATGTAAACAGACAAAATAGAAACATTACTGTAATTTAGAACTAACCAATGCTGAGAACAAAGGAAGGATAACTTCAAGGTTAATAAATTTTGGAATATTGATCATATGTAACAATATTAGACACATTTCCAAATGTGCTACTGTCTTGACTCATATTTAGAATGGGAATCACTTAAATCCTCTATTCTTTTCTATTCTATCCTGATATACTTGTGTAAAACCCATCCTGTGCCACCTTGTGCTTGAACAGATGATTTTTCTTTCCTAAAGTAATTAAATTACACTACTGGTATCCTGCAAAACATCTACTGTTCTTATCCATCCATTTTTCTGTCTTGTTAGAAATTTTAGTTTTAATGCAAATTTCTTAGGTTACAGCCACCCCTTTCAGTTTGGAATTACTCTTAATTATCATCATTCAAATTATTAATGGAAGTGCTAAATGGCATAGGGTTCAGAACTGATCCCTTGAGATGATCTTCATTGCCCAGATCCCTATTAGCTGTGATAATATGATGGAAAGAAGGAAACATTGAAAAGACGGAGAAGGTTTTTTGGAACAGGAAAGAGGCCAAAATGACAGAGAGAGAGAGTGATACAGAGATCCAAAATATCCAGAAAGAAAGATATAGATGAATAATATGACTAAATGAGAGGATGTGGAAAAGGGGATAACGTCTGTGATAAAGAGAGACATGTGGCAAATAAAAGTTCAATAAGTAAATAAAAGTTCAGTATACACACCAAGTCTTAAAGCTGGCACACCAGATTTCCATTATTTCCAGTGCCTGATTTAAAATATACTCCTAACTTTAAAAATTTACCATTGGCATTTTTTAAAATTCTCTTCAAAAGTTAATCTACTTTTTATACAGAGAAAGGTCAATAACATTTATATTTGGTTTTGGCTAACATATAGAAACTTAGATTTTTCATTTAGAAGAAATGCAGTATGATATGCTAGAGCAAGAGGGCTTTGAGATCCAGGTAGATTTGTGTTCAAATCTTGTCTTTTCCACTTACTACCTGTTAATTCCAAAAGAATCACTGAATTCTCTTGCCTCATAGGCAAAATGGAGCTGATATTAAAAATTTTCAGGTCTGTAATAAAGTTTAGAAATAATGCACGTTAAAGTGTTTTTTTAGGTAGTATGCATAAAATATATCAAAGCTATGTTTATTAGGTCATGAGTCCCATTAGTCATTGATACAATAAGTAATATTTCTTATTTATTTATTTATTTTACTTTTGGCCACGTTGGGTCTTCGTTGCTGCGCGCCGACTTTCTTTAGTTACGGTGCACGGGCTTCTCATTGCGGTGGCTTCTCTTCTTGCAGAGCACGGGCTCGAGGCGCACAGGCTTCAGTAGTTGTGGCTCACGGGCTCTAGAGCGCAGGCTCAGTAGTTGTGGCGCACGGGCTTAGTTGCTCCGCGGCATGTGGGATCATCCTGGACCAGGGCTCGAACCTGTGTCCCCTGCATTGGCAGGTGTATTCTTAATCACTGCACCACCAGGGAAGCCCAGTAAGTAATATTTCTTGCTTGAGTTCCTAGCACTTCATTTAGCAAGTCCTATATATTTTTTTATTTTGAGTGCTTGGTATTGTGTCATTAAATATGAAATTTTAATATTCAGAAAACAGTCCACACAAAATAACTCTAAAATTTCATCTAATTATTTCCTCTTGGCAGCCAGTAATTATCTTGTTTTGCTAATGGGCATCACCTTAACCAAGTGATCAAGTTAAAATCACTAATGAGAAAAACCTTTCATTGTGTGCCCCTGATGCCATGCACCGAGGACACAACATCACTTATTAAGCATTCTTGCCAATGATACATACTTTGATGTAATAATGAGGAAGCTTCAAAGAAATCCAAATTGGAGGATATTCTATAAAAACAAATGGACTGTATTTTTCTTTTGTTGTTGTTGTTGAAGTATAGTTGATTTACAATGCTGTGCCAATCTCTGCTGTACAGCAAAGTGACTCAGTTATACACATAGAGACCTTCTTTTATTTAACATTCTTTTCCATTATGGTTTATTCCAGGAGGTTGGATATAGTTCCCTGTGCTATACATTAGGACCCTGTTGTTTATCCATTTTAAATGTAATAGTTTGCATCTGCCAACCCCAAACTCCCAGTCCATCCCTCTCCCTCTTTTGGCAACCACAAGTCTGTTCTCTATGTCTATGAGTCTATTTCTGTTTTGTAGATAGGTTCATTTGTGCCATATTTTAGATTCCACATATAAGTGATATCATATTTAATGGACTGTATTCTTAAAAAAATTTCAGTGTCATGAAAAATAGAGGAAGGCTGGGAAACTTTCCAGATTAAAGGAGATTAAAAGAAACACAACTAAGTGCAATGAGTAACCCTGGATTAGATTCTGGATTAGGGGGAAATTTGCCATAAAGATCATTATTAGTGCAGTTTGAATATGGACAGTATATTAGATATAATATTTCATTAATGTTAAAATTCCTGATATGTAAAAGAATATCTATAAATGTAAATACATACATAGAGACACAGATAGGCAGAGAGAGACAGAGACAGCAAGTACTAAAGCAAATGTGACAAACTTAAATATTGGTGAATCTGGTTGAAAAATGTCAGTAATTCTGTGTCCTATTCTTGCATTTCTTTTGTAAGTTTAAAATTATTTAATAATAAAAAGTTCAGGGCTTCACTGGTGGTGCAGTGGTTGAGAGTCCTCCTGCCGATGCAGGGGACACGGATTCGTGCCCCGGTCCGGGAGGATCCCACATGCCGCGGAGCGGCTGGGCCCGTGAGCCATGGCCGCTGAGCCTGCGCGTCCGGAGCCTGTGCTCCGCAACAGGAGAGGCCACAACAGTGAGAGACCCGTGTACCGCAAAAAAAAACAACAAAAACAAACAAACAAACAAAAAAATAATAATAAAAAGTTCAAAAATAGTTTATCTTTTATAGAAAGTAATTGATTTCTTGATGCAGCTAGTTGACTTTTTAAAAAGAATTTCTTTAGAAAAGGCTTACAAGCCCAAATCACAGGCGTAAGTCTGCCCTTAGCAACCTATTAAGATTAATTTATCATAATTGATGCATTATTCTCATGAAAGTGCTTAAAAGAAGTAATGAGGGTGATGAATTCTCTCTCATCCTTTTAATGGGTGGTTCCTCCAGGCAAGTATAATGTCATAGAGAGATCTGCATGTAAAAGGTTGCATTATTAATATGAACTGAATTGATGATTAAGTAGGAAGCGACAGTTACAATGAACAATTTTGAACTTCCCTAGGCAAAAGTTGGACCCAGCCAAAAAAAAAAAAAAGAATTAAACCTCTTTTGGGAAAAATAAATCTCAATTTAGCACATCGATCTTCAGAGAAAACTATTAATATATACATTTCAAAAATCATTTTTAATATTTTAGCTTTGTTTTCTTTGAGATTTTAAGAAGACGTCTCTCATATAACTTTCTCTTGAAATCTGGAAGCAGATTAAATCTTACATTTTGGGATTTGGTATTTCAGAAGATAAAAGGGAGTCTTGGATGTTTCATCATTTCCCTCTTTATTAGAAATGTGAAATTCTTTGTATGTAACAATCAAAATATGCCGTTTTCAAACAACATAAAAATGGTACTGTTATTTGGCTTAGAATCATTTCTATATTCTCAACTTGTGTGCATGCATTCACTTTAGGCTGCAATTTTGGATTCTATGTTTCTTTAAAAAAACAGATTTCCTTTATAAAACTAGCAAAAAGCAAGTGCTAATTTATTTTGTGTATTCTCCAATTGAGAGTGGCCACAGGATCCAAGAGGCCATGTGTCATGAGGTCAGTGGTGCGGGGGCAAAGAGCTTTTGTAAGGCCCTGGGTGGTCTGGCCAGATTTCCGGGTTGAGTTAGAATAGTCTTTTATATCATGGGATGCCTTGCCCAGGTTGTGCAATGTAACCTTTAAAACTAAGCAAACCTGTTGCTCAGCTACTTCAGTCCTGTTTCTTCTGTATCCAAATCAGGTTATTTCCATACAGACATGGTTCAGCAGGACATTTACCACCTGACAAGAAGGATTGTAAAAATTTCTGTAGACTTACTGGATTTTCTTAAAAAATTGGTTTGAAAATATGCTGTGAGCCAACTGGGGCCCAGAAAGCAGTCTGAAAAAAAGGCTTTATTGTCTGGGTAAGATTCAGGTTCAACCAAGAACAGGTGACATCAGATGTAATTGTTCTTTATGGGTGGCTCTCCCCTTGCTCCTTTCTATCCACCTGGGCTGCCCAGAAACTCCTTTATTTCTCATCCTAGGACTATGCCACAGGTGTGGCATTGCCACTGGCATAATGCTGGAAGAGTTGCTTCTGCTTCCCACCAAGGCCCAAGACCAGGTCATTGGAGTAGGAATGGATGGACTGTTGTTGCTCTGGGGCAGAAGGTGGGAGAGAAAGTGAGAGGATGAATCGTCCTGACAGGAGAGCATACTTAATAGTTTCAATCATTACAAATTTCTTTAGTTTTTACAGTGACCTTAAGAGTCAGTCATCTATTCTCTTTGAAGTAGATGATTCATTTCTTATGCTTTGTGTCTGCCTTCCAAATTTATTTTGAGAAAAATGTGCATCAACTAAGTTTGATCTGAGTTTTTACTGGTACTTAATTTGTTAACTCCTCAAGTATCAGTCCCTCAAAGAAAAATAAAACAATTATGATCCTAAAAAATGGGTTTGCAAATTTTATTTTTAAAAAGAAGAAAAGAAATTGCTGACATTTCTCTGGATAGTTCTATGCTGTAACTTTCCACTGACAACATCTGAAACTTCCAGGGTTTCTGTTACAAAAACTGCTCTTGCATATAAGGTTTTTCTTCTTTGCTTTATTCTATAATATTTCAAGCCTGCAATTACTTTGCTGCATTCTGAGGACATTTCAAGGTCTACCCCATGTAAAAATACATAGATTATTAATTTTATCTGTGTGCTAAACAAATGATTACTGAAGGCCTACTATGTGCCAATCACTGTCATGTGCCAAAGACACAAAAATGAAGCTCCCAGTCTAATTGGGGAAATATATATGTATCTGAATAATTATAAAGTAGTCACAGAGATGTTAGAAGAGATACCTACAAAGTACAACTAGGACCAGATGATGGAACAACTAATTTTTCCAGAGAGAGTCAAGGAATGTAGTAATATTTGATCTAGGTCTTAAAGGATGACTAGCGATTCGCCCAGTGAGTCCACCCAGTGGGAGTAGGCATTCCAATCACAGGGAACATTGTTTGCCAAAGCACAGAAGCCTGAAATGCAAGATAAATCCTGAAAGTGGCCTGGAATCACTGGAATTTAGGGTACAAAGATTAAGCATAACTTCCTTTCACCAGTTGGCTGGCTCTCTAGCAGCTGCCTGTCACATTCTCCTCTTAGTTTCACTCCAGCTTCTGCTCCCAATACAACAGAGCTCTTTTTCTCACTCAGCATCTCTGGTCATTGAGGGTAATTTCTGAGCTAGTTTATGAGCATCAGACTCCTTTCATGAAAGGGCGACACACCTTGTGCCTCTGTGTATATTACTCTCTTTAACAGAACCAGTCCTACCCAGTCTCATTACTCCCCCTATTTATTGGGGTTTATTCGCAAAGACTTTTGACTGTTTTCAAGTCAAGTCTACCCTTGAAGAGTAAAGATTTGTCATCACTTGGGCTAATTAAGGAATACATTGCAAATCCTGAAAATAATCCTGAGAAGTATTCCAAAATACTTCTAAAAAGTATTTAGAAATGCTCCATTTAGCATCATTATAGCCTTTTAAGATGATTCTTTGAAGAAAGTAATCCTGTGGATGTGCAAATTCCTATGCATTTAAAAATAGCCAGGTATTGTTAACTTTTAGGTATCAATGGTATTGTGGTTGTGTGTTTTAAAAAGTCATTTTGGGGAGATATGCCCTGAAATAATATGGTAAAACAGAGTGGAATTTGCTTTAAAATAATCCAGTGGTGGGAGGGGAGGGTAGTATGGGGAGTATAGATGAAATAATATTAGTGGATAGACATTTGAGGTCCATTGTAATAATCCATTTTTACATATGTTTGAAACTTTCAACAATAAAAAGTAAAAGAAAGTCACCTTATATTGTAGTCACACTTTGTCTTGTATTTATAGGCTGGAAAGGAATAAACATTTTCACAAACATCAAGGTATGTGGTACACTTTGTCACCAGTTCCTTACCACCCCCCACCTAAGTGTAGAGAACCTGAGTTCTCTATAAGTACCTCTGATACCTTTTACTATAAAGATTTTTAATATATATTCATATATAAATAATCTTTTATTAATTCCAAAGACAGCTAAGTAGGCAACTAAACGTATACTGCAAATCAAACAAATTAATGTACACTAAAAATTTGACCTTTTACCCCAGAGAGTGTATTACTTCTTATTTTAGCTTGTCATTGTTTTTTTAATTTTACAGCACAACTGCACTGTGAACACTAATGAATAAATATTATCAAATGCAAAAGTAGAGATATTTTCCCCTCTCTTATAATGTATCAAGTTATATTGGTTTATTTGCCCTCTTTATAGTGTCCTCCTCCACCTATTTTATTATTTATTTATTTATTTATTTTTTGCGGTACGCGAGCCTCTCACTGTTGTGGCCTCTCCCGTTGCGGAGCACAGGCTCCGGACGCGCAGGCTCAGCGGCCATGGCTCACGGGCCCAGCCGCTCCGCGGCACGTGGGATCTTCCCGGACCGGGGCACGAACCTGTGTCGCCTGCATCGGCAGGCGGACTGTCAACCACTGCGCCACCAGGGAAGCCCGCCCCACCTATTTTAATAAAATTATTTAAGAACTCCAGGACGGGGCTCCAGTGCACGTTAATGACCGACAGGTCACTGCTGGAGGAAGTTTTCATTTGGCTGTGGAATGGCAGGACCGAGAACAGTAAACCACCTCTCTGCTCCTGCCCACCCCCTTCTTTAGAAGTGTATTTCCTCAAGTTATAAAATGCACTGTTGATTAAACAACAGCTTCTTATACAAAAGAAACCTTACATTTTGGGTAAAATTTTAGAAATAACTGCAAAAATATCCCTCAGTTCTAGAAACGGTGACATTACACATATATTTACCACTTGTCAAGTCACTTAATAGTGAGCTCTTTTAAAATACATGTTTAAGTGATTAATCACTCTCAACTTAAAAAAATTTTTCAAATTGTGAATATTTTATGCCAATAAGGAGATACTACTTAGGCAAGTTGTGCTGTTTGGGGGTAGCAGTCTTCAAACTGTACCTATACCTATACATGGTACAGGTACTTTACAAGAGATACGAAGGCCAAAAACAGTTTTAAGGGAATTAGGATTCTGGATATTTAGTTTCTCTTTGCACTCCTTAAAAGTGATCTGAAAAAATAATTTCTGGAGAGAGGACCAAAATGGCAACCTGAGAGGCTCCTGAGCTACCCTTCTCCCATGGACGCACAGAAAGTACAGCTGCATATGGAGCAATTCCCACTGAAAGAGATCCAGAAACTAGCCAAGCAACTCCTACACATTTGACAAGTAAGAAAATTCCCACATCAAAACAGGCAGGAGAGACTGAGACATTCTCTCACCATAAACCTCGCCCCTGGCACGGAGCCATACAATAAGGACTAATCCACTGACTGCCAGCTTTTCCCTGAGGAGTGAAAGGTTTGGACCCCACATTCAGCACCCCAGCTTTTAGCACTTCCATTTGACTAGCTCCCAAAACACCTAGCTCTGAAAGCCAATGGGGCTTGCATCCACAGGACCCAGAAGACCATAGCAAACAAAGATAATATTAATAAATGGTGTTGGAAAACTGGACCTTTATCTTACATCATACACAAAAATCAACTCAAAGTGGATTAAAGACTTAAATATAAGACCTGATTCTTCAAAATTTCTAGAGGAAATCATAAGGGGGTAAGCTCTTTGACATTGGTCTTGACAGTGATTTTTTGGAATTAACCCCAAAAGTAAAGGCAACAAAAGCAAAAATAAAGAAATGAGACTACATCAAACTAAAAAGCTGCACAGCAAAGGAAACCATCAATAAGATGAAAAGGCAATCTATGGAGTAGGTTATTTCACTTAGCATAATGCCCTCCAGCTTCACCCAAGTTGTTGCAAATGATGGGATTTCCTTCCTTCTTAAGGCTGAATAATATTCCATTATATATATACTACCACATTTTCTGTATCCCTTCACTTGAGGACAGGAATAGGAGAAAATATTTGCAAACCACATATTTATAAGGGGTTAATATGCACAATATACACGGAACTCATCCAACCCAATAGCAAAAAAGGAAATAACTCAATTAAAAAATAGGCAAAGGATCTGAATAGACATTTTTCCAAGGAAGACATACAAATGGCCAACAGGTGCATGAAAAGGTGATCAGCAGGTAAATGCAAATCAAAACCATGATAAGAGGGGCTTCCCTGTTGGCACAGTGGTTAAGAATCCACCTGCCAATGCAGGGGACACGGGTTCGAGCCCTGGTTTGGGAAGATCCCACATGCCACGGAGCAACTAAGCCCGTGCACCACAACTACTGAGCCTGCATGCCACAACTACTGAAGCCTGCCCACCTAGAGCCCATGCTCTGCAACAAGAGAAGCTACCGCAACGAAGAGTAGCCCCCGCTCACCGCAACTAGAGAAAGCCTGCGTGCAGCCACGAAGACCCAACGCAGCCAAAACAAAAAAGAACAACATGATAAGATATCACCTCACATCTTTTAGAATGGCTGTCCTCTAAAAGACCAGAGATAGGAAGTATTGTCAAGGGTGTGGAGAAAAGGGAACCTTTGTGCACTGCTGGTGGAAATGTAAATTGGTGCAGCCACTATGGAAAACAGTATGGAGATTCCTCAGAAAATGAAAAATAAAACTATCATATGATCCAATAATCCCACTTTTGGGTGCATATCTGGAGGAAACTAAATCACTATCTTGAAGAGACATCTGTACTCCCATGTTCATAGCAGCATTATTCACAATAGCCAAGGTGTAGAAACAACCTAAGTGCCTGTCCTCAGGTGAAGGGATAAAGAAAATGTGGCAGTATATATATAAAATGGAATATTATTCAGGCTTAAGAAGGAAGGAAATCCCATCATTTCCAACAACTTGGGTGAAGCTGGAGGGCACTATGCTAAGTGAAATAACCCAGACAGAGAAAGACAGATACTGCATGGTATCACGATATGTGGAATCTGGGGGGGGAAAAAAAGTCAAACTCACAGAAACACAGAGTAGGAAAGTAGTTTCCTTGTGTGGGGTGGGGTGCAGTGAGGGAAATAGGGAGAGATTGGTAACGGGGTACAAAACCAGCTGAATAAAGTCTGAGGATCTAATGTATAGCATGACTGTTGTTGATAACGCTGTATTGTATAACTGAAATTTGCTAAGAGAGTAGAACTTAATTGTTCTCACCAAAAAAAAAAAAGAAGGTAAATATGTGCAGTGCTTGATATGTTAATTAACTCAACGGGACAAATCCTTTTATGGTGTATGCATATATCAAATCATCACATTATACACTTTAGATACCTTACGATTTTATTTGTCAATTATACATCAGTAAAGCTGAAAAATATTTTTTTAGCTGATCTGCCTGAGGATACAACATTTCCACCTCTTCTTTCACACACCCCTTCCCCACTATCTCATATTTTAAAGAAGAAAGGTCTTCTCTCACCCTAATCTTTCCATCGTGTATTACCCTACAGTAGAAAAACCTCTGTAACCCACTGGTGTAACACAGTATAGGTATTGGTATTGGTGTTGAGAAGGGGAGTCCCACTAAAGAATGAATAATAAATCCTTTTGCAATTGTATGGCTTCCTAGTTTGCTTTTAGTAAAATCACAGGAAGATCTACAATCAAGTTGTCAATTGATAGATCATTAAAAACAAATTTTTGGTGCTAGGTTTCCCCTGATTTTTGGCATATGTTTCTGACAGAGTGCAAAGAATTGAGGGCATTGCTGTAACAAAATTCCCTCTATTCCTACCTATTTATTTACATGAACAAATTTTTCTCAACATCTGCATTAATAATAAAACACAAAAAGTTGTGGAGATAATACTGGGGTTGAACCCTATCTCAATTTAGTCATAAGTAATAAGTAATTATGGCTAAATCGATACCTGACCTAATTTTAGCAAAAATTAGATACTTGACCTAACTTTAGCAAAGCTAGCCAGTCCTCATCCAGCTCATTAAAAGATATATTTAAAATAAAATTTTGGTTTTTCTGTTTAATAATTACTTATCAAAATTTATAATATATTTATATGGTTTTTATCAGTACTATACTAATATTAATAAACTGATAACTCAATCTAGAATAATTTTTAAACACAGCTTCATGGTCACTGATATAAAAAATATAATTTCAACATTTATGCCTTTCGTTGTGATAATTAGACAATTGACAAAAGACAATGATAAAAATATGTCATATTAGGATGAAATGTTTTGATAGAAGCAGAATGGAAATAAATTCAAGTTCAAGGAGAAAAAGGAAAGATGCCAAATTTCATTATTAAAGAACAGCTTGTTCATGTATTTTTTTTAAAAATAGACGATGTGGTATTAAGATACTGTTGGATATATTTTTTTAAAGTACTGTAATTTTTTTTTTAGAGACAATATTTACAATACACTGGAAGTTACATCCTTTGCAACTGATTTAGCTTGGGATGAAAAGTTTTAGATGTCAACTTCATAATGTGCAAGAGGATACAAAGCTTTACAAGATTTTTTTGGAAATGTTTGTAAGTAAAAAGTTTGAAGACCACTATTTTAGGAAACTCAGTCAGAGATCAGTGTGTAGAATGGATAGAAGGGGGAAAAATTGGGCAGGACACTAGTTAGGGGACAATTGATTTTTTCCAGACGTAAGGAATTTGAACTGTATTAAGTTTATAGTCATGGAAATGAAGACAAACAGACTGAAACCAAAGCTACTAAAAAATAAGAATTATTAGTGTCAGTCCCTGCTTCATTTCATCTTAAGTTTTAAATACGGTCAAAACTGAATTTCCCAGTGTTTTCCACCTTTAGCTTCTATCCGACTTGGTCCTGAGCTCCTTCCTGTCTTCCATCCCTCCCTCCCTCCCTCCCTTCCTTCTCTCCTTCCTTCCTTTCTTCCTTCCCTCCTCCCTTCCTTTCTTCCTTCCCCCACTATTCATCAGACACTCTGCAAAGTGCTGGGACTTCTGAAACAGTTAAAATCAGGTCCCTTCCCTATAGTAGGGAAGCTTACAGCTGAGCATGGCGGTGAGAGAGATATCATATATGGCTCACACAGCTCCATCTCCCTCCCATTTGTAACACGATAGAGGAGAGGAAGCTGAAGCCTCCATTTCCCAGACTTCCTCAGATTCCATGTGTGGCCCAGCCTCTGCCCAAGCAAACATATGAATGTCATATTTGGAAGACAGAAGTGAGACAGAGGTGTCACACCTGCTGCTTCCACTAGCAAGCAGGGACGTTGAGGATCTGGTTTTTCTATGGCAGTGTAGCAGAGGCCCTAGCGTCTGATACCTACTTTTGTGTGTGCCGGGGACATCCACTTTGATGGCATGGATCTGGACTGAGGCAGTGTGCCTGGAACCAGCAGTTGAGATTCCCATTTCCTTATTCCCCAGCTTTCTGATCATTCCCCGGTTTTCTGACCATGACACAGGCAATAGCTACCTTGGTTGGCATGTCTGACAGTCATTCCTGGAAGCTCAGACTGGAGCTTGTTTCCCCAGACTTTCTAACAATTTTGTAAGCACCTGATTTGTTATATTAAGTCCCTTTAAGTTTAAATGAGCTAGAATGGCTTCTTTTATTAGCAGCCAAATTCTGCCTGACACAAATGAAGCCCATCGTTACTCCCAGCCTCCTACCAGCCTCTTGTATTGTTCCCTAGGTCTCTTTGTGGTCAAACAGAGCTGTTATCCTACAGATCAATGATAACCCTGGAATGGGTACATTGTTACGTGAGTTGCCACTGTTCCTCTCCTGTGTATTTTAATTCTCAGAACTAGTCTCTGACAGGACTTGTTGTTGATGCTCTTTGTGGTGAACTAGAGTCTCTCCTGCCCTATCCCGGTGAAGGGTATTCATGAACAGATCTAAAAGGCGACTTCAGAAGTATTGAACTCTTACAGACTGTTTACTCTATTTCTCTGCCTCTATGTTCCATCCGCCTGCTTGGGACTCCTTTACTTCCTCTTGTGCCCTTTGGACAGGATGCCTTACTCACCTAGCTGCTCCTCCACAGTGTGTCTTTCTGTAATTGGGTCATTTCTTTTAGAGCACTGATTCTGTTTAGTTGACCTAAGAAGTTCCCTGGAGAGCTAATTTAAAATGCAGATTCCCCAACCCAACCCTGATTCAGTAGGTCTGAGGTGTGTCTGGTAGTCTGCATATTTTTAAAAAAACAGGAACTTCTTTCTTTTTTTAAAAATGTATTTATTTATTTATTTTATTTTGTTTATTTATTTTTGGCTGCATTGGGTCTTCATTGCTATGTGTGGACTTTCTCTAGTTGCGGCAAGTGGGGGCTACTCTTCATTGTGGTGCGCAGGCTTCTCATTGTGGTGGCTTCTCTTGTTGTGGAGCATGGGCTCTAGGGTGGACGGGCTTCAGTAATTGTGGCTTACGGGCTTAGTTGCTCTGCGACATGTGGGATCTTCCCAGACCAGGACTCGAACCCGTGTCTCCTGCATTGGCAGGCGGATTCTTAACCACTGCACCACCAGGGAAGCCCCGCAGGGGCTACTCTTCGTTGCGGTGTGCGGGCTTCTCATTGCGGTGGCTTCTCTTGTTGCAGTTGCAGAGCATGGGCTCCAGTAGTTGTGGCACGTGGGTTCAGAAGTTGTGGCTCGCGGGCTCTAGAGTGCAGGCTCAGTAGTTGTGGCACATGGGCTTAGTTGTTCCGCGGCATGTGGGATCTTCCTGGACCAGGGCTCGAACCCGTGTCCCCTGCATTGGCAAGCTGATTCTTAACCACTGTGTCACCAGGGAAGCCCATGGCAGTCCGCATTTTAAACAAATGCAACAGGGCTCTGTGACCCACCCTGGCCTTGTATTACACCTTGACAACTCTCTGATGGGATTAGGACAGAGAGTAGGTCCTAGCTCCTTCCCTCTTCCCTGTACTGTGGAGGGGAGGAAAGAGAGATGTTAAAGGTAGCCCCTAGGTTGTAAATTTAGATGAGTAGGATTATGATTGGAGCACTGGTTCAAACAGCGAAATTAGGAAGGGAAGCCAGTTTGTGGAGGAACTAATGAGTTCCATTTGAGACATGTTTGTTTTGACGTCCAAGTGAAGATGATGTATTGTTGGCAGCTTGTCGTGGATTGATGACTCAGGTCTTGAGGTTAATTAGTGAGATGGATTCTCTGTTGAATGGACTTCAGAGAATTGCTGCTGTAGCTAAATTATTTCTTTAATGTGGTGCAACCATGATTGTCCTGAAGATGACATACATCTATTGGTGTCATTCCCAATATGACATGGAGTCAGACATATTTTGTGTTTTCTATTGGGTTGTATAATAGGAAAAGTGAGAAGATTCATGGTGGGATAATCAGTGTTCTATGTAGCTTAGGAGATGCCTAAGGCCCACGTCTTTCCCTTAGAGCTCTCCTCCTCTCCCTCAATTCTTTCTCCCCAGGCGACTGACAAACATACCTCTATTATGTAAACTGGGGAAGGAAAAATTATGTAGGATAATTGTAAGAGAAGGGAATAAAACCTCAAACTACAAGTATTATTGTAAATGTTTCAATTGGCCACAAAGTAGGTAGGATGAAATAATACTTTTCCTACAGATGTCTCACAGGTCTTTGTCTAGGCTTCATCCAACCTATTGTAGAAATTCTGTTTCGTCTCTAGGACTGAAACCCATTGTTTAAAAGTGGATTTCAAGCTCTCTTTTCAAGTGAAATCTTACGCAGAAATAGTGTTTCAGAAGTGTAACTGTACTTGATCGAGTTCAAATATATACCATTTATTCATTCTAAAGTTGTTGCCTAGGTTTCATGAGAATGGTGAGGTTATTTTGATGGAGATAAAATTTTTAAACTATGGATGATGGTTGTATGTGAGCAAACAGATTTCTTTCCAACTGTATATTGATAAAATCCTGATTCATTCAGAAAAGTAGTTGCAAATGGAACTTAAAAAACCCAGCATGTTTTGCAGTTGTAGGATACTATAGATAAACAGATATGGTACCAGAATCCTAATTCTGAACTCTACCCTAAAATGATATGACTTTGACAGTGGGTCAGTCGTAAATATTCATTGAACACTTTGTATGTTCTAGATACTGAGACTGCATTAGAAAAAACAGACACATGGAATTTATAACCTAACCAGGAGGATAGACACTAAACAAATAATTGTAAGTAATTATAAGTGTATAAATTGCAAGGTGAAAGAAATTCTAAGTATACTGGGAATGTATGACAGGAGACCTAACCTTGTATAAAAGTGGGCAGAGACGTTCTTCCTAAGGAAATCATGTTTAAATTGAGACATGAGGGCTTCCCTGGTGGTGCAGTGGTTGAGGGTCCGCCTGCCGATGCAGGGGATGCCCCGGTCCGGGAAGATCCCACATGCTGTGGAGCAGCTGGGCCCATGAGCCGTGGCCGCTGGGCCTGCGCGTCCAGAGCCTGTGCTTCGCAACGGGAGAGGCCACAACAGTGAGAGGCCCGCATACCACCAAAAAAAAAAAAAAAATCGAAACATGAAAGGTGAATAGGCAAAGGGAAGAGCAATAAAAGTATTCCAGGTAGATGGGCCACTATGTGCAAAGGCCCAAAGGTGGGAGGATCATGGTTTACTTGAGAAACTAAAAGTCAGCATGGCTCTTCCCCAACAAAGCTAGAGAGACTAGTGAGCTGTTCATAGAGGCTGAAGAGTACAAGACTTTCTAGCCAATGCAATGCAATGGGGTAATTTATAAAGAATTAATGTGTTTTTAATGCCAGTACTGTATTAACCTTCAACCCTCCACCACTTGGGCTGTAGGCAAAGAGGTATTCCCCCAAGATGTGAAGAGAGTACCACAAAGAAAACCAATAACAGAAACTTCAAATTTTTGACTTTTAGGTCTAAACCAAAAAAAAAGAGTCCAGGAATTAGAAAATTTGGGGCACTGTAGTTGCTGGGTAAGGATAGAGTACAGGGCCTGCATAAGGTGCCAAAGAGAAGGGCCTGGCACAGCCTCACAGATAAACATGATCCCTAGTGGGCCGGTGGGAACAGCCAGATGCTTTCCCACATGGCCAGAAATTGACACATAAGAACAGACTGACCGTGAGGGTGCTGGCGAGGCAATGCAAGCACTGAGCGAGCAAGTGTCTAGAGGAGGAAAGACAAGGGATCAGTATATTGGGGTGGGGTTGGAGTCCATCAGTTAATATCTCTTATATCATCCTGACATATCTCTGTTAAGTATTTGGGCATTATTTGAACGACAACGGAAAGCCACTGAAGGATTTTAAATAAAAACCTGACTTGATGATACCCCTCTCTAACTGAAAGAAAGTGGTTTGAAGGAGGTGAGACTCTTCTAGAAGGATGTTGCAGTAGCCTAGGCAAGAGATGTTGGTAGTCTGTACAAGGATGGTAGCAGTGGGGATAAAAGGAAAGGGACAGTTTACAGACATGTGTTTTAGTTGGCTCAGGCTACCATAATAAAATATGTAATAAATACTGGGTGGCTTAAACAATAGAAACTTATTTTCTCACAGTTGTGGAGGCTGGAAGTCCCAGATCAAGGTCCACCAGGTTGGTTTCTGGTGAGAGCGCTCTTCCTGGCTTTCAGATGGCCACCTTCTCACTGTGTCCTCACATGGAAGAGAGAGATCTCTATTCTCTCTCTCTCTCTCTCTCTCTCTCTCTCTCTCTCTGTCTCTTCCTCCTCTTATAAAACCACAGTCTTAGGTAGAAGAGAGTGGGAGGAGTCAAAGATGACACTTGGGTTTCTTGAGTAGAAGTGATAGTGCTGTTTATGGAGATTGGGATCACTGGAGGTAGAGAATATTTGGGGAAGAAATATCTGAACCGAATGTTAAACGTGTTTATTTTGAAGTATCTATGAGATATCAGAAAGCAAATGCCAAGTGAGTTGTTGGTTTGGAATTCAGAAAAGACATCTGGGGTACAGGTGTCGTTTTAGGTCTCATCCCTCTACACATGGTCGGTAAGCAATGGGAGTGGGTGAGAGCCCATATGGCAGTGGTTCTCGATCTTAAATGTGCATCAGAATCGCTTGGATAGCTTGTTGAGACACAGATCGCTTTGCCCCACCCCCAGGTTTCTGGTACCACTGTGCTTGCAGAGGCATATGAACATTTTAAGGCTTTTGAAATTTTGACTTTCAAGAGAGCGCCTAGCAATTTATATCAGCTGAGTATGAGAAAGCCCATCCCACTGTACCCTTTATTGCATTCAATATTGTAATTTTTAATATTAGAGGCAAAAAATGTGAACTAATTGCAATTTTATTTTACACATCTTGGGTTTTGTGGGGTTTTTTTCCTTTTTTTAAAAAAATTCTGTCAGTTTTACCCCGCAAAAAACAAGTTCTTGGTAACTCCATCAGCTGGGATTGTAGGATGCCTCTGTGATAGTGAACATTCTTTTCCCCACATTTTAAAATGCTGTTTGCACGTCCTTCAGTTTTTGGTAAAAACCTTTCTGTTTTAACATATTTATCTTTTACCACGTTTATTCTTTGGCCCCTTCAATACACCATTGCATTTTGCGATCGGCATATTTGGGAGACAACTCACATTGATAAAATGTACCCTAATGTGTGTGAATTGTCACAATTAGGCAGGTCTTTAATATTCACCTCTGTGAATACGATGAAAACACTCTGCTACTGATAATAGCAGAGTATTTTCCAAGTTGTATAATATAAAAATGTGACCTAGGTAGTGCTAGAGACAGTTTCCGCATAGGGTAAGTAAAACCACGACATTGTGATTCTGATTGACCCTAGGTTGTCCTATGGCTTATTAAGGGGAAAGGGCCCAGAAATTCTTCCTCTTCTTCTAAATGTAGATCACACTTGACTGGCTCTGGCAAACTGGCCATGACCTTATGTTCCATCTTACACGATCCCACTGCCTGTGAAAGCCAGCCCACATGCTTAGCTAGACAGCAGCGAAGCTACTAATGGCAAAACCAGATCCTGCTGAGAACTCAGCTGTCTTGTCTCTGTGGCTCTTTCAGTCAAAACTGGGTTACTTTTCTGACAACCTCTTTCAGTCATTGATGTTAGATAACTTGAAATTATACTTCAACATATGCTTCAAACACTTTATTACTCTTTCCTGGCCTGCATCCTCCCTTGTTAATTTGTCATAACATCTGCCTGGGCCCCCTGTCATCACTTCTCTTGGCACCTGACAATCTCAGTTCAATGAAGCTGGGATTAGGTCTGGCTTGATGGCTGTGAAGCAGATGTTCCCACAGTCATCATCAAATTGCATTTCTTAAAGCCCCACCCTAGAGTTAGTTAATCATAGAGATACTTTCTGGCTCTTTGAAGTGAAGGGTAGCCAGCAGATTTTGCAGATAAAGTGAGCAGAGACATAATATGGCATCATAGCAAGGCCAACTCTCTCCATATCCAAAGGACATTGGATTTTACAATATACTTTTATTCGGAATGGAGATTTGGGGATCCTCTACCTCTTGTTAGATTAGGGAAAGAGCAGAGAATGGTGGAATGGACTTTAATTTTGAGTTTAGACAGACCAGTGTTTGGGCTGTATGATCTTGAGCAACTTTGTTCATTTTTCGGAACTTGTCCCTTCATTTGTGAAGTGGGGTAATACATTTCTTACAGGGCCATTGTGAAAATGTGGAAACATGTAAAACACATTGCAGGTGCTCAGATGTCACTTCCCTTCCCTTATTGACTAGGAGTAGCCATTACTTTGTGAAAGGGGTTGTCAGTACATGACTAGGACTCAGAAGGTTAGTTCTTCAGTGAATAGCCTGATTCTTTGATACTAATGTCTCAGCTTCAAGGGCTTGAGTAATCGTTTTATTGCCTTGAACTTCCTTTGGCACAGGGTCCCACCCACCCCATATGAAAATGAAAACCACTGAGCAGCCAAGTGTTCCTCAATTGTAAGCACTCTCAGCACAAATGTGTGAAAAGGAATTTAATGGCCAGAAAGCAAGTAACTACAACTGAATATTGCATATGAATACCAAGGTTCCCAATAAATCCAAGGACTCTTATATGTCATGTCATTAACATGACTATCTCCCCTTCTCTTTTTACAGTCCATGGTGATAGCGGGAGACAAGGAGTTAGATTGAGAATGTTCCTGTTTTGGGCTCCGTTGAAAGCCTCTGATGCAGTTTCCTGCCAGACCTCCACTTTCTCTTTGCTGGAGATTTTTCACAATTACAGTAACACCATAATTAGAACTTCTGAAAATCACAAACTAGATAGAAGCTGGATGTGCTTTAGAGCCCTTCTATGTAGAGAGAGATGGAACAACTCAGCTTAGACTTGTGATATGCTGATTACCTATCATCCATACCAGTTATTAAATCAGAATCTCTAATCTTTATGAGCAAGACATGGTCAGCTCATAGTCTCATTACTGTGTTTACTCCAAAGAACAAATTCTTCTAAATTTTAAAAAATTTCACTCTTTTGAATAATTCAGGCTGTATCTCCACACAATCTCTAATCTCTTCTAGTCCAAATTCAACAGGTGTGATTGTTTGAATGTATTTTCCTTTAAGCATACTGAATAGAGAGATGAAAATCAGGATTTCATAAAATATAATGTAATTTAGAGGCGGGTTATTAACTTTATGAAAAAGAGTTCCTTTTCTAGTTGAGACGTCTTTGGCCAAACTAAGGTGGTGATAAGTTCATGGAAAAGACAGGCAGGGATGCTTGAGAAGAGCTCTGGTCTAGATTCTGGGGCCATTACCAACTAGTTTTCTCTTGTTAGTTATATCAGATAATTCTTTGGCCCTCAGTTTCTTCATATTAGAGCGCTGAGCAAGATAATCTCCATGGTTTCTGCTATAAATTCAAGTTACAGGAACTAATCTATTGTTTAAAACAAGGCCCAAATTTCTGTCTTGGACATTGAGTCGCTTATGGAATTGTTAGTGAAGTCAGGAATTTCCCAAACTCTATTTCCCTTTATTCCTGAGTTCTACCATTAAGCACCACTGGTAATAGAATTCTAAATATTTTATTATAACGACAGCAATTTAACATTAAATTTAAGGGCATATGGAGAAAAAAATGGTTCAAGTTAAAAGCATGCTAATATGTTTCATGTGATAATGAGCTTGCAAATGAGCTTGTATTCAATAGGCTTGCAAAGTTTCTAACTAATGCAATATTTTGTTTTACAACTTATATCTGTATCTATTTCTAACTAATGCAGTATTATGTTTTACAATTGGTATCTATAAAGTCCATTGAGCAGTGCCTTTCCCAGTTGATTGAAATGTGTGCAGGTTGACATTAGCGAGAACACTTTCCTTCAGATCACACCTGTCATAATACGTGATTTGAGTCCTAAATTTAAATTCATATTGTATGGCAATTCCCTTGCGTTTCTCTGGTACATTTAAGAAGGTTGATGGTATTACTTAACCAAAGTTTTAAACATTAGGATAACTCATTATTTAAAACAAATTTGAGAACTGAAACTCCACCAATCATTAGAATGACTTTAAAAGTGACTCACCGAGTTTGGTGGTCAGCCTATTTTTTAAAAACTTGGTTTGAATGGAAAATTGAAAAAGCAAAGGACTATTAATAATGGCAGGAGGTGGGTGTATAAACAAGTGTAGTAGACTGTGGTGACAGAGATGTGAAATTGCTGCATTTCTAAAGAACCACATCCCCATTTTTTTTTTTTTTTTTTTTTTTGTCACCTTCTCAACAAATAGTGGTTTTATGATTCGGAAAAATATGTACTGAATGTTGAGACTAGACCATCAGAATCATTTTTATTCAAGAGGGTGAAAAGATTTCAATAAAGAATTTTAGGACTCAAAAGTAAGAATGAGTATTATTTGTTTTAATCTGAACTTCACATCATAAAGGAGATCAAACATTTTCACAAGTGTTTATAATGACCATGACCAGAAAGTCCTTCATTTCTCACATCCAGGAAGTTATCAGGTCTTACTGACTCTATGTCCTAAACATCTTCAGTTGCATCCTCTTTTCTCTGTCTTCACTGTCACCACCTAGGCTCACGCCATTATCATTTGTTACCTGGATGACTGCACCAGCTCCCACCTGTTCTATTTCCAATATCGATTCTCCATTCTGCCAACAAACTGACCTAAAATAAAAGTCTGATTGTGGCTCTCTTCTGTTAAAGACTTCAATGAATTCCCATTGCCTTGGAAATAAAATTCAAACCTTCAGCATGACATAAAAGATTCTTTATGACCTGACCTCCATCCTTCTGTTCAACCTTATCTGCCAGCCCCCTCTTCCACACTCCAAATTAACTTCTTGGTTATGCTGAACCAGATTTTAGCTCCCTAAATGCACCTTGCTTTCTCGCCATATTTCTCTGCATGTACTGCTCCTCTTGCTTGGAATGACTTTCCTCACTTTTTCATCTGGGAAACTGTTACTCATCCTTTAAGAGTCAGCCACCATCTCCTTTTTTCACCTCTAACCACTCTTCCAGTTTGCTGTTCTGCTGGTACGTTCCCATGCGTGTCCTATTGCATGCTTCATCCTACTCTGAATTGCACCTCATCGCTGCACTGCAGTGCAATTGTCCACTTTCTCTACACTGAGAGCTCTTAGAGGGAGAGGACTGTATCTTGTTCATCCTTCTCTCAGCACCTTGCATAATGCCTGGCACAGAGTAGGCATTCTGTAAATGTATGTTATGATAACCAATGTATAAATAACCCAAGAAAGAAAAGTTCAACATGGAGCAGCTTTAAAATGGGATTAATTATAAGAGTTGTTGATTCAAATTGTTTTTAACACTATTGAAACTGCTACAACCTACAATAGAAAGGCTCCAAAAATACAAAAAACTCACAGTAAACATTATTTTTACTTGACTAGAAAGAACCACATTAAAACAACCTTTCTTTTTTTCTTTTTTTTTTTTGCGGTACGCGGGCCTCTCACTGTTGTGGCCTCTCCCGTTGCAGAGCACAGGCTCCGGACGTGCAGGCTCAGCGGCCATGGCTCACGGGCCCAGCCACTCCGCGGCATGTGGGATCTTCCCGGACCGGGGCACGAACCCGTGTCCCCTGCATCGGCAGGCGGACTCTCAACCACTGCGCCACCAGGGAAGCCCACAACAACCTTTCTTGATACTCTTTTATTTTACTTGGAAAGAAAAGGAAGCTTTTTTTCCCCTCCATAATCTTATAAATTCATAATTTCCCTTCTCTCAAACTGCAGTTGTCACTGGCATCTTAAATCTGTGAAACCTTATCAAACGTAGTTAAAGCAGAAGACGTAACTACTGTTTACACTTCTTCAACCACTCTCTAAAGTTATTAGACATTTTACTTACATGTTCACAATGTAATTCTGAGAAAAATGCAAGTCCCGAAACAGTATGCTTTCATAGGGAGGAACAACAGGTACAACAAGGATGAATCTTCATAAACTTGGGCATCCAGGAGATATTATCTTCTTTTTTCATAGGGTGGTCATTCTATGAACTTAATTTCAATATAAGCCCTAGTTGGAAGGCAACTAGAATGAGAGGTGACAGAAACTTAATCTTAGAATGAGAGGTGACAGAAACTTAATCTAAGTCAATTTGGACTTCTCTTTCCTTCTTGAAGTCTAGGGGCTGATGTAGTTCCTGGGTGTCAGAGGTGGGGGGGGAAGGCGTGTTTGGCCCTTACTCTAATCATCTAACTAGCTATCTCAAGTATTTTTGTAATACGCACATGGACACGGTACAGCTACAGGCCACACACAGTTGACAATGATCTCAAACTGGCTATTACAGACATCTAAGATACTGAAAGCGAAAGTGACAGCATACAGCTTTCTACTAGAACCAAGTGATGGATATTATGATCTAAGCTCCAAAGTACGTAATATGCCCTCTGGGGAGCTCAAACCAATTTCAAATAAGTTTAAAATGTCATACAAGGTTAACGCATGTAATGAGTTCTACGGAAATTAAAATATTATATAAGGTTCAAAGTATGTAATACTGTATTGAACAATAAAGGTTTTTTTTATGTCAAAAACAAATTATTTGGGCATCCCTGGTGGCGCAGTGGTTGGGAGTCCGCCTGCCGATGCAGGGGACGTGGGTTCGTGCCCCAGTCCGGGAAGATCCCACATGCCGCGGAGCGCCTGGGCCCGTGAGCCATGGCCGCTGAGCCTGCGCGTCCGGAGCCTGTGCTCCGCAACAGAAGAGGCCACAACAGTGAGAGGCCCGCGTACCGCAAAAAACAAACAAACAAACAAAAAACAAATTATATTTAAGTTGTCAACACTGTATCTGCCAAACCAAGGATGTCTGCAGGCCACATGTAGCTCCCAGGCAGTACATTTGCACTTCTGCTCAGACCTGTTGATTCATACTTTGATAAATTAGTTTACAATGCTTCCCAACATATTTGACACCAGGGCACACATAAAATTATGATAATATTTGTACAGCACACTGAAAAAAGCTTCTTGTTGCCTAGAGGTATCTGAACTGTGGCCTCCTAATGCCTAGGTCTCAGCCCTCCCCCCTGAATTATTGAGGGCCTGAAGAGCTATGATGGGCAACCCTGTAACCCATCTACTTGCAGTCCCCCCTGTGGCATGACCCAGTCTGCATTAGAAAGCACTGAACAGTGTCTGGAGGAAATGAGATAATATAGCTTTTGGTGGTAGTAGAATAGTGAAGGGAGGGGGTGGGGAGAAATCGGAGGATATGGAGAAGTATTTGCTGGGAAGCAGGGAGGGTGGCTGGCTAGAGCACTTCAGTGAAGACCCTGAGTCCTGAGCAGCTGGTATAATTTCCTTGAAGACAAGGAGTGTAAAGGTCTTTGTACCCTGGGGCCTGGCACAGAGGCTGACATTGCAAGTGCCTTCAAAATGTTTGTTGAATAAATGAAATGCAATACCAGGGTGCTGATTACAGAAGGAACCTTATCTCAAGGCTCTACCTTTGTGGGGTGGGGGGTAGGAGTAGTCCCTTGTCTGCCCCCCCCATGGGCACCTACCACTCCTTCCTCCTCCTCCCCACCCAGCCCCCTTCCCTGAAGAATTTTCCTGATCCCTAGGGATCAGACTCTTCTTTTTCTACAACCCTCAAAAAATATTCTCAGGTTTATATTTTCTTTCCTACCTCTTTTTTTTTTCCCCCCACGATGGGGTAAGATGAAAGAAAGGAAATGCTAGTTGGTTTAAAACAACTAAGGGTGCATAATAGCTTCTAAGGGGCAAGATAGATTTACAGGATGGATTCAGCTTCTGGATTTCAACTTCCTTCATTCTCCTTAAAACTGATCTGCTTGAGGACACCCTTTCACTGTGCTGCTTCCTCCTTTCTCATGTCCCCTTGCATAATCCCATCCCCTCCAGCTCCCACATTAAGAAAGAAAGGCCTCCGTTCCTCTGAGATGTTACAGCACATCGTCCTGTGGGTGCAAGAACCTCTGAAGTGCCAGAGAATTCAAATTATTGGTGTCGACAGTGAGCAGGAGGAATAATTATAATAATCTTTTTGAAACTCAGGAGGTTTTCACTTCTTTACTTTCCACAAAATTAAAGGAGGGATGAATTTAATAATCGTCAGTTGGTGACTCATTAAAAATACTTTTAATTATCCATTACTATGTGATTTTAGTTCTATAACTCTTAAGAGGTTCAAATAATTGTAGGCTATTGCTATAATAAAACTCCTTTCAGTTCCATCTTCTCATTTATGTGAATAAGTTTTTTTCAGAGCTTACATTAAAACAAAACAAAACAAAACAAAATGTATATCTAAATTCTGGCAGTAAGTAATATTAACCTATAGATACATAAACTAATTGAAAAAAGGCCCCTTCAGAGTGTGTGAGGGGTGGCAAAATAGGTGAAGAAGTTTAAGAGGTACAAACCTCCAGTTATAAAATCAATAAGCCACAGGGATGTAATATACAGAATAAGGTATATTGTCAATAATATTGTAATAGCTTTGTATGGAGACAGATAATTACTAGGTTTATCATGGTGATCATTTCATGACGTACGCAAATGTCAAATCGCTATGTAGTACACCTGAAGCTAACATAATATTGTACATCAACTATATTTCAATTTATTTCTTTTCTGGTGTTAATTTATTTATAATCATGAAGCCTTGAAGAATCTTCAAAAAAAAAAAATCAAAACCATTCCTGTACAAAACCATTCCTGTACAAGAAGGGCTATAGTTCCTCACCCCTCCCCCTTTGCAATATAGTGATGATGGAATACCAAGAAACAGAACGAACACAGTGTATAGCTCAACCTACCCAAAGAACAGAGATAATGAACTATATTTCAGTTTAAAAAAGTGAAACCTCATCTGCTTTAGGGGAGTGTCAATAAATAATGACTAAAACTTTTCAAAATCAAGAAATTGCAATATAAGTATGTTATTTGGATATATGGAGTTAAAAATAGAAGTCGTTGCCTGTTGGAAATGGGAAATGGGGGGAAGCGTATGATACTTTTTTTTGTTATATGTCTTCTAGGACAGTTTGATTCTTTAAACCATATGGATGCATAACTTTAATATTAGAGAAGCTAATAAAGTAACACATATTTATAATACCATTATTGAATTGAATTCACACACACAAAAAAAGAAAAAGGTCCCATTATTTTATTAAAGATATATTTACAATAAAATTTTAACTTTCCATATTTAACATTTATTTAAATATGTCATTTATGTTCTTTGATCATCTTTATCTATTTAATAACTGTAATGGTAACTAAATACAGAAGAAAAAATAACACAGCATTATAGAACCAGAGAATATTTCAATTTGTATGCATATTTTTATTGCAAAAAATTATGATAGCGTGATCAATCAAAGATTTTCAAGCATCAAAACATGGCATATTAGGTTAAAATTTTGTGGGGAAAACGGAATGAAAGTATGAGCTCAAGGAGAAAAAGAAATGAAGTTTCTGACAATTAGAAAAGTTTGTTCATATATATTTTTGAAATGTAAAAGATGGTGGGAATGAAATCTCTATGGTATTTACATTCCTTGATTGTTTTTAAGAGTGATGTAATAGTTTAATTTTAAACATGTCAGTAGTTACAAGACACCCGAAATCACATCTTTTGCCATTATTTAAATTTGATGAAAAAATTCAGATGCAAATTTTAAAATATGCGAGGGAATATAAAGTTTTTTAAAGTTATTTTAGGGAGATTGCAAGCAGAGTCTAAGCACTGCTGGTTTAGGAGCCAGGCCCCAGATCTTGGGACCAAATAAAATCCTGTGTACTTTATAGACTCCATCTTTAGCATTGTAATAAATGGTCTTATCTTATACTTCGGCAGTGGAGCAGATACTAAAGAATGCTGCAAGAAAATCTCAGTAATAAGCTGTTAGTAATAGGAGAAAACATCTAGAGTTAGCTTTAAATAACTTATAAATGCAGATGATTCAAACTTATAATTCCAGCCCAGACCTCTTCTGAGAACTAGATTTACATTTCCAGTTACCTGTGACAGGTTCACATGGTATCTTCTTACAGGCAGTTTGCCAATATCATGTCCACTGTCCAGTTCTGGTACCGTGGTTACCCTCCCTGAAACCCCAAACTGGCTTCTCTTCTCAATAAAGATCCTCTCCCTCAGAGTTTTAGGCATTGTGGCCCCTTGCTTCTGCCACAGTGGCAGCTGTGGATACCCCTAGATTGCCTGGAGGCTGAAACAGAAAAAAAAAAAAGAAATGGGAAAAAAAAGATTTAAAAAGCTAGGTAATTTCTTCTGCTTTCTTTGAGCATTAGGGTTCCTCTTTCTGTTTCTTGGGCCAGAACTAGAGCCTTCTTCTGGAGCTCTCTCTGTCCAGGACCGGTTCCCACTTCTGGTTTCAGGCTGCCCTGAGTCCAGGCTAGGAAATACTGGAGGGAAAAGAAAATAGGAAACTCACTGCTGATTTAGCAGGACTTGACATTCTCATCTTCTTTTCCAACCTGACTACTCCTGTTTCATTTTAGAGCAGTCATGCATTCTGTCCATTTTATATCTCCATTCAGTGGGAAAGACAGGAGGGAGTCAGCTTACCCTGAACTGGAACCTCTGTATTCTGCATCTTCACTTCTTATTCTAGTACAAGCATTTTCCATTTTTGTTAAATAGTTAATAGACACCTACCACACTCGCGATTGGACATTTAGGTTGCTTTCCGTTTTCCCTTATTGTAACCTGTGATGAGTGTATACTTAGGAGAACTCAGGAAAATCACTCTTTTTGTGGGACCTAGGCCTTCCAAGCAGATTTCTATTATTAATATAATAAGACTCCTTCTCCTTTTCACCATCAGGCTATCTCTTAAATTAGCTCAATCTAGTAGGTGTTAAGTTATAAGCAAGATCAAGCAACTCTGTTATAGTACAATAGTTTGCATTTAGGGGCAAATGTTGTATTTGACCTTTAAGACCATAACTGTGACAGCGATGTAATTCGAGGGTGCAGGAGTGGTCCAGTCCATGCATGTCTGGCCATTGTTGACAAGACCCTCAAATGTATCTGGATAGTCCCATAAAAATCAGACCCCTGGGCTCTCTCTCTCTCCAGGACAGCCTTGCACAATAAGATGCAGGTCAGTATGATGTGTTACAACTTCTGGAACCTAGAGAAAGCACCGCTTTCCTCTCCTGTGGATCTGAGGCAGACCCTGTGATCTTGGGAGACCCACAGACATCCAGATGCTCCCAATTCTCTCCACTGTCAGTATGCTCTGCCTCTGTTCCTGGAGTGGTGAGAGTTATAACCCTTACTCTGTCTTGGGGTAGGGACCCTCATCTTTCCATCCCACTGAGTCAGCAGAGGGCTGGAGGTGGCATGAAGCTTGCTTTTCATTTTATCATGTATCGTGAGTTTGTATTCTCCATGTAAGGGCTCACTTGATTAGAGGAAAAAGAACCAGATTTTAGTTCCAACTTGAGTAGTAGGAAATTACTCTGATTTTCTTCTGTCAGGATTAATCTCTCTATATGGTTAGATTTCTTTCCAGAAAGATGGTACCAATTTATATCTCCACTAATCATATATGAAAATGCCTGTCTCCCTACACCCTTATGAATAATTCTCATTTTTAATATTCATTAATTTCACCGATGAAAGGTGGCAGTTTCTTATTTTAAATGTGTATTTCTTTAATTGCCTGTGAAATGGAACATATTTCCATGTTCACTGCCAGTTGAATTTCTTTTGTGAATTTTCTATTCTTGTTCATTGCCCATCTATTTCCCTACATGTTTTTTTAATTAATTTATTTATTTATTTATTTTTGGCTGTGTTGGGTCTTCGCTACTGCATGCGGGCTTTCTCTAGTTGCGGTAAGCAGGGGCTACTCTTGCAGTGTGCGGGCTTCTCATTGCGGTGGCTTCTCTTCTTGTGGAGCACGGGCTCTAGGCACACGGGCTTCAGTAATTGTGGCTCACGGGCTCTAGAGTGCAGGCTCAGTAGTTGTGACTCACAGGTTTAGTTGCTCTGCAGCATGTGGGATCTTCCCGGACCAGGGCTCGAACCCGTGTCCCCTGCATTGGCAGGCAGATTCTCAACCACTGCGCCACCAGGGAAGTCCCTCCCTACATGTTTTTAAGTGTTATATATATTTTTAAAGATTATATTTTATTTATTTATTTGGTTGCTCTGGGTCTTTGTTGTGGTAGGAGGGCTCCTTAGTTGCTTCTCACTGGCTCCTTAGTTGTGGCTCGCAGCCTTCTTAGTTATGGCACGCGAACTCTTAGTTTTGGCACGCACATGGGATCTAGTTCCCTTACCAGGGATCGAACCTGGGCCCCCCGCATTGGGAGCGTGGAGTCTTAACCAGTGTGCCACCAGGGAGGTCCCAAGTGTTATATTTTTAAAGATTCAACATTTTATATTGATCATTTAGAAAAATCAGCGTGGAAGTATAGAGCGGTATAATGAAACTCTAGTCTCCAGTTCTGATCATTTTGCTACATTATTTATTCTGTGGTGGCAAAGTTTTCATTCATAACTGAAATCTAGAAAGACTGCAAAAGCTTAAATTAAGGTAGTGATCTAAGTTTTCTTCTTCCAACGTTTTGATCAAACAGGTCACCAACGCTCTTCTTCCTGCCCTGCCTGCCCTCTGGTGGAGGTGCCAAAGAGCAGGCCAGGAGAGCAAGCCAGACATAAACCCCGGGGCTGGGGGTGGGGGTGGGGGTGGGGGTGGTGGAGAGGGCGCGGGAACAGGGGGTGGGGAGGGGAGGACCAAGGTAGCCTAAATGGCAAACCAGCCCCTGAATAATTAAAGAGCCAGTGTTTGACTTAACAAACCTCTGTTCCTTGGTTTCTCTGACCTTAAATAGGGATGACAGAATTTACCACAAGGCAATTATTCCCAAGCTGGCCCTTCTCGATAGGTACTGCTTACCACCTTTGGGTTTGCTGACCTGATAATTCCTGCACAGGAAAAACATTTTTTCCCACAATTCTATATCTGGCAAAAAACACAAGTTGGTAAAGTATAAAGACCTAGGAAGTAAGGGTTCCGCTCTGGGCTCTAGCACTTGCTAATTAGTTGGGTGCCATTGGATAGTCTGGGTTTCTTTATCTGTAAATTAAGAACAATGATGCTAAAGGGTCTATTGTGAGGCTCAAATGAGATAATGGTAGTGAAAGTGATTTGTAAATAATAACCACTCTACAGATCTAGGGTAATATTAATAGTGTTGACAGCTCTTCTCTCTCTGAATCAATGTTTAACTTGACTTAGTTGCCTTTGTATGTTAAAATAAGAAATAATCAGTTTATCCTTTTAATCTTAGCAAATTGATGGAGCCTTTGGTCTTAGATCCATAGAAGAGGCAAATTACATGTCCTGATGTGACCCAGGTCTCTGTGGGTACTCTCTAGATCTTGCTTTCATTTTGCTTTTAATTACAGCATTAAGGAGTGGAATGTTTAAAATGACATTTTTCAGAACTAGTCCTTATTTAGTGACTCTATATTTCAAAAATATTGCTCATGTCTTTAAAATAAATTATCAGTTTCTTTTATTGTTACCTTGGCCTAAATATAAATTTATTGACAGGGTGATGATAATGGTTTTTAGTTTTGTTTTTTTAAAACATTTCCTTGAATCTGTAATAATTTAGAAGATTTAATTATTTAAACATATTAAATGTTTAAGTTAAATGTTTAAATTAAGTTGCATATACATTTTGTTCTGTGTGACTGAAGATAAATGTGAAAATATATAAAATTATGTAACTAGAAGATTTGAGAGTTCTGTACTCCTTTCTCTGCTATGTACACAATCTTTCTGCCCTCCTGCATCCCACTGTAGTGCGATATACTAGAAGAAAAAAAAAGGTAGCTATTTGAAAAGAGAGAAAACTGTCAAAGGTACCTGGTCTGAGTCACCATTATTCTTGCCTTGGTATTCACAGTAGCTACCTATCTGGTTTTCCTATATTGGTCTGTTCTTAGAATAGCAGCCCCAATGATCTGTTAAAATCCAAGTCACGGGCTTCCCTGGTGGCGCGGTGGTTGAGAGTCCGCCTGCCGATGCAGGAGACGCAGGTTCGTGCCCTGGTCTGGGAGGATCCCACATGCCGCGGAGCGGCTGGGCCTGCGCGTCTGGAGCCTGTGCTCCGCAACGGGAGAGGCCACGACAGTGAGAGGCCCGCCTACCGCAAAAAAAAAAAAAAAAAAAATCCAAGTCAGATAATGTCACTTACATGCTCAAAAACCTTCGATGGCCTTTACTCCTCAGTCTTCTTTTCCTGCCCACTCCTACACTCCCTCAGTTCAGCCACACTGGCCTTCTTGACCCTCAGGTCCACTTCAGCCTTGCCCTGGAAAAGTGCTTCCCTCAGGTATCTGCAAGAGTGGCTTCCTTACCTCCTTCAGGTCTATTCGTCTTCTCAGTGGTGACTTCCCTGTCACCTCTTTTAAAATTGCAACTGTCACCCCACCCCTATATTCCTTCCTTCTATAACAGTTATTACCATCTAACATACAATCTGCTTACTTATTTCTTTTGTTTATTATCTATAATACCTTCTTCTTTCCCCTCTAGAATGTAAGCCCCAGGAGTGCAAATGGTTATGTCTGTTTTGTTAACTGCTATATCCTCAAAACCCAGAAGAATGCCTGGTTCATAGTAAGTGTTCAATAAATGTTTGCTGAATGAATGGATGAATAAAACAAAGATAAGTCATGGTCTTATTTAATTTGCAACCCTGTGAAAATTACAAACTTTTCATCAAAAACTTTTTAAAAAGTCACAGAAACTTTGGATATCTTCTGAGGATGAGACCTATTACTATAACATCCAAAGCATCAGTGTTCTCTTATATTTTGGGCATTCTGTGTCTCAAGAATTAAGATCTTCTTTAATCCATCACTGTCAAGTTTAATGTAAATATAACTGTGTAAACCACTCCTAATTTGTCATGAAAGGAGGGAAGAATTGAATAATAATGAAACATCTGTCCTTTGCTTTCTTTGACACTGTAATCTGCTGACCTTAGTTTTGGCCATCCATTTTCTGACTTCCTTTTCTCTCCTGTTTCCAAAATATAGGTATTGACAAAGGATCTTGCTTGGATTTCTTCTCTTGCTTTGCATGCTCTTATCCAGTTTTATGCCTTCTATTTCCTCCTTTTTTAGATTGTTCTCAAATGTGCAAGCCCAATCTTGACGTTTCTTATTGGCTCCCAATTCTACATGTACCAGGCTGGTTATATCTACCTGGCCATGTTTCAAGTTCTCAAACCTCACACATCTAAAACTACATGTATCTTTTTCCTTTAAAACTGGTTCCTGTTCCAGTGACCCATTTGTGTTAATGACTCTGCCTTCTTCCAAGTTTGGAAATACTTCCAAGGTCTGTAATTGTTCATGACTTTTTTCACACTGTCATTTGTCAAGCCTTGCTGATTATACTTGTAGAATATCTCTTGAATCATCTTCTCCTTTGCTTTCAGTAGATCAGGGATGGGGCCTGAAATTCTGCATTTCTAATATGCTTCTGAATCAAGCTGATGGTGCTGGTCTAGGCTTTGATAAGCAAGGGCCTGCTCTAGGCTGACAGTGGCCACCTGACCTAGTTGCCTACTTCCCAGTCCATGGCCAAATCTTAGAAAGACTCAATTCTCCTTCAAAAATAGAGATTGGATATTACCTAGTCTTGTTTGAAAAGAGAAAAGGTCTTTTCTATGTCATAGAAGATTTGGAAAGTTACAGAGACAGAAGATAAAAAATTCAAATCGGCCACATTGGTCAATTAAAAATTAATCATTAACACTTTGAGATATATATATCCTTTTAGTTGTTTCTTTCTAAACAATGTTCAGGTTATATCTGTATTTTTCAAACACCAAAGGGATCATTTATATCTTTCTTTTGTTGCCCAATGTATAAATTGAATCCCCTGACTTACAAAGTAGAATCTGCCTTTTCTATATGATAAAAACACTCAATGCTCCTTTGCTCAATCTCCCTTATATCTGGGAACTGGGGACTTGGTACAACCAAGCAGATGCATCCTCTCTAGGCTCTGATTCAGGACCTGGTGACTCAAAGCAGCAGGGATGACGCAGAATCCATTCTGACCACGGCCCAGCAGTGATGGCAGCTGCATCCGGTTTCCAGTGGCAGCAGAGACAGCTGTTCTGGGGCAGTGTGCAGTGTCCAACATATGAGGACTTGGCAGTGCAAGCCATGGAGTCAGTCAGTGCTTGGCAGCTGTGGTGATGACCTCACAGGACCAGCTCTGCAGAGTGCTTTGGGTGTGGTTCTTGCCCTGTGGTTTGTCTTCCCACCTTTACTTCTTAAATTAGCTTAAAAGTTGAATTAATTGACTGGCAACAAGTGCTAATGATGTTAACAATAACTAACTCTTAGATAGGTATTAACAGTAACTAACTTTAGATAGTACTTATTATGTGCCAAGCAGATTTCAAAGTGCTTTATGTATATTAATTCATTTAATTTTTACAACAACCCTATGACGTATATACTGGTGTTATTCCCATTTTACAGATGATGAAACTGAGTTGCAGAGAGGACAGGTTACGTGTTCAATGTCACACGACTGTAAATGGCGGCTCTGAAACTCAAACCCAGTGAGTCTGGCCTCGTTCTTAAGAGCTCTGATACATGTACTGTTCTATAACCTAATTTTTTTTGTATAACAGAAATTTTGTAGGCATTTCCATGTTATTAAATATTCCTCTAAATATTTAAAGTAGCTGCATAGTGTTCAGTTATAAGGGTGATTCATGATTTATTTAAACAACTTGCTATTGTTAGACATTAAGTATATTCTGGTAGCTAAACTTGTTTCTTTTTTTTTTTTTTTTTTCGGTTAACATCCATGGCCGTTTCCCTAGGATACAGTTCT
Source organism: Orcinus orca (assembly GCF_937001465.1). Lineage (NCBI taxonomy): Eukaryota > Metazoa > Chordata > Mammalia > Artiodactyla > Delphinidae > Orcinus > Orcinus orca. The sequence goes on from NC_064567.1 coordinate 85,292,521, forward strand.
AGGAATGAAACGCTTGGTCAAAGGGTATTTTGCTTGCCTTCCAGAAATATTATTCCAGTTTACACATGCAGCAGTGTATGGGAGCATCCTGTTTCCCTTGGTCCTTATTAGCATACATAGTTTTCTTTTTTTTTTTTTTTTTTTTTTTTGCGGTACGCGGGCCTCTCACTGTTGTGGCCTCTCCCGTTGAAGAGCACAGGCTCTGGACGCACAGACTCAGCAGCCATGGCTCACAGGCCCAGCCGCTCCACGGCATGTGGGATCTTCCCGGACCGGGGCACGAACCTGTGTCCCCTGCATTGGCAGGCGGACTCTCAACCACTGCGCCACCAGGGAAGCCCCATAGTTTTCTTTTAAACCCAAAATTCTTTAAACATTTAAAAATACATTTATTGGTATTTGTTTAAAGTTCCTTTTGTGAATTGACTGCCTTCGTCACCTATGGGATAAAGTTGAAACTTAGAAGGCAATTCAAGGCCTTTTGTACTCTGACCCTAACTACTTTTCTAACTAATTCTCCGAAACATTCACCCAACACACCAGTGGAGATTATTTTGTATTAGTTGGAGCCATATGAATATGCTATTTTTGTAGGCCAAAAAGTGGTTGACTATTGACAGTTTTATATGGTTAAACCTTATAAATTTCCAAAACATTTACCCTCCCACTAGAGTGTTTTCACAAATGTCCTTTGCCTTCCTCTGCTTGGTGAAATCCTTCATGTTCTTTATGAGGCTGAGTTCACTGGTCACGTTCCCTATTCCTTTGCCGTCCATATCCTGTTCTTTCACCCTGGCTGAGGTTACTGTAAATCACCCCTCTTCATTATTTCCACTCTGCTCCTTTACTATCAAAGCTGTAGAATGGTCCCAGGGTATTGCAGCTGGATAATATGTTTGCATCTGCCTGGCAGAGGCCAAGGCCTCTGCTGCTTTTTGCCAGCAGAGGCTCTGTCTTATTTATTTTGGCAGCCACAAAGCTACCAAAGTTTCAGGCTCATAGCGGATGCACAACAAATATCTGTCGACTTGAAGAACCAGTAACTTTAGGGCCCAGGAATTGCCTTACTAGCCACATATTAATTGCAATTTCCTTCCGTGCTAAGTAAGGAAGAGCGTGTGTAACTCCCTCTAACATCTTCTAATATGGTTGGTTGGTATTGTGTATGGAATCGGTCCTCCTTAGTTTGAATCCTCCATCCTTATAATTTTTTCCTATATTTTCAGATGTGGTCATTATATCGCAAATCAATGCAATTAATTTATTCCACGGCACAATTCTCAAGGATGAAAGAACACAATTCTCTTACTAGCTAAACAAGTAATCAGTGTGCTTCCAAGGAATAAATTTTATTTTTTCTTTTTTAACCATATTCACCTTTTTTCTTGGGTGAACTTTTAGGAACTTTTAGTGACTTCCAGGAAATACTAATGCTAATGCTTAAGTTATAATATTATGACAAGATTCAGGAATCATTAAAAGTAAAAATGTTTTTAAATAAACATTAAACATCTTTAAACTGAATCTTATCAAGACAAAGTCTTCTTTTTATAAAAGAGATACATAGCACAGTCAATTTAAATTGCACTTACAGGGAGAAAATCACGGAATCATAGAACTTTAAAGGTAGAGAAGATCCCCAAGGTTCTCAGTATGTACTCTTTGGTGGAAAAATACCAAGTGAGAGTGGAGGAGAGAAGGTAGGGTTCAGCTTTGACTCCATATTCCCCCACCCAGTTAACTTTCAAATGATGTTTCAACCTTTGCTCATCTTCTCACATCTACGTGTCCTGCCCTCACCATGGCTTGAATAAGTTCAAGTAGAAACAGTGTCGGGATTTCCCTGGTGATCCAGTGGGTAAGACTCCGTGCTTCCAATGCAGGGCGCCAGGGGTCGATCCCTGGTCGGGGAACTAGATCCCGCATGCATGTTGTAACTAAGAAGTCCACGTGCCACAACTAAGAAGTCCACATGCTGCAACTAAAAAAGATCCTGCATGCCACAACAAAGATCCTGCGTGCCGCAAGAAAGACCCAGTACAGCCAAATTAAATAAATAAATATTAAAAAAAAAAAGAAGAAGAAGAAGCAGTGTCAATGTCAGGCCTCCTTTGTGTTTATAGTCAGAAGGGACTGGGTGCCCTGGCTCTGACCTTTTCTTCCCCGCTTGGTCATTAGGCATGTGTGTACTCAGTTTTGCCTTTTGTAAGTGGGTTCCTCTAACCAGGGAGCTGGTTCAATTACCAGGCCCAAAGATCCAGAAGATGTTTGAGATTTTAAACCAGGGTGTAGAATGTTATAATAAAAAAGACAGATAATAACTATTGGCAAGAGTATGGAGAAATTGGAACCCTCCTACACTGCTGGTGGGAATAGAAAATGGTACAGCTGCTTTGGAAAATAGTCTGGCAGTTCTTCAAATAGTTAAACATAGAGTTACCATATGATTTAACAATTCCACTTCTAGGTATAGAGAAGAGAAATGAAAATATATGTCCACACTAGAGCTTGTGCTTATACATGAGTGTTCTTTGCAGTATTATTCAGAATAGCCAAAGAGTGGAAAAAACCTAAATGCCCATTAGCTGATGAATGGATAAATAAAATGTGGAATGCTATTCAGCAATTAATAGGAATGAAGTAACTGATACATGCTACAGCACGGGTGAACCTTGAAAACATGCTAAGTGAAAGAAACCAGTCATAAAGGACCATATATTGTACGATTCTATGTGAAATTTCCAGATAGGCAAATCTATACAGACAGGAAGTAGATTAGTGGTTGCCCAGAGTGCTGGCTAAGCGGGTGGGGTTTCTTTTTGGGGTAATGAAAATGTTCTAAAATTGATTGTGGTGTTAGATGTACAAGTCTGTAAATATATTAAAAGCGATTAAATTATATACTTTAAATGGGTGGATTGTATAGTATGTGAATTATATGTTAATAAAATTGTAAGAAAGAAAAAAAAGGGTGTGTGTTCTTTTCATTTAATTTTGTCTCCTAACACTTCTCTGACTAGCCGGATATTCTCAGCCTAGTTTCACCTTTGCTTCGTCCTTTAATTCTGCTTAAAGTCCAGCCAATCACTAATGTAACAGGGTAGAAGTTTAATTCACACTACAACTCAGACACAAAGAGAAAATGTAAGTTCTTTCTTTAGTCTATAATGAGTCTAGCTTTCCTCCTGAAGCCCAACTGATGGATAGTGGGAAAAATGAATGGCATGTTTCATCCTCAGTCTCTGGGAGGCCACTATGGTGGAAGGAATGGCTGGGAATGATCTACCTGCAGCTAACGCATACTATTCTTGCTGCAACTAGATCCACTCAAATGACCAATGAATCAATGGACAGTGTGGTGCTACATATGTATGATTCTGAATTGTTGTCTTGATTCTTGATTCTGTGCCTTACTTTGGCCTCAGTTTTTTTATGTGATTCAAGACTTGCTTTGAACTCTGGATGTGTGTGCTCCATAACTCACAGTGGCTCTTCTGACTTCTAACTACTGGCTCTGTTTCGAGCACTGGCTCCCAAGCAATGCCTAATGATCTGGGTTTGCTGTATTCCTGTACTTGGTCAAAAGGTTCATTGTTTCATTCTCCTAGTCATGGCTTCTTATGCCATTTCTATGATCAGTAGCTAGCTAGGGTGATAAAATGATCATTTTGTGGTTTCCTGAAGCATTAGAGTTTAATAGAATACATACACATATTCCCTTCTTCTGAAACTACATTTAAAAGCACTCTAAAGTGTTTTCAATAAATTTGCCATGTTTTTATAATTTTGTATTAATGATGCTATGAGTACTTATTTTACTAAGCTCTATTTTTTTTTCTTTTTTTTGGAGGGCAAGAGGGCTATTGGTGCTTTGAATGGAGGGAGGTACAGAATAGTATTGTATAATATTAGCTGAATATAGAATAGTACTGTATAATATTAGCTGTATAATATTAGTTTATCTCCAGGAGGGAGATAAACTGCAATGTATGTGTGTGCTTTTAAAATTGTTTTATCTTGGCTAAACGAAGTCAGTGATGTGACGGTTTGGAAAGGAATTTGGAGTACTATATTAATTGAAAAATAATCTGTGTATAAGTAGACCTAAGCAGTTCAAACCTGTGTTGTTCCAAGGTTAACTGTATTTACTGGCTATTTTGAGCAATTTTTGCTCTGAAAATTATATTCTATAAACCAAAAATATTTCAAAATTGATATTCATTCAGGACTGAATAGTGTCCTACATTCTGAGAGCCAATGCCTGGGCAGTCTTTTTCTTCTAACATAATACATTATTTTGGAAAGCACAACCCAAATTTTAAAATATTTAACATTGTATGAATGCATGTTGAGTTTACAAAGAGACAACCTTGATTAAAGTATTTGACTACTAAATGAATAGGGATTTGAGAATGTATTTTTTTTTGAGAACATGTTTTATAGGATCTTTTATTCACTAGGAGCTATCTTTGTGTTTATTATATACATACATGTAAATTTGAAATTTGGGGATATATATGTAAATATATAAAAATAAATATGCATATATAAGTAAATAATAAATACATGTATACATTCTTAGGTATGTTTCCCCAAGATTCAACTAGATGTAATTTTCACATTATCACCTTAATCAAAATCATACCTGTTAATTCATAAATTATACCTGTTACTTCACAAAGAAGTGAAAGGTTGATAATGACAATTTAAAACAAGTGTACTCTTTTGAGTATTTATTTACTTATTCAGATATTCAAAAGTATTAAGAGGTATAAAAAATGCCTGAGCCATTGCTAACAACTCTAAAGCAGCTAGAAGAAATACTAATAACACATGTGGTGAAATTGCATAGATCACTAGACCTGAAAAAATGTGATAATGGTAGACAAAAAACATCCAAGAAAGAAAAGAAAAATTGGAAATGAGAAGAAGAGTGAAACGCTGAAGGACTTATCTAACCAAAGCCTTGGACAGATCATTGGCCAGTCAGTGTGGAAGGGTGTAACATAGGAAAAATGTGTTTATACAACTTAAGCACTCACTGCAAGGACTTTATGTATTATTCTCACACGACTCATAACTCTCATTTCATTTGTATCAATTGGGATGCAGATTAGACAGACTGCTGTATCAAATGGGCCCAACATATAATGACAGGTAAAATCCAGGTCTGTAAGGTGGCTTGACAGTGTCTGGGACTGAAGCTCCTTCTGTTTTGTGGCTTTGCCATTCTTGAAGATGTTGCCTTTATCATTCACACCCCTGAAGTTGGCTCACTACCATACCAACTGGGTCCACATTCCAGCCAGTGGGAAAAGGAAAAGGGGACGCAGAAGGCCATATGAAACCTGGCATGGTTATTAGAAAGGGAAATGAAAGAGAAAGGAACCTGACAGTGTGTCCAATATAGTTTAAGAATAGTTAGATTTGGGAATTTAAACAGTCCCTTAGGCAATGCTATGTCTTTCTAGGAAAAAACAGTCAAACTCTGAGCTATCCCCATCCTGTTTCTCTCCTTAAGGTGCCTGTTGTAAAGGGAAGAGAGATGTGTCCCCATTGATGTGGGATGAATTGAGGAGATTTGACTGTTTACCAGGTTTCAGCAGGGGTCAGTCATTGAAATGGTCTCTTTCCAGGGCTCTACATAAAAATCAAGGACAAACTCCTTTGCCCTTGGTTTGACTTTCACTTTTTCAACACAGTAGTCCCCGGACCAGCAGCCTCAGCATCACCTGGGAACTTGTGAGAAATGCAAATTCTCGAGTCCTACCCTAGACCTACTGAATCAGAAACTCTGGGGGTGGAGCCCAGCAACTGTGCTTTAACAGGTACTCTAGGTGATTTGAGACACATTAAAGTTTGAGAACCATGGATTTAACGCAATTCATTGAAAGGAGAACTCAGAATGCATGCTCAGCTGACTGACTCTCTTTTTCTCTTGGTCTCTCTCTTCTTTTTACAATTCCCTGAGACTAAAAAAAGTAAGCTTTCTGTTTACTTCCCCTGATGTAATATCCTGCTACCAGCATTTCAGAGTAACATCCCATAATAAACAAACAAGCAAACAAACAAAACTTGTGAGAATGGGCTCTTTGAGTTTGGTTGGAATAAGGTACTTGGAAGATAACCTGGATTGCTGCATGATTCTATTTTGAATGCCAGAAGCTATTACTTTTGCTTTTGCATTCCTTCTTTAAGATATGCTAATTTCCCACCCCCTCCCCTGTTGGATACCAGGAGCTGACCATGCCAATGGTCCTGTTCTCAGAGCAGTAAGAGAAGCGCATATTATTTTTTATTATTATTTTTAAAATTTGTGGTAAGTTTTTATTTTTTTTAAAAATTTATTTATTATTTTATTTATTTTTGGCTGCTTTGGTTCTTTGTTGCTGTGCACGGCTTTCTCTAGTTGCGGCAAGCGGGGGCTACTCTTAGTTGCAGTGCACGGGCTCCTCATTGTCGTGGCCTCTCCTGTTGTGGAGCACGGGCTCTAGGGTGCATGGGCTCAGTAGCTGTGGGATGCAGGCCCAGTAGTTATGGCGCACGGGCCTAGTTACTCCACGGCATGTGGGATCTTCCCGGACCAGGGCTCGAACCTGTGCCCCCGGCATTGGCAGGCAGATTCTTAACCACTGCGCCATCAGGGAAGCCCCGAGAAGAGCATATTATTTTTCCAAGTATTAACCAGTTACATATACTCACTTTTGCCCGAAGTCTACACTTAAATTTGATGAGAATGATGAAGAGGACTGGCTACCTGCTCCTATATGCTCCACAGAAAGAAATAGTATAGGGCAACAAAAACAGAGAAATGGCCAAGACAGAGAATGTCTAATTTTGGCTCTGTTTCTGTCCCAGCATCCTTAGTGAAGTGCATAGTTTCCCCAGATTATGAAATAGAGATAACATTCTGAACATTACATAAAAAGACAATTATTTTTACTCCTTCTTCTGCATAGAAATAGTCATTTGTCTTCCTTCTCAGTGTGAGTTAGAATTTATACTGCCTGAACAGAAAATATTTCAGTTTCCTTGGGAGAGAGTCGCCTAGTAAACAAAAAATGTGTGGGATGTTGAACTCATAATTATTTAAAAGGAATAACTAAATATGCTACATTAATATGGTTGTAAATTGGATGTTGTCATTTTCTGTGACTAGAAGATTGAGAAAGAGGTATGATTCTTGTCTGCACCTAATCTATTCTCTATGTCTAACCTTTTGAATAATCATTTTAAAAATGTAAATTGCATACTCCCCTATTTTGGGGCTTCCCATTGCATTCAGAGTCCCCTTCAATCTCCAAGGCTCCACAGGTTCTGCCCTTGTGTTCTTCCACAGTGTCGTATCAAGGCTTCTCTCCCCAGCTCCTCACCCCCGGCCCTTGCTTATATTGGCTTTCTTTCCATTTCTTGGAAGAACCAAATTCTTTCCCACCCCAGAGCTTTGGGATATGCCCTTTGCCAGGAATGTCCTTTCCCTAACCCTTCACAAGGTTAGTTCTCACTTACTCTTAATTTCTCGGAGAAATGTCTCTTCCTCATCTCCTACTGACCATTTGCTTTCATATGGATTGTCACAATCTGTAGTTACGTATTAATTTGGTGCTTTTTTTGGTCTATATTAGATTATAAACCCTGTAACATCAGAGGTCATGTCCATTTTGCTTCCCTCCCTATAACCAGCATAGTGCCTTGCACATAGGAGGTGTTAAGTAAATATTTGATGATTGGATTACCAAATAACATACAGCAAAATGGACACTGTAGTTTGAAATATAAGTGATAAATTATCCTGAAATTTTAACAACATTACAATGTATTGAACTTGATTATTCAACAAATGGGTTGAATTCCAAAATTTGCAAACTGGTTATTTGACACTCAGATTACGTTTCTCTAACAGAAAAACTCACTGTCGGTTCAGGCTTGCGTCCACTGAAAATAATAGTTACAGATCTTCTGCAAGATCAAGACCTTGGTTTCCAATCAGGATTCCTAGTTTTCAGCCTGTGCATAATTTTTAAGTCCTTTATTTTTGTGAAATTAAGATAGAAATGATGGATTCAAAAGATGATTTTTAATTTTCTTCTCTCTCAATGTCTCTTTCATGATTTGAATGTTTGCATGAGGAGAAACATTGCTGTCAAGCTGTGCTCAGGATAAGGGATAGCCTTAAGAAGCTGGGAAAAAGGATAGCTTCCAAAAGTAGTTTGGAAGGAGATCTGTCAGCACACCACTGTAGCTCCTGTTGTAGAAATATGTTTGTGTGTAATTGGACTGGGGGTAGGGGGTTGGGGAAGAAGAGGACGACTGCTCCAAGGAAAGGGAGTGACCCTGGAATTGGTCCCTTGTACACTGCAGTAGTCAACTGTTTAGTCACAGTGGCAGCTGCACAGCCCTAACTACCACTGGAATGCTGGCTCTCAAAGACCTCATCAGTGGCATGAAGTGGCCACCCACAAGTGCAGATGTATTACTTAAAGGACCTAATATTGTTGCTCTCTCCCCTAGAGGTCAGTTCAAATCAAACTCAGTTTTGCTTTCAAGTCTGTCCCAGAACTATAGAAGCATATTAGGCTCGCAAAGGCCTAAGTGGCTTAAAAATTTCCTGACCAGAACAGGAATTTCCACTACAACACCCCTGACAGGTGTTCCTCCAGCCTTTGTTTGAATACTCACCTCTTAACAGTCAGTCCACTTCATATTTGGACAGCTCTCATTGATACATCTTTCACTTCCTTATGCTGTAATGAAATCTGGCTCCCTGGACTTTCACCCCATTTGTCTTTGTTCTGCCCTTTGGAGGTATGCAGAATATGTCTAATCCATCTTCAACATGATAGTTCTTTAGACATTTGAAGACAGCTGTCAGATCCTCTCCCCTAAATTCTCTCTTTCCCAGGTAAAATAGCTTCAGATCTTTCTGTTGTACCTTTTATAAATAGTGTTATTAATGTGGAAAGTATATGAGCAACAGCCCTAGGCACACCGGAGTTCTGTTAATTTGTTTATTCAATTATTTATTCTCTTTGCATTTATTCCCACTAATAAGTAGAATAAGTGTGATAAATCCTATAAAGGAGAGGCACACTAGGGAGGAGTTTGACTAAGGTAGGGGAATTCAGCTAAGACTCTCTTAGGAGGTCAAGATTGAACTGACCTGATGGATTGGTAGTCGTTAACAAGGTGAAGAGGAGAGGAAGTGCTTTCCAGGTAGAAGGAGCGGTATGTGAAAAGGCCCTGTGGCGGGCATGGCATGTGATGGAGGCATCACTTATCCTCTTGATTTAAGTTGATTTAAGTTCTGTATATATGCAAAGATGGATTATAATAACTTCTTCCCTATGGAAGAATTTGTTCCTATGATATTATTCATAATAAGATAATCCATTAACCCAGTCAGGCTTTTCCTTCACTGTTTCACCAACAGACATTGCCACTTCTGTCCTTTTGCTTCTGCTTTTCCCTTTCTAGAAAGGTCTCTCCTTTTCTGTTTATCTAATCCTTGCAATCTTTACTGTCTATCTCCAGTTCTAACTCCTCTGGGAAGCTTCCCTTCGCACTCAGCCTCAGGTCCTTTCTGTGGTATAATGGTTAAACGCAGGATTTTGTAGTCCTGGGACTTGAGTCCAGGCTTAGGCAAATTACTTAATTTCTCTGATATTCAATTTCCTTATCTGGACAAAAGAGGTAATAACAGTAACTACTTCATTAAAGTGGTAGTGAGGATTAAGTGAGATTATATATAGAGATATATAATAAGCCCTTCATAGTGGTTCTTGCTTCCTTGTTCTGTACCTCCTCTGTGGCCCACACCAAACTGGCTCAGTAATTTTTTCTAAGACTGACTGTAAGGATAGAGGAGCAGTGAGGAAGCCATTTACTTTGGTCCCAGGTATTTGAAATCTCCAGCTCCCCAGCTATCTATCGCTACTGCATACCCAGTTGAAGTGCTCTTGCAGTAAGGCTTGGTGCGCCTGCACACAGAGCCTCTGAGCTACTCACTGGCCGATCCAGTTACCTTACAGCTCCCCAGGTTGTGTCACCATGTACAATCAAACCAGCCCAGGAAATTGTAGAAGGCAAGTTATATTCATGCTTTAAATGGCAAGTAAAATTATTTTTCAGAATGTCACATCCAAGACTTTTTTGAATTAATGATTCTTTTGCAGAATCCTATTTCATGAATATAGCTTGATTATTTTTAATAACAAAAACAAATTATTTAATTAATAAACAAACAGGTTTTAAAAGAACTTACATTCAAATGAGATTAACTGTGAAATTCTAGTATTATCTTTAAAAAGATTGCAACCTATATGTCAAGACTGCTGTCAAGGTTGTAGTGGAAGGATATTGAATTTCTATCTCAAAAAAAGGAATGGAAATGTGCTAAATCAAGTCCATTGATTTAAGATTTTTTATGTTTACAGACTGCAGACAATTGTGGTTCAATATTGCAAGTGATTTTCTTCTTTGTAGAATTAAAAGAATCTGCAAAATAGAAACTAAATCAATGCTGCACTTGCAATTTAAAATACAACTCCTTACCAGTACCACTCTGCATTTATTTCATACTTCAGATACCTCTCATACCCTGCTGAGGTCAGGGACTATAAAAGACATTTTAATGCATGTCTAGTTCTGCAATCAATAAAGCTAATTTAAACTATCCTCTAACAAGTGAGGTAAGATTAGTATTTAGGTCTGGGATTAACAAGTGGAAATAGGTCATTCTGTGATATCCTGAGGGACACAGCACAGTTCAGTGTTTAAGGCTCAAAGAAAATCTATTTTGAGTCAAAAACTCCATCGTGGACAGGCTTGTATCCCATTAATGATGATATCTTTATCTTCTGTTCCTGAAACATCATCTCTCTATTGTGATATAACACATCTTTCCCCCACCAGCCTCAATACTATTAACTGAACTTTTCTGCCCTTTCCTTTGTTTTTGAAACAGAGCCTCCAGTCACATTTACTTTGATTACTGTTTTGACAGATACTAAAACCAAGATCAGTGTGCCTGTTTTTCTGTTGCAACCATTTTGACTATAAGTATTCAAATAGTACATAAAATCTTACTGAAGCACTTAATTCAGAATTTGAAAATTTGTGTACAAAAACACCACTACCGTGACTCCGTAGAGTTCAAAACGGGCCATTTTGCTCCTTTATAAAATTGGTCAAAATGAAAATGTACATTTTGTTCTATTCATTCACTTTTCCCTGTTCTCTTTAACTTAGTTTCATTCCCTCTTTTCTTTGTAATCCGCCTGTCCCCACACTGGTTTTCTTTCTACAAATCCCTTAAATAATGGTTACTGACATCAGTGTCCATAGTTTTAACACCTTTATTAAATATAATAACTTTCATAAAGGGCCTCACACACCTTAGGGAATCATGGGCTTATTAAAGATTAGCTAACCTCATTTTATGACCAAATCTCTCTTTTCCTGTTGCTCTAATATTTATTTTATCAATTGTTATTATCTTTTTTTTTAACAGCTTTATCAGAGTATAATTGCTTGACAATGGTGTGTTAGTTTCTGCTTTATAACAAAGTGAATCAGCTGTACATAAACATATATCCCCACATCTCCTCCCTCTTGCATCTCGCTCCCACACTCCCTATCCCACCACTCTAGATGGTCACAAAGCACCGAGCTGATCTCCCTGTGCTATGCGGCTACTTCCCACTAGCTATCTATTTTACATTTGGTAGTGTATATATGTCCATGCCACTCTCTCACTTCGTCCCAGCTTACCCTTCCCCCTCCCCATATCCTCAAGTGCATTTTCTACGTCTGCGTCTTTATTCCTGTCCTGCCCCTAGGTTCTTCAGAACCATTTTTTTTAGATTCCATATATGTGTTAGCATATGGTATTTGTTTTTCTCTTTCTGACTGACTTCACTCTGTATGACAATCTCTAGGTCCATCCACCTCACTACAAATAACTCAATTTTGTTCCTTTTATGGCAGAGTAATATTCCATTGTATATGTGCGCCACATCTTCTTTATCCATTCATCTGTCGATGGACACTTAGGTTGCTTCCATGTCCTGGCTATTGTAAATAGGGCAGCAATGAACATTGTGATACATGACTCTTTTTGAATTATGGTTTTCTCAGGGTATATGCCCAGTAGTGGGATTGCTGGGTCGTATGGTAGTTCTATTTTTAGTTTTTTAAGGAACCTCCATACTGTTCTCCATAGTGGCTGTATCAATTTACATTCCCACCAACAGTGCAAGAGGGTTCCCTTTTCTCCACACCCTCTCCAGCATTTACTGTTTGTAGATTTTTTGATGATGGCCATTCTGACTGGTATCAGGTGATACCTCATTGTAGTTTTTTTTTTTTTTCGGTATGTGGGCCTCTCACTGTTGTGGCCTCTCTGGTTGCGGAGCAGAGGCTCCGGACGCACAGGCTCAGCGGCCCTGGCTCACCGGCCCAGCCGCTCTGCGGCATGTGGGATCATTCTGGACCAGGGCACGAACCCACGTCCCCTTCATTGGCAGGCAGACTCCCAACCACTGCGCTACCAGGGAAGCCCCCTCATTGTAGTTTTGATTTGCATTTCTCTAATGATTAGTGATGTTGAGCATCCTTTCATGTGTTTGTTGGCAATCTGCATATCTTCTTTGGAGAAATGTCTATTTAGGTCTTCTGCCTATTTTTGGATTGGATTGCTTGTTTTTTCGATATTGAGCTGCATGAGCTGCTTGTAAATTTTGGAGATTAACCTTTTGTCAGTTGCTTCATTTGCAAATATTTTCTCCCATTCTGAGGGTTGTCTTTTCATCTTGTTTATGCTTTCCTTTGCTGTGCAAAAGCTTTTAAGTTTCATTAGGTCCCATGTGTTTATTTTTGGTTTTATTTCCATTTCTGTAGGAGGTGGGTCAAAAAGGATCTTGCTGTGATTTGTGTCATGGAGTGTTCTGCCTATGTTTTCCTCTAAGAGTTTTGTAGTGTCTGGCCTTACATTTAGGTCTTTAATCCAGTTTGAGTTTATTTTTGTGTATGGTGTTAGGAAGTGTTCTAATTTCATTCTTTTACATGTACCTGTCCAGTTTTCCCAGCACCACTTACTGTAGAGGCTGTCTTTTCTCCATTGTATATTCTTGCCTCCTTTATCAAAGATAAGGTGACCATATGTGCGTGGGTTTATATCTGGGCTTTCTATCCTGTTCCATTGATCTATATTTCTGTTTTTGTGCCAGTCCCATACTGTCTTGATTACAGTAGCTTTGCAGTATAGTCTGAAGTCTGGGAGCCTGATTCCTCCAGCTCCATTTTTCTTTCTCAAGATTGCTTTGGCTGTTCGGAGTCTTTTGTGTTTCCATACGAATTGTGAAATTTTTTGTTCTAGTTCTGTGAAAAATGCCATTGGTAGTTTGATAGGGATTGCATTGGATCTGTAGATTGCTTGGGGTAGTATAGTCGTTTTCACAGTGTTGAATCTTCCAATCCAAGAACATGGTATATCTCTCCACCTGTTGGTATCATCTTGAATTTCTTTCATCAGTGTCTTATAGTTTTCTGCATACAGATCTTTTGTCTCCTTAGGTAGGTTTATTTCTACGTATTTTATTCTTTTTGTTGCAGTGGTAAATGGGAGTGTTTCCTTAATTTCTCTTTCAGATTTTTCATCATAGTGTATAGGAATGCAAGAGATTTCTGTGCATTGACATTGTATCCTGCTACTTTACCATATTCATTGATTAGCTCTAGTAGTTTTCTGGTGGCATATTTAGGATTCTCTGTGTATAGTATCATGTCATCTGCAAACAGTGACAACTTTACTTCTTCTTTTCCAATTTGTATTCCTTTTTATTTCTTCTTCTTCTCTGATTCCTGTGGCTAAAACTTCCAAAACTATGTTGAATAATAGTGGTGAGAGTGGGCAACCTTGTTTTTTCCTGATGTTAGTGTAAATGGTTTCAGTTTTTCACCATTGAGAATGATGTTGGCTGTGGGTTTGTCATATATGGCCTTTATTATGTTGAGGTACGTTCCCTCTATGCCTACTTTCTGGAGGGTTTTTGTCAGAAGTGGGTGTTGAATTTTGTTGAAAGCTTTTTCAGCATCTATTGAGATGATCATATGGTTTTTCTCCTTCAATTTGTTAATATGGTTTATCACATTGATTGATTTGCATATATTGAAGAATCCTTGCATTCCTGGGAGAAACCCCACTGGATCATGGTGTATGATCCTTTTAATGTGCTGTTGGATTCTGTTTGCTAGTATTTTGTTGAGGATGGTTGCATGTATGTTCATCAGTGATGCTGGTCTGTAGTTTTCTTTTTTTGTGACATCTTTGGTGTCAGGGTGATGGCGGCCTCATAGAATGAGTTTGGGAGTGTTCCTCCCTCTGCTGTATTTTGGAAGAGTTTGATGATGATACGTGTTAGCTCTTCTCTAAATGTTTGATAGAATTTGCCTGTGAAGCCATCTGGTCCTGGACTTTTGTTTATTGGAAGATTTTTAATCACCTTCTCAATTTCAGTGCTTGTGATTGATCTGTTTATATTTTCTATTTCTTCCTGGTTCAGTCTCGGAAGGTTGTGCTTTTCTAAGAATTTGTCCGTTTCTTTAGGTTGTCCATTTTATTAGCCTATTGTTGCTTGTAGTAATCTCTCATGATCCTTTGTATTTCTGCAGTGTCAGTTGTTACTTCTCCTTTTTCATTTCCAGTTCTATTGATTTGAGTCTTTTCCCTTTTTTTCTTGATGAGTCTGGCTAATGGTTTATCAATTTTTTTATCTTCACAAAGAACCAGCTTTTAGTTTTATTGATTTTTACTATCATTTCCTTCATTTCTTTTTCATTGATTTCTGATCTGATCTTTATTATTTCTTTCCTTCTGCTAACTTTGGGGTTTTTTTGTTCTTCTTTCTCTAATTGCTTTAGGTGTAAGGTTAGGTTGTTTATTTGAGATGTTTCTTGTTTCTTGAGGTACGATTGTATTGCTATAAACTTCCCTTATAACTGCTTTGGCTACATCCCATAGGTTTTGGGTCGTCGTGTTTTCACTGTCATTGGTTTCTAGGTATTTTTTTATTTCTTCTTTGATTTCTTCAGTCCATTGGTGAAAGTGGGTTGTTAAAGTCCCCTACTATGATTGTGTTACTGTTGATTTCCCCTTTTATGGCTGTTAGCATTTGCCTTATGTACTGAGGTGCTCCTATGTTGGGTACATAAATATTTACAATTGTTATATCTTCTTCTTAGATTGATCCCTTGATCATTATGTAGTGTCCATCTTTATCTCTTGTAATAGTCTTTATTTTAAAGTCTATTTTGTCTGATATGAGAATTGCTACTCCAGCTTTTTTTTTTTAATGATGAACGTAAAGTGTTTTTTTTTCATTTTTTCATTAGTCATCCATTTTATACCCATCAATGTATACATGTCAATTCCAATCTCCCAGTTCATCACCCCACCCCCCACCCCCCACCGCATTCCCCCCTTGGTGTCCATACGTTTGTTCTCTATATCTGTGTCTCAATTTCTGCCCTGCAAACCGGTTCATCTGTACCATTTTTCTAGGTTCCACATATATGTGTTAATATACGATATTTGTTTTTCTCTTTCTGACTTACTTCACTCTGTATGACAGTCTCTAGATTACTCCAGCTTTCTTTTGTTTTTGTTTTTGTTTTTTTGCGATACGCGGGCCTCTCGCTGTTGTGGCCTCTCCCACTGCGGAGCACAGGCTCCAGACGCGCAGGCTCAGTGGCCATGGCTCACGAGCCCAGCCGCTCCGTGGCATGTGGGACCTTCCCGGACCGGGGCACAAACCCGTGTCCCCTGCATCAGCAGGCGGACTCTCAACCACTGTGCCACCAGGGAAGCCCTCCAGCTTTCTTTTGATTTCCATGTGCATGGAGTATCTTTTTCCATCCCCTCACTCTCAGTCTGTATGTGTCCCTAGATCTGAAGTGGGTCTCTTGTAGACAGCATATATATGGGTCTTGTTTTTGTATCCATTCAGCCAGTCTATGTCTTTTGGTGGGAGCATTTAATCCACTTACAATTAATGTAGTTATCAATATGTATGTTCCTATCACCATTTTCTTAATTGTTTGGGGTTTATTATTGTAGGTCTTTTCCTTCTCTTCTGTTTCCTGCCTAGAGAAGTTCCTTTAGCATTTGTTGTAAAGCTGGTTTGGTGGTGCTGAATTCTCTTAGCTTTTGCTTGTCTGTAAAGGTTTTAATTCCTCTATTGAATCTGAATGAGATCTTTGCTGGGTAGAGTAATCTTGGTTGTAGGTTTTTCCCTTTCATTACTTTAAATATGTCCTGCCACTCCCTTCTGGCTTGCAGAGTTTCTGCTGAAAGATCAGCTGTTAACCTTATGGGGATTCCCTTGTATGTTATTTGTTGCTTTTCCCTCGCTGCTTTTATTTATATTTTTTATTTGTATTTAATTTTTGATAGCTTGATTAATATGTGTCTTGGTGTGTTTCTCCTTGGATTTATCCTGTATGGGACTCTCTGTGCTTCCTGGACTTGATTAACTATTTCCTTTCCCATATTAGGGTAGTTTTCACCTATAATCTCTTCAAATATTTTCTCAGTCCCTTTCTTTTTCTCTTCTTCTTCTGGGACCCCTATAATTAGGATGCCGGTGTGTTTATTGTTGTCCCAGAGGTCTCTGAGTCTGCCCTCAATTCTTTTTATTCTTTTTTCTTTATTCTACTCTGCAGTAGTTATTTCAACTCTTTTATCTTCCAGGGCACTTATCCGTTCTTCTGCCTCAGTTATTCTGCTATCGATTCCTTCAGGAGAATATTTAATTTCATTTATTGTGTTGTTCATCATTGTTTGTTTGCTCTTTAGTTCTTCTAGGTCCTGGTTAAACGTTTCTTGTATTTTCTCCATTCTATTTCCAAGATTTTGGATCAACTTTTTTTTTTTTAATTATTTATTTAATTTTATTTTTGCTGCATTGGGTCTTCTTTGGTGTGCACAGGCTTTCTCTAGTTGAGGTGAGCGGGGGCTACTCTTCGTTGGGGTGCACAAGCTTCTCATTACGGTCGCTTCTCTTGTTGCAGAGCATGGGCTCTAGGGTGTGCAGGCTTCAGTAGTTGTGGCACACAGGCTTAGTTGCTCTGCGGCATGTGGGATCTTCCCGGACCAGGGCCTGAACCCGTGTCTCCTGCATTGGCAGGCAGATTCTTAACCACTGTGCTACTAGGGAAGCCCTGTATCACCTTTTCTATCATTACTCTGAATTCTTTTTCAGGTAGACTGCCAATTTCCTCTTCATTTGTTTGGTCTGGTGGGTTTTTACCTTGCTCCTTTATCTGCTGTGTATTTCTCTGTCTTCTCATTTTGCTTAACTTACTGTATCTGGGGTCTTCTTTTCGCAGGCTGTAGGTTCGTTGTTCCCGTTGTTTTTGGTGTCTGTCCCCAGTGGCTAAGGTTGGTTCAGTGGATTGTGTAGGCTTCCTGGTGGAGGGAGACTGGTGCCTGTGTTCCGGTTGGTGAGGCTGGATCTTGTCTTTCTGGTGGGCAGAACCATGTCTGGTGGTGTGTTTTGGGGTGTCTGTGACCTTACTGTGATTTTAGGCAGCCTCTCTGCTAATGGGTGGGGTTGTGTTCCTGTCTTGCTAGTTGTTTGGCATAGGGTGTCCAGCACTGTAGCTTGCTGGTCGTTGAGTTGAGCTGGGTCTTAGTGTTGCGATGGAGATCTGTGGGAGAGCTTTTGCTGTTTAATATTACATGGAGCTGGGAGGTCTCTGGTGGGCCAATGTCCTGAACTTGGCTCTCCCACCTCAGAGGCACAGACCTGACACCCGGCTAGAACACCAAGACCCTGTCAGCAACACAGCTTAGAAGAAAATGGAGGAGGGAAGGAAGGAAGGAAGGAAGGAAGGAAGAAAGGAAGAAAGGAAGGAGAGAGAAAGAAAGAAGTAAAATAAAATAAAGTTATTAAAATAAAAAAATTTTAAGTTATTAAAAATAAAAAAGTAATAAGAAAAAGGAAAGAAAGAAGAGAGCAACCAAACCAAAAAACAAAACCACCAATGATAACAAGCAGTAAAAGCTGTACAAAAAAAAACAAAAACAGAAAAAATGGACAGACAGAACCCTAGGACAAATGGTAAAAGCGAAGCTATACAGACAAAATAACACAAAGAAGCATACACACTCACAAAAAGAGAAAAAGGAAAAAAAAGAATGTATATAATATATAAAAAAAAAAAATGGGGCTTCCCTGGTGGCGCAGTGGTTGAGAGTCCGCCTGCCGATGCAGGGGACACAGGTTCGTGCCCTGGTCCGGGAAGATCCCACATGCCGTGGAGCGGCTGGGCCCGTGAGCCATGGCCGCTGAGCCTGCGCGTCTGGAGCCTGTGCTCCGCAACGGGAGAGGCCACAACAGTGAGAGGCCCGTGTACGGCAAAAAAAAAAAAAAAAAATTGAAGAGAGCAACCAAATCAATAAACAAATCTACCAATGATAATAAGCTCTAAATACTAAACTATGATAAATGTAAAACCAGAAACAAGTTAGGTGCAGAAAGCAAACCCAAGTCTACTGTTGCTCCCACAGTCCACTGCCTCAATTTTGGGATGATTTGTTGTCTATTCAGGTATTCCACAGATGCAGGGTACATCAAGTCGACTGTAGAGATTTAATCCACTGCTCCTGAGGCTACTGGGAGAAATTTCCCTTTCTCTTCTTTGTTTGCACAGCTTCTGGGGGTCAGTTTTGGATTTGGCCACGGCTCTGCGTGTAGGTCACCTGAGGGCATCTCTTCCCCACCCAGACAGGACAGGGTTAAAGTAGCAGCTGATTAGGGGGCTGTGGCTCACTCAGGCCGTGGGGAGGGAGGGGTACAGAATGCGGGGCAAACCTGTGGCGGCAGAGGCCAGTGTGACGTTACACAGCCTGAGGCGTGCTGTGTGTTCTCCTGGGGAAGTTGTCCCTGGATCACGGGACCCTGGCAGTGGCGGGCTGCACAGGCTCCCGGGAGGGGATGTGCGGGTAGTGACCTGTGCTTGCACACAGGCTTTTTGGTGGCTGAAGCAGCAGCCTTAGTGTCTCATGCCCGTCTCTGGGGTCCGCGCTGATAGCCGCGGCTCGCACCTGTCTCTGGAGCTCGTTTAGGCAGTATTCTGAATCCCCTGTCCTCGTGCACCCTGAAACAATGTTCTCTTGCCTCAGGCAGTTACAGGCTTTTTCCTGGACTCCCTCTTGGCTAGCTGTGGCGCACTAGCCCCTTTCAGGCTGTGTTCACGCAGCCAACCCCAGTCCTCTCCCTGGGCTGTGACCTCTGAAGCCCGAGCCTCAGCTCCCAGCCCCCACCCACCCCGGCTGGTGAGCAGACAAGCCTCTCGGGCTAGTGAGTGCTGGTCGGCACTGATCCTCTGTGTGGGAATCTCTCCGCTTTGCCCTCCGCACCCCTGTTGCTGCGCTCTCCTCCGTGGCTCTGAAGCTTCCCCCCTCTGCCACCGCAGTCTCCGCCCGCGAAGAGGCTTCCTAGTGTGTGGAAACTTTTCCTCCTCCTTCACAGCTCCCTCCTCGAGGTACAGGTCCCGTCCCTATTCTTTTTTTTTTTTTTTTTTTTCGGTACATGGGCCTCTCACTGTTGTGGCCTCTCCCCTTGCGGAGCACAGGCTCTGGACGCGCAGGCTCAGCGGCTATGGCTCATGGGCCTAGACACTCCGCGGTATGTAGGATCTTCCCAGACCAGGGCACGAACCCGTGTCCCCTGCATCGGCAGGGGGACTCTCAACCACTGTGCCAGCAGGGAAGCCCCCGGTTCCTATTCTTTTGTCTCTGTTTTTTCTTTTATCTTTTACCCTACCCAGGTATGTGGGGAGTTTCTTGCGTTTTGAGAAGTCTGAGGTCTTCTGCCAGCGTTCAGTAGGTGTTCTGTAGGAGTTGTTCCACATGTAGATGTATTTCTGATGCATTTGTGGGGAGGAAGGTGATCTCCACGTCTTACTCCTCCGCTATCTTGAAGGTCCCCCCTGAGGCTTCCATTTTTAAAGCAATTTAAGTTTTCTCAATGCTGTTCTTGGCATAGCTGCCTTCTGGGAACTGACTGTTGATAGATATAAGGCAGGATGTTCTCTTTTACCTAGCTATATATGGGTGCTGGACCATACTGGTTGTATGCACGCCCTGGGCTTCCCTGAGTCCAGGACAGTGAGTTGGAGTCCTCACACTGGCTTAGCTGCATTTTCCAGCCCCACTGGTTCTGGGATGGAGCCGCGACCCTGGGCAAGAGCAGTGCCCTTGAATCTCAGCGGGAAGGCTGGCCACTGGGTCAGGGAGAGTGGGTGCCTGACAGGGAGCAGGGACCCAGGCGGGCACGCTGGACCACTCTGAACCCTGTTATTATCTTTTGATCAAGCATCCTGATAAGAAATAGAATTGGAGTCTTGTTTTTTTCTTTCACCACCCAACATTTTATTTTGATAAATTTCAAACATACAGAAAGGTTGAAATAATTATATAGTGAATATCCATATACCCACTCATACATATTCTACTACGAACATTTTATTATATATGCTTTATTACGTAACTGTGTATTTATCCATTTCTTCATCCGTCCATCAATCCATCTTAATTTTTTGATGCAGTACGTTGCAGGTATCAGTATACTTCATCTGTAAAGGCTTCAGCATGCATATCATTAAATAGAGTTTTATATTAGTTTACAGTTCTTTTTTTCTTTCAAGTAATATGTACATATAATGACCTATACACATCTTAACCTTATCATTTGCTGTATTTTGACAAATATATCACTTGTGTAACCTAAACCCCTATCAAGACAGAGAATATTACTATCACTACAGAAAGTTTCCTTGTGCCTCTTTTCAGCCAAGCCTCACCCACTCTCCTCCCACCCCAGGCAACCAGTGTTCTAATATTTTTTTCCACCACAGATTAGTTTTGCCTGTTCTAGAACTTCATGCAGATGGAATCAAAGAATAGGCTCTATGGGCAAGGTTTCTTTCATTCAACATAATATTAAGATTCATCCATGTGTGCACCAACAGTTAGTTCCTTTTTCCTTCTGAGTGGTATTCTGTTATATGACTATACCACGGTTGGTCTATCCATTCTCCTATTCATGAAGAGCTGAGTGGTTTCCAGATTTGGGCCATGTTGACGAAAGCTGCTATGAGCATTTGCGTATGAGTGTTTTTGTGAACATGTGTTTTCCTTTCTCTTGTGTAAGTACTTAGAAATGTAATTGGTGGGTCATAGGGTAGGTGTATACCTAGTATTATAAGAAACTACCACCAGTTTTGTTTCTAAAATAGCTGTGCCATTTTACACTTCTATCAGCAATGTGTGATTTTGGTTGTTCCACATTCTTGCCGACATTGTGTTGTCAGTCTTTTGAATTTTAGCCATTTTGGTGGGTATATAATGATATCTCATATAGGTGCTCACTGGCATTTCCTAATAACTGATGATGTTCAGTACTTTTCATATGCTTCTTGGCCATTCATAGGCCTTTATTTGTGAAATTTCTGTTTAAATCTTTGTCCACTTATTTTTATTAGGTGGTTTATGTTTTTGTTATGGAGTTGTAGTTCTTTATGTATCCTGGATACCAGTCCTTTGTCAGACATATGTCTGTGAACCCATGTCTTCATTGATTTCATCCATCTTGGCCTCCATTCTGTAGCGTAATTGAACCAGTGTCAAATATTGTCTGCATATCTTGTTCAAAGACACTTATAGGTTTGTAAAATAAATACCTGCTAGGTGGTATCTTTCTTTAATGCTGTAGGAAGGCAATCGCGTAGTTCCAGAAAACTGTTGAATGTCAAGGACTGTTCTTCCTATTTGTCCTTCTATAATATCAGGGGTTATTTTCAGAATGGAAATTAGCGTTTTTAGTTTTCTTTCAAAAAAATAGTTTCATCTAGGTTTTTTTTTCTATTTATAAAGTAATACAAAGTAAAAGAAATCTAAGAGTAATTGTAAAAAAAAAGAAAACCAAACAATATTTTAATGTTACTTTATTCATAGTTATCTAGGGGGAAAAGTAGCTAGTGCTATCTGTGATTTCATGGTAATAAAGTTGATAATGACATTGCAAGTTTGTGAAGACATCATTTTTTTTTTCCCAAAGTACTTTTCACATTTTTTAAATCTTTGAAATCAGGAAATAAACTTTAGAGTTGGCTTCAACTCTAAGAGAGGAATTGATACCACAGCCAGTGTAACTATTGTGACAAAGTTAATGTATTCAGGATTTGTTCTTAAAACCAAGATCCAAGTGACAATCTGGAAGCGTTAAAGGCCTTTTGCACCATGCGTTACTACACTGATTGTAATACAAAAGATTAAAAACATTTCAAGCATCCCCCTAGAGGAGACCAATTCAAATAAACTGTTTCAGTCATGCAATGGAACACTTCCCTTCTCTGTCTCCTCCTACTGAATGTATCACTTACGTTGTTTTATTTTTTTCTTCATGATTTCATAACCATAGAATTTTACAGATGGAAAGAACTTTGGGGTCATCTGGTTCTATCCTCTCATTTTACAGAGGAAGAAAAAAACACACAGATACTAAAAAATATGCCCAAAACAATAGAACTCACAATTTGGGGAGTTGGGACTAGACATAGACCTCCTGATTGAATAATCTTTTGATTTCATATTTTTCCTCTGTTGTCATATTTACTCTTTTCTTTCTACTGCATTTGCCAATATGGTCTCTAATTGTATCTAAACTGGACTGTCACTCAGACTGATCTTTTCCCCTTAGGTCCGTCTTGTACTTTTGTCTCAGTGAGTTTCCTAATATAGGCCTTTCATCAGGCATCCTTTTACTTCAGAAACTTTAGTAGTTGCGGTTGAATCACGTCCTAAATTCTCAGGGACCTCCATACTCTAATCCCATCCTGCCTCTGCATCCTTGTTTCCCACTCTCCCCAAACCCACACCTGCCCGTCAGGATGGTCTCACTGTGACCTTGCTGTATGTGAACTCCTTTTGTGGTTCCTCTGTTGGTTCCTTACTCTGGTAAACCTCCCACCCTTCTCTCCATTTAGCCACTTACGTACAGCTCATAGTTCAAAATACAGCTCAAGCTCCACCTTCTCCAATTTTCTAAATTATCTCCACTGCAGTGATTTCTCACCCCTAAATATACACTACAACATCCCACTTAGCAATTGATGTGTGTACTAGCTTTATAACAGCTAAACCCCCAAATCTCAGTGGCTTAACCTCATAGATGTACACTTGTTGTTCAGTGAAGATAGTGTAAGTGTTCTTGTATTGCTGATGGTGGGGGTGGGGCTGCTGTGCTTTTTGCAGCTCTTGAGGGGTTCAGGGTGATGGAGGCTCTGCCATCTTTAACACAAAACTCCCAGAGTTGCCCAGGCATTGGAAGTTGGAAAAAGAGTGGAGAAGGCATACCTGCTTCTTAGGCACCTCAGTCAAATAGGGACATGTCAGTACTTTTGCTGGTGAAAACTAATCACAGGGCTGCACCTTTGCTGGCAAATGTACCCTCTGACTGGGTGACTGCACCCCTGGAACTGCTCTACTCTTACTCTAGTCTTTGGAGGGAAGCATAAATCTTGGGGTGGGCGTGGTGGTGGTAACTGTCTAGCTTTGTTACAGCGTTGTCCTGTACTGATTTCAATTGCTTGGTGTCTTTGTATCCCCAGCTGGATTTTACACTGTGACTAAAATTCCACAAATGTATACAACAGAAGGAGAGTCTGGCACTTAGCTATGCTCAGTGAATGCCTATTAAATAACAGAACAATTTATGTAGTGGTTTTTTTTGTTGTTGTTTTGTTTTTGTTCTTAATTCCTAAATTAAACCAGAAAGGGAAACAAAAAATAACAAATCACTAGGGGTTTTGTCTTTGTCTTTTTAAAGGGCACATTTGCAGTGTATTCTTCACACACAGAGTGGAATTTAGCTGGATTATCTTCACTTTAAGAATAATGAGATTCTTTCTAGCTTCAAAAACTATTTTCAACTGGTGCATCATGTTTCCCTTTCTTTTCCTAAACCTTTTCTTTTATAGAAAAATTGACACATATACAAAATAGAGTGAATATTATAACTAAACCCCATGTACACATCACCTGGCTTAGTGATGATTGACTCATGACTAGTGTCATTTCATCTGCATACCTCACTCCCATCCCACACTACATTTATTATTATTTTTTTTTGCGGTACGCGGGCCTCTCACTGTTGTGGCCTCTCCTGTTGCCGAGCACAGGCTCCGGACGCACAGGCTCAGCGGCCATGGCTCACGGGCCCGGCCGCTCCGCGGCATGTGGGATCTTCCCGGACCAGGGCACGAACCGGTGTCCCCTGCATCGGCAGGCGGACTCTCAACCACTGCGCCACCAGGGAAGCCTCCACACTACATTTTTGAAACTAAACATAAATAGCATATTGTTTCATGTGTAAATATTTCCACTTGTATTGCTAGTAGATAAGGCCTAAAAGAAAACCCCATAATATACTATATCTCATTTCAATAATAATAATTCCTTTTTATCACCAAATAATCCAGTTAGTAATCAAATTTCCCCCATTTAAAAAAAAATTGGTTTGTTCAAATCAGAATCCAAACGCTACAGTTTAGACATACCTCTTAAATATTTTTTAAAAATATAGTTCTCTCTCTTGCCCACTTTTTTCTTGGAATTTACTTATTGAAGAAACAAGTCATTTGTCCTCTAATGGTTCTCACATTCTGGATATGGCTGAATGCATCCTTACGGTTTCTTTCACAGTTTAGTGTACCTCTGTCCCCAGCATTTCCTGTAGGCTAGAGTTAGGTTTAGAATCTTGATCAGATTCTGGTTTGATTTTTCATCATAAATGGGGTTATGTATATCCATCACAAAGCACAGAATGTCTCATTATGTCTCTTTTTTGCTGGTAACATTTATCAGTGGATTTAAGAGTTGTCACCCTGATCCATCCATTATAAAGTTCTCCCTCAGTTTTCACCTGTGGTCTTGGCTGCCATTGACGATCATTACCTAGATCCGTTATTTCATCATGCACATTGTCTTTTTACAATAAGATCTTCCAGAATTCTGAAGTATTTTATTATTCCTTTTCATCTTGTATTATTAAATCTATTTTAGACATTTAAACTTTCCCCCCAGTCATAAAAATGGTAATTAACACCTGTTTGACACAAAGTATTTTTACATACACTGTTGCGCAAATACAATCTGATCCTCTCAAAACACCTTACAGTTAAGCTGGCTCTGTGACCTTGGGCAAAGGGCCTCATCTTAGAGATGAGGAAAATAATAATAACCACCTCTAGGATTGTTATGAAAATTAAACAATTTAAATACTGCTTAGAACAATGCTCACCATATTATAGTAAGAGAGAAATAAACATTTGCTACTGTTGTTATTATATTGTTATGTTGCTATCATCCAAATTTTTTTTCAATTTTAGTCTACTATGTTGCAACTTTAACTAATGTTTCTGTGATTTTTTTAAATTTTAGTTTTTGTGGAGATTAATAGGAACAATTTAATTATATTTCCATATAATTTCATAGTCTCTGACCCCCCCGTCATAACCTTGATTAGCTTACATGTGATATGAACTTAGCTTTTACTGTTGCTTACTGTTAAATATTATTTAAATACTCTGTTTTCTTTATTTATAGAAGACCAACGAAAAATCATTTTCTACCCCCTAACCCCACCCCTACCCCCCCAAAAAAAAACAATTAAAAGAAGATAATATTTAACTTGCACTGTTTAGGCTATCTATACCATATTCTCCTTTATGATATGAAAAAAACAACATGCTTTCACATATTTTATATAATAAGCTTTTAATATATTTTAGAATAAGCCTTAATAGAATCATAGAGTCCTAGAGCTTAGAGGACTGTGGAGAGCAGTCTCAGCACTTCATTTGCAGGTGAAGAAACTGAGGACTAACTAGGTTAAAGGACTCATCCAAGTTGTCCAACTTCACATGACCAACCAGTGGCAGAGCCAGGACTAATACCCAGATCTTAAGTCAAAAGCAGCCCAGGTCTCCAAACTCTTTCCATTATACTGCGTAATGCTAAACTATTTTCACTGTGCCTCCATCAGTGCTCACAACACCACGCTACAAGCAACAATATCACTATTTGGAGCTAAAAGTGAGAAACATGAGCTGCAGGTTTGACGACACACAAATGTCAGTGGAACTTAGCAACGTGGAAGCCAGGAACCCATCCCTGTTTCATGACACTTTAATGACAACAGACAATGTATGTAAGTAAATGTATGTAAGACTAAATGAGTATAATGTGTATGTACATTAATACCTAGACGTAAAGAGAAAGGACAGCTCCTTTCCACTGACACCTTGGAAAGGTGACACACTTGTGACACACAGTCATATATGAGGGTAGAATTGCAAGGCAGATTTTAGGTAATTTTTGACTTTTTTGTTTGTTTTTACTTTTAATTGTGGAGAATTTTAAATATGCACAAAAATAGACATAATAGTATAATGAATTCTTATGTTCCCATCACTTAGCCCCAATCTCCATTAACCTAAGGCCAATCTTATCCCATTCCTCCCCTCATCCACTCCCTGCTTTTGTATTATTTTGAAGCATATTTCTCTAGAAGACAAAAAGTTTTGAAATAATTACAAACATGACCAATTTTCATGCCTAAAATTTATTAATATAATCAAACAGGCAGTTAGTATTCAATTTTCCCATTGTTTTATAAACATCAACTTTCTTAGTTTCTTTTTTTGAATCAGGATCTAACCTCTCACATTGTGACTATTTCTCTTTAATCTATGTTGCTTCTCTCTTTACTCCTTGCAATTTACTTGTTGAAGAAAACAGAATATTTGACCTGTAGCTTTCCCCAGAGTCTGGATTTTACTTGCTTACATGCCTGCACTGTAGTTACAAGGCAGCTTTAAACATTAAAGAAAATGTTTGTGCATATTATTAACAGGTTTCACCAATTTGGTGGTATTATTTGGGGCACTGATGATAACAGCTAGAGGTCTGGGTGGTGATCCCAGCTGGCTGTGAGTGCTCTGTGATGGAGTTACGTGTGCTTGGCCATGTGAGCAGCTGCTATCAGTCTGAGAAAACTTGTCTAGCGCCCCAGTCCCTTCCTGCTCTCTAATCTAAATTGGGCCTCTTGTTATATAGTGTCAGAGCACCCTTTACTTTTTCTTCACAGCAGTTGGCACAATTTGTAATTATAGAGGTCTTGGAAGATTTATAGTCAGAAAAGTCAGGAGTACATGAATGTAACAGTGTATAACTAAATTCTTTATAACACACAAACCATGGTTTCCAGCTGGGAATGGGAAAACATAAACTTGACAATCCAGGATAATCATTTCCACTTTGGAACTTTTTCTCTTGTGATTAAGAACCAAGTCAAATTCCATTCTTCCTTCCTCTTCTCTTCTCCCTGGGGATGACTACATTCCTGGTCAGGTCATCTTGTGTACATGCTGTTCTTTACTTGGTTCTTACCTTTAACTGAGTTTGGGGCTATTTCTTCAGCCTTCGTTTGTCCCAATTTCATAGGTTTGTTGTAAAAATTCTATGGTCAGGGAGTCTTCCAGACAAGAAGAGGAGATTCAGAGGAGGTAATAGTATAGATGCTAATTGGTGCTGAGAAGGGTGCTGGCAACCTGTCCCCTACCAGGGCAAAACCGAGGGAGGTAATTGCAATACCCAGATTTACTTAGGTGAATCTCAAGTTTGGAATAGCACCCAACCAATAGACACCTGGCCAGCAAGGGCTGAGTGAGTCCTGGCAGGTGGACTGAGGGCAGCTTTATAGAACCTGCATATGCCTGGGTGGCGGGAGGAAATTGCTGAGAGGTTTTAAGCCTCTGAAGGATTTGAGGGTGGTGGCAAAATGCCAAGAGGCTCGGGGAACCAGGAGACACTGAGTATGTAGACCTTGAGGCTGGAAGCAATGGCAGGGACCGTGGCCACCAGCAGTGGTTGCCAAATACCACTTGTGGTAAACTGTACCTCAGCTGGTGCATGTCTGTGACCCCCCCCCCCCCAAGGATCATGTAGACAGTGACACTACAGATGTCCCCAGTGGTGGAAGTTAGTTAAGATTTCTTGGGGAAGTTGGCTCATCCTCAAGAAAAAGGGAAACAGAAGAAGGAGGAAGAAAACTTTGAATCATAATGAATATTTAGTAGTTTTAAACAGAAAGGGACTGAACTATCTTCAAGTGGCAAGGTTGAGTTAATTTTCCTTCCACCAGCAGAAAGGGGACTCAAGAGCTAAGTTTGAATTCCATGAGAAAAAGATAAAGGCAAATTCCAACACATGTGGGTGACTATAAATTTTAAACCCACTATACAACTCACATTTATGTGTTTATTTTTAAATGTCTACCTTCACTACAATGTAAGTTTCATGAGGGCACAAACCATCCCTTTTTTTCTTCTGTATTCTTAGCACCTAACCCAGTGTTCAGCACTTGACAGACACTGAAGAAGAATTTACTGTATGAATATTAGACCCACACATCAGAGCTCCTTCAGAAGTACTTGATACAGAGCAAGTGCACAATAAATGATCTTTTCTCTTCCTTCCTGGAAGAATATATATTTCTTTGGGCACAGTCCATCTTGCTGTTGAAAGCCAATTCTGCCTTGGGTGGCTCTGAAGGTAAATCTGCTTTGGTATTTTTTATGGGAGCTACTTCAGAAACTGAAGACATAGTGTTTGTCTTCTCTAACCTTTTTCTGTATCCAAAGGGTGTACTGGTTGCAGCAGGAGCCATAGCTGCAGGTACCAAGGGTCTATTCTGTGGAAGATGCTGAATACTCAGTAGTGATTGCCCCATCACCAACATCGTCCTGGCCCCTTAATTCCAAAACTTTCTCTCCTTTTCCCTCTCAGTCTGGGATCCAATCTGTTCTCATTCTCCTCTTCTTTTTCTGTGCCACTGCTCTTGTCTGCCCTTCCCCATTGACACCCCTAACCTTCACCCCCTTTCAGAGTAGAACTCCCAGCCAGACAAGTTGTCCTGGATGGTTCTCATTTCAGGTAGAGGTATCTTCTTCTTTGGAAAAACCAACAAGGGATTTTATAAAGTATGTCAATATGCAATTTAATACCTAAATTTTAAACCATTAATTCATATTCCACCTCATTTATAAAAGTATTTAAGGCAAGTATATCTTAGTAAAACATTTGTTGTAAATAAATTCACTAACCAGTAAAAAAAAAAAAATCTATGAGCTCTGATTTAGACTTGGAAAATATGGACCCCATTGTACAGTATTTCCTGAACTTGCCTGCAAAGAATTACCTGTGCTCCTTGTTAAATACACAGATTTCCTCAGCAGTTCCCCTGGAGATCAAGTGGGTGGGCCTGAAACCTTTTTTTTTTTCTTTCTGTAGGTAATTCTTTGCATCTGATAAGTTTAAGAAAAATTGCCAATGTACGTAACAAGGACTAGGAAGGTGAAGACACATGAGGAGTAGGGACATAAGTGGTAGAGAGCGGTGACAAAGAAATTTCTGAGTGAAAAGGAATTTGATCCAGCACTTTTCTTCTCTTTTCCCAGTACTAACATACCTGTGTGAATGCTGATTTAAAAAAAAAAAAAACCACCTAGACTTCCCTGATGGCGCAGTGGTTAAGAATCCACCTGCCAATGCCTGGACACAGGTTCAAGCCCTGGTCCGGGAAGATCCCACATGTCGTGGAGCAACTAAGCCCGTGCGCCACAACTACTGAGCCTGTGCTCTAGAGCCCGAGAGCCACAACTACTGAGCCCACATGCCACAACTCCTGAAGCCCGTGCACCTAGAGCCCATGCTCTGCAACAAGAGAAGCCACTGCAATGAGAAGCCCACGCACCGCAATGAGGAGTAAGTAGCCTGTGCTCACTGCAGCTAGAGAAAGCCTGCGTGCAGCAACGAAGACCCAACAGCCAAAAAAAAAAAAAAAACCTCATGGCATTGTGGAAAACTGATAATATTGATTGTGGTAAAAGATACTGAACTATCAAAGTAAAAAAAAAAATGAAAATGTTAGTCAAGCTATATCAAAAAATACTCATTACAGCCATTTCAGTGACCTCCTTCCTGTCGTATCTTATTGCCATGCAGCACAAACAATGAAGTGTAATGTCAAATGTGCGTGATTAACTAAGCTGTAAGCTTTATTTGATTAGAACAGTAAACTGTCTCCCTCTGAATACCTGTTTGTATCTTTATATAGTCAGTCTTTATAGGTAGTTGTACATGAGCACGTTACCTTCTCAATTGTAAAATATTAAAAGGAACACGGCATAGATAAGGCCATCCTTTATTCTCATTTTTGGAAATTTAAGGCAAACACCTGTTACAATGGCAGATTACTCATGTTATAATCTCTGCCTTTTCTGAAAATTTTGTTTCTTTTTGCCCCATCCCACCTTGAATAGGAGAATTTCACACTTCAGACTTACTCCACTTGGTAAAGAACAGTACTTACAGAAAGGAAAACCCTGGAGCTTTATACCTGAGACCTCCACCCACTGAGAGCATAGTCAGTCGCCTTTCATTCCCTGCAGTCTCAGGTTCACTGGGGAGGAGAGCTTTCAGGAGACGGGTAGGGAGACCTGGAGAACTGGAATGGGCTGTTGCTGCTGGAAGACCTCAGCGCTGGGGGTGTGCGTGGCCTTGCGGAAGCTGGAGCCTTCCAGGCCTTCTGGTTCGTGATCCTGCCATTGTGTCCATTGCTTAAAAGGTTAGTGTATTAAGACTAATAATTCCTAAAGGACATGGTTTTGTAGTATGAATCTCTTCTTAACAAAATACGGCACAACATGAAAGAGGGTTCATAGTGCAGGCTTTCAGGCTGCTGTATTCTCCTCTCCCCAGTGTCTGTGGCTCTGCTGTTTCATATCAGGAATCTGGCTTCTGGCCAGAGACAGCATATTTTCCAAACCTGTTGCTCTGAAAACTATTGTCATTCAGAAAAATCCCCAGTTGCTTCTCAAATTAGTACTTACCAAATGCTGGATACTTTTAGAGATTTGCAGCCTTGTAATCATGTCTGTTAGTTTTATATTACCTCCTCTTTGTGTGGCTTTATGCAAATAAAAGCATGGTGCTGGCTGATCAGGTACTGATGGAATTCAGCATTGAAGGACCTTGATCATATTACCCAGGAAAATTAAACTTTGGTTTCCATAGTCTTGTACTCGTGCTCATCATTTCCTGTTTTTGGATGTCCCTACAGAGTTGGGGACATCACTGAAGGATGAAAAAACAGTGCCTTCGGAGTTTCCTACAACACATTTTCGTGAATCAAAGGAAAATGGCATTGATAGGAGAGGCAGATCGCATTTGAATTATTTGGGTCCTTAACTGAATCTCCTTCCTGGCTGATTCAGTCCCTTCCTTTGTGTCTGCCGATCCATCTATGAAGAGGGAATAATTACACCTGTTCCTCGGAGGGATGTTACAGAGATTCGTTTGAAAAGTCTATAAAGCTTTTTGAGCATGGAGAAATATAATTACAAGAAAATATATTGTTGTTGCAGTGGTCCTGGCAAATCTTAATTCCAGTTATCAATGTATTGATGAATATGCATTATTCATTTTCATTACATAGAGGTTAGCTCTTCATGCTCTGTTTTTCCCGATGTGTGTATGTCTAAGAGGAGGTGGCTGGGAGCCACAAACGTGGGTTTTAAATGATCCATTTTCTTTGCCTGAACTCCCTCGTGTTCAGGCTTTGAGGTAAAGGAGATGAGTTAAAGAAATGGCATGAAGGAAGCAGCAATGCTGAATGCCACTGTGCAGACTCTAATATTTTTCTGGCTTATGATCAAAAGTGATCACTTGAGTCAGAAAAGATTTCTTCAGGTCAGAAATGCTTGTTTCTGAAAAAAAAAATTTTCCTGTGTAAATCTTGGCAAATCACCTGAAACTTTTTAATTGCTAAGTTTCCCTAAAGATCTGAAAGAAAATCAAAGTCAATGGACATAATGCCTATAATGTCAATTGTCAATTATGTCAGAGGCCAGGCTATCACAGATATATAGGAAACACTAGTTTCTTCCAAAACATCATTTAACCCATTATTAAATTTCCATTGTCTTTCAAGGAGGAAAGCAACTGCTGTTTCCCGAAAATTGTTAAAATTGCAGTAACCATGCTAAAATTGTGTCAACAACGTGGGAAACTGAGGAAAAGTACAAACAAATCCATATTAACTCAGAAATCCAGAATGAAATGACTACTGTTTTCTTCTACTCCACAGTACTCATCCCTCACCTCTCATTATGAAAATATACAACAGATGTCTGTTAAATGCCTGCTATGTGCTGGGATGGTGGTTCCCAAGGGTGGCTCCCCCGTCCACCAGCATCTCCCAGAGCTTGTTAGAAATGCGAATCAGAAGCTCTGGATGTGGAGCCCAGCAATCCTTATTTTAACAAGCCCTGCAGGAGATTCCCATTCGTATTAGATGTGCCTCTGAGAACTGGGATTTCACAGGGTAATAGCGAGGTGGCGACTGGGCGGGGCATCCTATGGGCGGTGTAGGTAGTGGTTGATCACCAAGAGCAGAGCTCATCCCTCTGACTCCTTATAGGCTGATCCTCTGAGCCAGCTCAGAACTTATATTTTGGGAGGGGAATTATTCCGCTCTGGGATTCCGGTCTCATTCCAGGTAAAATGCTCAAATGGGAGCTCTTCCAACTTGTGGTTAATACCGTATGCCATGAAAACAAAGCTTTTCTCTATTGCTCTCGTGATGTTCGCTTACAGAGATGGAGGAGGGGCCCACAATGGAGAAGAAAGGAACACGAAGGCCTGAAAAGGATTTGATCCTTACCATTCCCATCTCTTGTCTCTACTACCCTCTCCCACAACTCTTTTCCCCCTTTTCCTCTTGACCTCCCTGTGTCCAGCCTACTGTCCAGTGAACATTGGGAGAGGTGAAAAAGTGAGGGTGAGAAACGTGCTAGAGATGGCTCAGAGAGGGAGATGCCCAGGCCAGTCGCCCACCTCACCCGTTCACCTGCAAGAGTCTCATTCCAAGGGGCCAGGTGCACGTTAGCTAACCGTAGCTATCTAGTATCCAACCCCACTTCCTTCTCCCTCTCCTCAGACAAAAAGCAATTTCTGGAAATAGAACTTGTCTTTCACTTAAACAGGATGTAACTCTGATGTATGTTCCAAGTTCAGCTCTTGGTGACCCAGCTCCCAAAAGGAAGCCCCATCCCCACCCCAGGCTGTGGTGGAGAGTGCCTGGCAGTGTGGCCAACTTCCTGAGGCCCACAGAGCGCTTCAGTCCTCACACAGTCTTAGCAGTCAGATTCCGGGGACCAATCATACTTGGCATCAGTATTCCTTTCAAGAAACCTTCCTTAGGAAGCCTTTCATCTTTGCAACATCAAAGAGAGACTGGGAGAGAGCAGGCTTTAATTTTCACCTATGGCTTAAAATTAATATGGAAATATATGAAAGAGAAAGAGGAAACTGAGTGGACTCAGCCATCTGAGGCAGCTGTGTTTTTATTTACTCCAATATATATTTTTTAAGGAGATGATTATTCACAGAATACACTGCAGACTTCTGACTGAAGGACAGGACAGCAGGGTTGGATTCCACATCATCAGTCCACAGGGAGTTAAGATTTTTCTAACACCGAAAGGAACCTTGACAAAGACTTTCTTTTTTCTTTATTCTTTTTTTTTTTTCTTTTAGACAAAGGCATTTTAAAGCAAAAATTAGCAACAGTGCTTGCATCTTAGAAGGAATTAACTACCCCCAAAGAACTCTCAGGCACTTATCCGATAGTCTGTGGGTAAACCTACAGTTTGCCTTTTCAGGGGGAATTGGGGATAGAAGTGAACTGTTTTTTAAAACTCTCTATATTCATTAGTCCTCAATTCCATTTTCCTGACTGGCTTTGTCGGATGTGTCTTATCTGACTATACAGGGTATATTTCACTGTTAAAATTTTCGTGTTTCCTTGGTTACTAGAGTTGCACTGTTTCTCCTAAGCTTCTCTCCACGTATGTACTTGGTGACAGAGGTTGGTGTGTGGATATCTGTTTTAGATTATCTTATTGCTACTACAGTTAATAATCATAGAACTGTTTATAAAAAGGGACATTGGGAATCATAGTCCAACTTCTTTTATTTTACAAATAAGAGAACCAAGTCCAGGAAATTTGAGTGACTTGCCCAAGGTCACAGAGCCACCTGATGCTAGGGCTGTAACAAGAATTTAGGCTTCTTAACTCTCAGTCGAGTACTGAGTAGGTCACCCTTTTGCTTTGCTTTTTTTTTTTTTTGAATACCTGAAATTCTTCACCCTCTTGAGACTCAGCTGAGCGTTTGGCCAACCTGGTGTAGTTATCAAGCTTTTTCTTAAGCTGCGAGGTTTTGATACTATCAGAGAACGCCCTGACTGGGAACTGTACTATCTGCTCCCAGGGGTGGACACAGATTAGATGGACGTTTGGAAAGCTGGACACAGATTAGGAGGCCCTAAGGGGAAAGGTGGCACATTACAGGCTTCAGGCTGCCATTAGTACCAAGCATTCTGATGGTGTTCTGATTCCACACAGGACAGAGAATACCTCTTTCCCATTGGCATATATTTGTCTCTAGTCGCTCTTCCAGTCAAGGCCTAGAGACCAGCCTTGACTATAATAACATAGATACAGATCATCTTTTTAAAGAAAAATTCTGCATCAGAGGAGGTAAGCTCAAAATTTGGGAAAAGTTTGGATTTTTGAGAATGAAGAGGGTTTAAATTAAATATTTCAAAAAATTAAGTGAACATAAGGGGGAACGTTCATGGAACCCTCAATAAACATCTTTGAAAAATTACCTACAAATCTCACTACTTCCACCTATTAAATTATTTTCAGTAAATAACACGGATTTTTTTTTTTTTTTTTCGATACGCAGGCCTCTCACTGTTGTGGCCTCTCCCGTTGCGGAGCACAGGCTCCGGACGAGCACGCTCAGCGGCCATGGCTCACGGGCCCAGCCGCTCCGCGCCATGTGGGGTCTTCCCGGACCGGGGCATGAACCCGTGTCCTCTGCATCATCAGGCAGACTCTCAACCACTGCGCCACCAGGGAAGCCCAACAGGGATCTTTAAGAGGACGGAGGCATAGTCATTTTGGTGATTAACTGCTTGGATCCTCTTGAAAGTGCTGGGCTTGTTTCTATTTCTCTGGAGTAGTCTGTATTATTGGCATCTACGCAGAGAATGGTTCAGAGGCTTCCTTTTTTTCTTCTTTTTTTTTTTGGTACAGTAAAATCTTTTTCAGAAAGATTTTCTATGATATGGATTTTTTTCTATGCCTCAAGTCATGTTTCCTTTGTCTATTGCGATTCATGGTAAGATAAATAAAAAATAAACCATCACCAAAATTTAAAAAGAAGCTACTTAGGGACTTCCCTGGTGGCGCAGTGGTTAAGAATCCGCCTGCCAATGCAGGGGACGCGGGTTTGATCCCTGGTCCAGGAAGATCCCACATGTCACAGAGCAACTAAGCCCATGTGCCACAACTACTGAGCCTGCGCTCTAGAGCCCTCTCGCCGCAGCTACTGAAGCCCACGCTCTAGGGCCCGCATGCCACAGCTACTGAGCCCGCGTGCTGCAACTACTGAAGCCCGTGCACCTACATCCGGTGCTCTGTAATAAGGGAAGTCACTGCAATTAGAAGCCCACTCACCGCAACAAAGAGTAGCCCCTGCTCACCGCAACTAGAGAAAGCCCTCATCAGCAATGAAGACCCAACGCAGCCAAGAAAGTAAAAAAAAAAAGAAGCTACTTAAATGAAGAAGATCGTCAAGTAGTTAATGAGTCAGTGTGTATTCATAAAACTTTGATCAATGCTTGCAGGGACTATTTTGTTCTGAGAACAAAGACACCAAAGAGATAGGCCACTGGGAGGAAACTGGAGGGAGGGAAAAGGCTACTGTGGAACACTGGAATCAGGAAATTCCCAGCCCTAATTACCAAAGCCCAGTGGAGGGGAGAGTAACTGAAAAAAAAAAAAAAAAAAAAACCAGAACCACAAACAGGTGAAAAAGGCAGAAAATGCGAAGTTCTCGGCAACGAGAAATTCTTTCATTTTAGATCACCTACAACATATTTTCACTGTAAAATCTTGTCCAAGAAAAGAGTTTCGTCTGATTCAACAGCTGAGGGACAGCCTGTCATTTCCCTTCCCCATACAACTGACACTGGAGAGACATCATAATCCACTGAATTGGAGCATCACATTGTACAGCAAAAATATTTCATTTTAATCAAATTTATTTTCCCAGGAACATTCTAAAGAGCACACTAATCCACCGCTTTCGAGATGGCAATTCATTTACATAGTTTTGTTTATTCAAGACTCTAGATTGGCTGAAGTGGTTCCTCCAGGAATTGCCCCTCCGAAGGCAGTGACAATAGTCTTCTGTGGAGGGAATTGCAGCTTCGGTAAAGGCAGCTTTCAGTGAAGCAGGAGCTGCGGGTGCGGCTGCCAAGATTTTAATGAATTGCTTCAGATATTCTCTCTCATGGTTTCCACTGTTTTCAAAAATCTGAAAGGAAAACAAAAACCTATGTACAGAACACATGGCAGTGGGACATTAAAAATCTGCTGCACACACAGATATCTGTTATACATTTCTTTTTAAATGGATAAGTGCTGTTCATTAAATTCAATGTGTGCATTTTTTAATGAAAATGTATCTGTAGTATATATTATTTACTCATTTTATGTGTTTATTTATGACATCAATTTCCCTATGAAATAGTCATCTGATTGCTCTGAAAAAAAATGTTTTATTTTGGCAATTTTTTTTTTTCCTAAGAGCAGTTAATGGAAGATTCCTATAAAGGAAAAAAGATAGTCATGTAAGAGGTGAAAATATAATTTTCCATCATACTTCTCCTTTTATTTGACTATGGTTTCTTTTTAGCCGGTTTTGGAGAATTCACTTCACAGAGCACAAGACTACTTAGTAATTTTCTTTGCATTTCTGTAAATGCAATCTAATTAAAAACCTGTGCATCTTCTGATAATTCACTGTTTTAAATCAAATCTACTCATGTCACTATTTAAATTTCGCTCTTAAGACAACAGGAGATGGTATTTCCTTCTATGGAAAAAACATTAAGAAGACTTTAGAAAAACCAATCATTCTGATAACATTTATGCTTTTAAAAATATTTTTCATCTTGAAACAATCACAAACTTACAGAAAAGTTGGGAGTTTCACCAAAATAATTATTTTTCTGAACCATTTGAGAGTAATTGCTGATATGATGTCCCATTATTTCCAAATACTTTAGTATGTATTTTCTACAAACAAGAACATTCTCCTACATAACTATAGTACAACAATCAAAATTAGGAAATTAACCTTGAAATGTCACTACTGCCTAATTCTCAGACCTGTTCAAGTTTATTCTGTTGACCCAATAATGAACTTTATTATTATTATTTTTTTATTGAAGTATAGTTGATTTACAATGTTGTGTTAGTTGCAGGTGTACAGCAAAGTGAGTCAGTTATACTTACATGTATTTATATCTATAGTTTTTCAGATTCTTTTCCATCATAGCTTGTTACAAAATATTGATTATACTTCCCTGTGCTATTCAGTAGGTCCTTGCTGTTTATCTGTTGTATATATAGTAGTGTGTATCTGTTAATCCCAAACTCCTAATTTATCCCTCCCCCTACTTCCCCTTTGGTAACCATAAGTTTGTTTTCTGTGTGTCTATTTCTGTTTTGTAGATAAGTTCATTTGTATCACTTTATTTATTTATTTATTTTAAAAGATTTATTTAATATTTATTTGTTTATTTTTGGCTGCACTGAGTCTTAGTTGCAGCACGCAGGATCTTCATTGTAGCACGTGGACTTCTTAGTTGTGGCATGCATGCGGGATCTAGTTCCCTGACCAGGGATCGAACTGGGCCTCCTGCATTGGGAGTGGGGAGTCTTAACTGCTGGACCACCAGGATAGTCTCTGTATCACTTTTTTTAGATTCTACATATAAGTGATATCATATGGTATTTGTCTTTCTATGTCTGACTTACTTATTATGAAAATCTCTAGGTCCACGAATGTTGCTGCAAATGGCATTATTTCATTTCTTTTTTATGGCTGAGTGATATTCCATTGTATATATGTACCACATCTTCTTTAATCCATTCATATGTCCATGAACTCTTAGGTTACTTTCATGTCTTGGCCATTGTAAATAGTGCTGCTATGAACGTTGGGGTACATGTATCTTTTCAAATTAAAGTTTTCATCTTTTCCAAATATATGCCCAGGAGTGGGATTGCTGGATCATATAATAACTCTATATTTAGTTTTTTAAGGAACCTCCAGACTTTTCCATAGTGGCTGCACCAATTTACATTCCCACCAACAGTGTAGGAGGGTTCCCTTTTCTCCACACCCTCTCCAGCATTTAGACCCAATAATAAATTTTATAGCAAAGTATCCAGGTCATGATCATATGCAGCATTTAGCTGTCATGTTTCGTCAGCCTCCTTCTGTCTGGAACAGTTTCTCAGTCTTCCAGTGTTTTTCATGACCTTGACACTTTCAAAGATAACAGTCCAGTTATTTTGTAGACCGTTCTTCAGTTGGGTTTGTCTAATGTTTCCTCATGATTAGATTAAGGTTGTCATTTTGTTTAACTTTTTGTTTTATATTGGAGTAGAGCTGATTAACAATGTTGTGATAGTTTCAGGTGCACAGCATAGGGACTCAGCCATCTATATACACGTATCAATTCTTCCCCAAACTCCCCTCCCATTCAGGCTGCCACATAACATTGAGCAGAATTTTCTGTGCTATACAGTAAGTCCTTGTTGGTTATCCATTTTAAATATAGCGGTGGTTACATGTTGATCCCAAACTCTGCAACTATCCATTCCCCCTACCTTCCCCCCGGTAACCATAAGTTCGTTCTCTAAGTCTATGAGGTTATCACTTTTGGGTAGTGATTTTATCCTATAATTTCTGTTTGTGTCATTACGGATGTTGTTTAGTTTGATCCCTTGATTTAAGTGATATATTTGAGGCTTAATCTGTATTTTGTGGGGTGGTACTTGGAAACTAGCTAGACATCCTGTTCTGCATCAAACTTTCTATATGTGTATTATATGTGTGTGTATTCCCATGGTTTTCTGTTTTATTTAATAGATTTGTTATATTAATTAAACAGAGAGACCATTAGACTGAGGCGGATCTAATGCTGTGGCAGCCTATGTAAGCAAACCAGAATCTAAGCCCGTAAATGCCTCAAGATTATGAAATCAAAACCTAAGAACAAGCAATCACAAATAGCCAACCAGGTTCGAAGCTAGAGCCAATCAATAATTTCCTTATGTTACTTCTGCTTCTTCTCTATAAACTTTTTTCCCTAGTGGAGTGCCCTTAACCACTTTTAGTTTGGCGTTGCCCAATTTCAAATGGATTTTTTTTCAGATAAACTCTTAAAATTTCAATGTGCCTTTTATCTTTTAACAATCTTTTATCTTTTCACAATCCTTTATTATAATTGCTCATTTTGACGCTCAAATTGTCCCAGACGTGGCCAGTGGGGACCCCCTTCACACTGGCAGCTATGACCTGACATGTCGCCATTATTCTTGAAGCACATTCTGGCTTTCCGGCACTAGGAGATGTTTCGGCCTCATCTTGTTCTTTCTCATGCCAGGCAGTTTAACTGATATCAGGGGTATTGCTGCTCCCAGGCTTTCAATGGACAGAACTTGTGTATATGCATATACACATACATCCATTTGCGTTACATCTACATTTCTATCTATCATCATCTCTCTATCTAATGAAAACTATAAGTTTACACCAATACTTCCAAGGCCAATCCAACACTATAGAGTTCACTTTAGCCTTTTTCTCTTTTCTTGTGATACCCTAGCCTGCCAGTGAGAAACATGACTCACATTATTCTTAATATATTTGCTTAACTGATCAGTCCACATGTAAATAGCCAATTTCCCATCTCTGTTCCCACCTCTGTGCAGATGCCCTCCCCAAGCCACTTGCAATCTGATACCCCATACTGAACAACCACCCTGCCTACCTGCCCAGCTCCCCTTGATTGGATTCCGACACCTCATGCTAGGTGACCCCCCCCCCACCCCTGGCGAACACCCTCTTCACCCTGCTTGGGCTCTGAAGTACAAATTTTGGCCAACATCCTGCCCTCAACCCTAGCTGTACAGATGTTGTGCCCCACCTGATGGTTTCAGGATGGAATTGTTTGGGAACAGAAAGGGAAAGGGCAGTGAAGGAGGAAGGGAAGAGAATAAGGGGAGAAAAGGAAGAAGGAGAAGAAGAAAGGGGAAAACAACATCTATGTTTAAGTAAATCACAAGTAAGCCGATTGTTTCTGTTAAGATGATAGTTGACATAAGAACAGAAAACTCTAGGAAGCCACTTCAAAATGGAGTGCTTTCTGACTGAGATAGAATATAACAACATTGTTCGCTTCTGGTCATTACAAGTAATACCAAAATCCAGGTATTAGAGATGGCCGCCCAACTTTCACATGATTATAAACTTCTTCGATGATCTTTTCATATTTTTTTTATAAATGTATGTATGTATGTATTTATTTTTGGCTGTGTTGGGTCTTCGTTGCTGTGTGCGGGCTTCTCACTAGAGTGGCTTCTCTTTGTTGCAGAGCACGGGCTGTAGGCACACAGGCTTCAGTAGTTGTGGCTCTCGGGCTCTAGAGCACAGGCTCAGTAGTTGAGGCGCACAGGCTTAGTTGCTCCGCGGCATGTGGGATCTTCCCAGACCAGGGATCGAGCACATGTCCCCTGCATTGGCAGGCGGATTCTTAACCACTGAGCCACCAGGGAAGTCCCTCTTTTCATATTTTGTACATCCCATTATTCTTCCTATTTGAGATAGAGTAATTCAACACAGTTAATATTTACTCATCTGCTAAACTTTAAAAGGAACTTGGGGAAGCATTCTTGGTGTCAGAAACGTTTAGCACCTTTCTGAACGTTTCACCCCAATTCTTCCCTATGCCCTGATTAAATCAGGTATAATTCCTTTAGAATGGATTCAAAATGTTGTCTAGCCCGTCTTGTTAAATGTCAGCCCTTTATCTCCCTTCTAATCATAGGGCTATTATTCTCTAGAACATTTCCTTAAAAGATCTATGTCAGTCTTTTCAACAAACTGCAGGGAGAGTGCTCTCACACTAACATTGTAAATGATAAGAAAGCATATTTAAACAGTTTTGCTATCAATCACTACTGCTAAATGGTGTCAGCTCTCCAAGAAAACATGTAAAAACAATATACGACGTCCCTAAGCATAAAGCCAACTACAACTACACAGGACAAAAATTGCCACAAATTGTCATCAGATGTTCCTCAAAGCTTGAACAATAATTTTATTACCAAAATCAGAGTGAAGATAAAAATTTCTAAAAATTTAAGCTAGTTTTTAAAATTAAAAAAATTAATATGTGGGGCTTCCCTGGTGGCGCAGTGGTTGAGAGTCCGCCTGCCGAGGCAGGGGACATGGGTTCGTGCCCCGGTCCGGGAAGATCCCACGTGCCGCGGAGTGGCTGGGCCCGTGAGCCATGGCCACTGAGCCTGCGCGTCCGGAGCCTGTGCTCCACGGCGGGATAGGCCACAACAGTAAGAGGCCTGCGTACCACAAAAAATAAATAAATAAATAAATAAAAAATTAATGTGTGGCTAAGGTTTTAAAAAAAAAACTTCATCTAGTTGCATTTCCCAGAGATAACTATTGTTAACAGTTGAGACAGTCTTTAGAATTCCATTTGTAACTGGTAAGAAATAGGACTATATCTTTTGTCTATTTTTAAACATATCTAAATAAGATTCCTTTCTTAGATGGAGAAAGTGTGTTGGATGTCAGTGTGCTTCACTTTCATTTTTAGGACAGAATTTCAAAATGACTGCAAAAACGTCCTATCATAACAGAACTTGGAAATGATGATTTAGGGACATATGAATTAACCGTCTTGAACATCTTGTGTATTTTTTAAAATTCTCCAGAAAGGCCACATCTTTTTTCATTTCCTATTGTGTGTATCTCTAATATTATTGCTGAAGCCGCATTAAGTAAAAGTGAAAAGTTTGAACACAGATAAAGAAGGAAACCCCTGTATTTTTAGGGTCACTGTGTTGTGATGTGCACAGAGTAGGTGTATTTTGGAAGACTCTTGTACTCTCCCGTTGTCTCCTGCATCTTGGAGTGAAATCTCTACACCAAATCAACACAGGCTTGGGACTCAATAACTCAGTCACAAACAAAGAAAGAAAACAACTCTTATTTAAAGCATATGGTAGCTAGCACATTGCTTCTCAAACTTTAACATGCACATGGATCACTCAGGGGTCTTGTTAAAATGCAGATTATGATTCACTGCCTTGCTTTACCTCTCTTCTTGCCTGTGTTTGCATTCCTCTTTATAAAGTGTGAGCACTTTAATCTTTGTCCAGGCTCTGCTTTCTAGAAGTCCTGGGCTAAGATCCTTTTCATTTTCCTAAAATCTCCTCCCTTCAGTTTCTGATTTTCTGTGGTCTGCTACTAGAACTTGTGGCCCATGGTCTTGTTCTAACTTATGGACTCAGTACTCACCCCCATTTTAAACTTTTTTTTTTTTTGCGGTTGTGGTCTCTCCCATTGCGGACCACAGGCTCCGGAAGCGCAGGCTCCGCGGCCATGGCCCACGGGCCCAGCCGCTCCGCGGCACGTGGGATCCTCCCAGACCGGGGCACGAACCCGTGCCCCCTGCATCGGCAGGCGGACTCCCAACCACTGCGCCACCAGGGAAGCCCTCACCCCCATTTTAGACTTCTCTCTGGACCTAGACCTTCAGTTCTGGGGTATCTCCACAGCTAACCCATCCAACCCTACCCCACCTGGCCCTCTCTGTGGTGAAAGTAAGGTAGCAATATACAGGTGGAAAGATCCTTGCATGAGGTAGCAGAACTTTGCTATTCAAAGGGACAGCTGTGGACCACCAGCATTGGCATCACCTGGGAGCCTGTTAAAATGTATACCCCAGCCTGCTGAATCAGCATCTTCAGTTTAACAAGATCCTCAGGTGATTTGTGTGCTCATTAAAGTTTGAAAATCCCCAACTTGGGGTGCTTTTAGCAGAAATAACTGAGAATCCAATCCAAACTGGCTTACATAATAAAGGAAATTTGTTGGCTCATGTAATTAAAAAGTCTGCTGATAGAATGAGTTTCAAGTGTGATCTGATCCAAAGGTTCTTAAGTTATCAGAGATCTGGAATTAACTTTTTGCTCATCTGGGTTTTTCCCCCAAGCCTACTCCTTTAACATTATTTCATTTTATGTTAATAACAACAATACAAAAATATAGGGCAATGTGCCCTAATGTGTTCAAAACCTATTATGATCGGAGCACTCTGGTGGAAGTTACCAAAATTCTGAAATGATAGGCCTTTAAAATTGAGAGCCTTGGCCTCAAGTAAAATAAAAGTCTGACTCAATTTTGTGTAAACAGCAGGGAAGTTTTTTATCGCTAATATCAAAAAGGCCAGAGGTAGGGCTGGCTTCAAGAATGACAGGCCAAGGCCCCCTTTCTCTGCAGTTCTCTGGGCTCTGCCCACTTCCATCTGTTGACTCCCTCTTCAGACTGGTAGCAGGTTTGGTGAAGTTCCAGGAATCATATCCAGGCCTT
Organism: Orcinus orca; assembly: GCF_937001465.1. Lineage (NCBI taxonomy): Eukaryota > Metazoa > Chordata > Mammalia > Artiodactyla > Delphinidae > Orcinus > Orcinus orca. Next base: position 85,336,253 of record NC_064567.1, read on the forward strand.
GAAATATATAAAGGCTGAAAAGGACCTTCTTTTCCCATGTCTCCTTTTTTTAGGAATAGAGAAATCTTTCCCAGAAATACCGTAGTAGAGGTTTCCTTACAACCCATTGTCCAGAATTGGACTTCATGCCATGATAGAGGCCTCTAGCATCGGTTCTCTCCACTTTTTTTAGTAATATTATCCCGATTTTTATCTGGGCATATGACTAGTCATTTAAAAGACTCCTTGTAAATTATTTCCTTGTAAATTTAAATAAAAATGTTATGTAGAACCTGTGGGAAGTATTCTTAAAAGGAAGGCAGCATCCTCTTTTATCTCCCTTCTTCCATTTTGACTTTTGTAATGCAGACAAGATGGCTGAAGCTTTCACAGTCACCTTAGACCATGAGGACAAGGATATGCCCAAAGGGCTGATAGAAGAAAAAGCTGGAAGAAGCCTGGATGCCTGATTTCAGAGACGTGCCCTCACAAGCACTGGACTACCTACCTCCAGATAGGTGAGAAAATAAGACCTGTGTGTTCAATTCATTGTTAATTTGGGTTTTCAATACCTTCTGGTGCGCCTAATCCTGACTGATGCACATGCCCATTCCCAGTCAGTCACTGGCAAGACAAAATGTTAACACCTGACTGGGGGCAAATGGATGGGGGGTGTCATAATGATCACCACCTTAGATATTTACTTAAAAACATATTAAATATATCTGCTAGAAATAGATTACTGTAGGGAAGCAGCATTCTTAATACCTACATAAGACGTCACCTCATTGTAAGTGCTTTAGCATCTTAGTTACAAAACTTCAATTATTATTTCCTAGAAAGTTCAGAGGAACCTTACTCATGCATTATTTAGATTCTAATGGGTTTTCTGGTAACCTCTATTAATTTTAAGGAAAACATTCTCAGCTGTGCTTTCAAAGGATTAGCCTCCAAAATGCAAGGTTTGGTGTTTTTTTTTGTTTTTTTTGTTTTGCTGTACGCGGGCCTCTCACTGCCGCCGCCTCCCCCGCCGCGGAGCACAGGCTCCGGACATGCAGGCTCAGCGGCCATGGCTCACGGGCCCAGCCGCCCCGCGGCACGTGGGACCCTCCCGGACCGGTGCACGAACCCGCGTCCCCTGCATCGGCAGGTGGACTCCCAACCACTGAGCCACCAGGGAAGCCCCCCCAAGGTTTGGTTTTTAGTTGATTCACTTCTACTTAATTTCAACCACATGAGTTTATTAACAAAAATGTTCTTTTAGCATACTTATTGCTCCACTGAATGCCAATTTCAAACCTAGTATTGATTTTGTTAGTCCTTTCCTTAGATTCCTTGTAGTTTTAGAATTTTGGACTAGATTTGTTAAATAGGCCATTTTCTAACTCCTTCAGAATCCACTTGTATTGTTTCTCTCTTCCAGACATTCTTTCTGGTTAGGAGAACAGAGTGGAACTTTTCATTTTAACGTCTCTATTAGATTAACTATTTTCATTTACAAATGATTCATTCAACCCACATTTCCAATTCCTTTAGTTTCCTTCAACTCTAAAACTCAAGATGAAATTACAAAGAACTTAGACTATTTTGAGGAAACCATGTGATTCAAGTTCTGTGATTTCTCACTGCGGTCACAGAATTCTACTCGAGTTGGGGTGTGGTATTTGGATAACTCGGAATCCTCAGGCTGTAAGGTAATTTGAGTCTTCTAAGTCAGTTCACTGGACATAATCAACACAAACACCAATAGCAGGAGACCTGTGTTCTGATCCCAACATCGTGGTTTACTAGCTTTGCTACTTTAGACCAGACATTCATTTCACCATTTTGAGCCTGTGCCCTCATCTCTAAAATAAAGGTCTTGATGATAAAATCTTTAGGTCTCCAACTCTATGCTATGCTATGATTTTAAGGAAGATGATGGTTAATTCTTAAAATCCCCAAGAAATAGAAATATTCCTATTCTATTCAAAAGCCAGTTCCAGGCTTCCCTGGTGGCGCAGTGGTTGAGAGTCTGCCTGCCGATGCAGGGTACACGGGTTCGTGCCCCAGTCCGGGAAGATCCCACATGCCGCGGAGCGGCTGGGCCCGTGAGCCATGGCCGCTGAGCCTGCGCGTCCAGAGCCTGTGCTCCGCAACGGGATAGGCCACAACAGTGAGAGGCCCACGTACTGGAAAAAAAAAAAAGCCAGTTCCAGTGCTTAAGGATTCTGAGGCAGCTTTCTTTTCTTTTCCCTTTTTTTAGGCAAATATTTAAAGTGTATAATGTGATGATTTGATATAAATATACATGGTGAAATGATTACCACAGTCAAGTTAACACATCCATCAATGAAGCAGCTTTTTAACTAAAGAAGATAGGACAGTTTCTAGTTCTGCCTTCATTAGAGTTCAAGGATAATCCATCAGCATTCTTTTTCTGTTAATCTTTCACAAATTGTAAACCAGTAAGTCACCATTCACTAGTCTTTTCCTTAGCGAATTATCTCCAAAGCTCAGCCATTCATATACTACCTTCATGGCTTTGGCCATGTCTCTCTGGTATCTTAGTTATTATTTCTCACCTTCTCTATGTTCTTTTTTACTTAAATTTATTTTGAAGGGAATTTTTATATAATCACTGCTTGATGAAGACTACAAAATCAGTTTTACTTGATAAAAATAGAGGTTAACTGAGAAAAAAATCAACAGAAACTTAATTTTTAAAATAGGAAAGTGAAGACGTTTCTATATGACAAAAGCAACCAGCTCCATTTGGTATGAAACATTCGTTGTAGTATCTCCCCATTATTTCAGTGGTCACCCTTCTTTGCACTGGCAATATCAGCAGCCTCAGTAAGCATTTCTGTTAAAGCTTCATGCACTTTACAGGTAGGATGACTTTCCTACGAATGTGGTGGTGAGTAGTGGAGAGCTTCCTGAAATCATCCACCACCGCAGCCGGAGAAACGTGTCAGTAGGGCGAAATCAAGAGTTTCTTTTACCTTTATTTAGAGAAGTTTTCAGATCTTAGCGAGCCTAAGAATCACCTGAGGCTCTGACTGAAATGCACATTTCTGTGCCTTGCCCAGGTCTAGACTAGAGCCTAGGAGTCTGCACTGTGAAACAGAGGGTAGTTTTCAGACCCTCACTTTGTGAGACATGTGACAAAGCACCCCTTAGTCCATTACTGACTCACTCTTCAGTAACAGTGGAGCACCTTCTGGCTGCTCTGTTAGCCGCTGCAGAGGGGTGTGCAAGACTCAAGATTCAATTCACGGCTCCATGCAGTATTTGATTGTCAAATGAGGTGTACTAGCAACATCTGTCTAGAAGTTCAGGGTTAGGAAGGTCGCTAGGGGCTGAAGCTGTGAGAAAGCTTTGTGGATCCAGATTGGAAGGGTCTGGTGATTTTTTTCGGAGGCAAGTGGGTGGAATCACAGGGTTCTGGAATCAGGCCAACCTGGAGCCGAAGGTCTAGGTGAAAAGGCTGGAAGGGTCAGGTAAAGTATAGGCACTTTATCCTGCAGTCAGCTGTTACTCAAAGTCTTCTGCACGGGGCCATGAGGACAGCTTTGTTTTAGGGACAGTAATAACTTGGCATTGATGTTCAGGATGGATTGGATCTGCAGTGCCAAAGGTGCAGCAAGCAATACTGATGGTACACTCTCTAATGAAAAGAAACCTGAGTGGCAAGATTAAGAAAACACTGGACTTATTTATAGGTATGGGGATGAGACGGTGCCCCACACCACAGGTGCCCCTGGAAGGAGAGCACTTTTAAAAGAGTAAGTGCAGAGGAAATCTTCAACAATTCAGCTTCGTTGCAGCCAGTGTAGGGAGCCCCGTAAATAGGCAGAAGACCTGTTTGTGTTGAGCTGATTGACCCCTTCCAGTGTCTCCGAATCTCTGTTAAAGTAGAATCATCTCACATACACCTCGCTACTTTCTACTTAAGTACTACTAATAAAATACCACCACCCTGAAATTGGGCTGAATAGGCCCAAGCCACCGCCTGCTTCTGCCCCGGTGATGACCTTGAACCTTCTCAGGTGACCCAGCTAGTAATACCTCTCTCTAGCCAACTGGTTTCTGAAGTTTGCTGCACAGTGGACTCACCTGGGGATTAAAAAACAAACAAACAAAAAAAACCCCAAACGCCTAGCACGCACATGTCATATGCAGCATAGTTTGGAAACCATTGGTCCAGCAACATCTCCACGCCTCTTTAAAAAACAAATCCTCCCTCCCTCTCTGTCCTCCGCCGCGAGGGTGCAAGTCGAGGGCTCGCGGCCCGTCTGGGTCTGGTCCCCGCGCCCTCGTCGCTCCCCCTCCCCCCATCCCCCCGCCGGCCCAGCGTGCGCAGCTCGAGGCTCACGTGCGCGGCGCTGGCCGGGCCGGGAGGAGGCGGTGCTGGGGCTTCTCCCGCTCGGCCGCGGCGGAACCGAAAGCGGCGGGCGGGGGAGAGGAAGGAGGGGCGGGCGCGGGGTGCGGTGGCGCGCGGAGGGCCGGGAATGCCCGCGGCGCAGGGCTCCAGAGCTGCCCGGTGGCCGCGTCCGGGCAATGGCCCTCCGTCTGGTCTCCGACTTCGATCTCGGGAAGGACGTGCTCCCGTGGCTGCGGGCACAGCGGGCGGCGTTAGTGGCCGCTGGGGCCGGAGGCGGAGGCCCAGGTGCTGTAGGCGTGCGTCGGGGAGGGGTGGGGCGTGGATGTGGGGGGGTTAGGCAGGGGCAGCGGAGGCGGGGGAGTCGGAGTCCTTCATACCTAGGTGGTTCCCGGGCTGGGCCGGGGTGGTTGGTGGGCACCGCCAGACGCGCAGCCTGTGCCCCCTGCTAGCCTGTGAAGGTTGGTGCTGAAGGGGTGACCTTCCCCTCTTCGGAGTCTGGGCTTTGCCACCCTCATCCGGGGCCACTGGCTGAAGGGCGGAGGCACAGCCCCCGGGGCAAGTTGGGCAAGGTCTCGGTGGCGGAGTTGTACTGCTTGTTTTTTTAGACATCTTTATTGGAGTATAATTGCCGTACAATGGTGTGTTAGTTTCTGCTGTATAACAAAGTGAATCAGCTCTACGTGTACATATATACCGATATCCCCTCGCACCCTCCCTATCCCACCCCTCTAGGTGGTCACTGCTTCTTCTAGCGAGTCCTCCAGCTTCTGGCTTAAGGGTTGAGCACAGTAAGTCACCTTCAGTAGAAAGGCTGGGTACCTTGGCATCATCTCATCAGAGCAGGGCGTGGAGGAGCAGCTGCCCAGACTCTGCAACTCCTCCGGCACAAGGCTGCAGGGGGTGGGGGAGGGTCGTTCTCTATGCTTTATTCATATCTCACCTGCCTAAAAAGATTCATCACCTGGGTAGGGGTTCCACCAAGACTGGAGGCTCCTGGAAGTTCTCGCGTTATGAGAAAGAAAAGATGAATCATGGCCGCCAGGAAAACCACCGTATAAATACTTAACAGCTGCACGGTTTGTCCCCACGTTTGTGAGACGTGTTTCTGGGTGAACAGTATCCGTGATTTAGGGGACATGCCACTTCGGATGTGAAGTGCGAGAGGGTAGGGGTCTGCTTTCAGGCTGTGAGCAATGAACTGAGAGCCCACTGTTTTCCAAAGCATCAAGCCCGTCACCACCAACCCAGAGACCACCTGTGCCGGCCAGCAAGAGGCGTGAGACCAAGTGATCCTCGGGTGTCCTGCCCAACTTCCTCAGGGTGAATTGGAATACATTCTGGGCAGTTGAGCCTTTGATTTTCATCTGTCTCAAAAATCCTTTGTTTTGATTTTGATAAGAGAGTGGAAAGTCACTTTCGAGCCTTCCCAGCATTGATCAACCAAAACTTTAAAGAAGGGGAACTCTGTGATTTCCCAGGTTGTTTTTCAAGAAGAAACGTTTGCTGCAAATAATGTTGCATCTTCAGGGCTTAGGTTCAGGTTCAAAGAAACGATACCCTGGATCCCAGTTGTGCACAGGAGCTAGCCACTTCAGTGTGTTTACCTCTTTTTTTCCCCGTCTGGTTTTCTTTAAACACTTAGACTTGCTGGAGGGCATTTTTTGGAGAGGTCCATCAAATTACCCATATCTACAACTCCTTTCCCCTTATCGCTGGAGAAAATTTTCTGTCCTATGGCTTTAGCAGAGTATTTGTAGGGTTCCTTGTCTTGGCATGTTAGTTGTTGGTTCCAAACAGGGAGTCATGTTTGTGTAGCTCAAGGCTCCTGTTTGACTAGTGAGTTTGACAAACGACTAGTGTCATTATTAGTAAAGCTTCACTTTGGGGGATTTTTTAAAAGTCTCCTGAATGTCTAAAGAGCTTTTGAAGATTTATGGTTTCTACCACAAAGTGGTCCTTCCTCTGGACCTCCACCTTATATAGCTAAGTGGCAAGTGTCTGAAAATGAGAAGTTAGATGAAGTGTGAAATGCCACCGTCTTATGTTTCAGTAATGTGTGTTGTGATTGAAAAGCTGTGTGTGAGCCAGTTAGATTTTGGCTTCCTTGTGTCTTTCACACATCTGTGAAGACATATAAACTTGTGTGTTGACATTTCACCAAACTGCAGATACCCCTGGGTCTTCAGAAACTAAACTTACTAGAAATACCAGATTTTTCTGATATTGGTAGTGTTTTGCTTCTGCAGAGCACCTTGGCAAGATATTAGCCCTATTATACTAAAAGAAATTGTTATTTCTGAAAATCACCAGTGGGTGGTAGCTCAAAAAAACCACAAGTTAATTATTCTGCTGCTGTAATTTGTAGCACTGGCAGGGGAATGTGGGATTCTATTTTATTTCTAGCACAGCTATTACTCCACACATTTGTGCAAATTATTTTCCTTTCAAAGTCTCGGCTTTTCAAATGTAAATTATGAATAATTATACCATTGTAAAGTCTCCTCTCTGCACACTTGCTCTCTAAATTTGAAGCCTTAATAGTTTTACATCAACAAATACAATTGAAGATTTCTTAGGGGTGTTAAGTAGTACTCCTGATGTATGACATATTTCTGGCAAAATAGCCACAGAGCTGGGCTAAGTCAGCCAGGACAGAAATTCAGTGCATATATGATAGCATTTTAGTCAAAAAGGGGTTAAGAAGTAAGGAGACCAGATTTGGTTACTGCATGTGTTTCTTGTTCTAGGTTGAACTTTGGGAAAATTATTTCTCCTGAAATAAAGGAAGAAAATATTTGTTCTTTAAAAATTAAAAGTTATACAAAAGAATATTTTTAACACATCTAAGCTATAAATAATAAAAAAAAAAGCAAAACTGTGTACCCACCTTAAAAATAGAATAATATCAAGACTTTTGTAGGCTCTTTGTCTCCCTATTTGATCCTGTTGCTCTCTGTATCCCTCATCTGTAAGTTGTTACCTACAACCACTTAAACTTTTATATTTTAACATTTCTTTGATCCTATTTGTAGTTTTAACCCATATGTATATCTCCCTAAGCAAAATGTCATTTCATTTTGCTTGTTTGTGAACTTTAAGTCAATGAAAGAACAGTATATGTATTCTTTTCGTTTTTTTTCTTCTCAGTAGTGTAAGATTTATCCATGTTGACTGCTGTAGGTCGTTAATTTTCACTGCTGTATAGTATTCCATTTGTGTGACTATACAACACTATGGTGGACATGGAGATGCAGTGCTTAGATCTTCCTATCAAGAAAGGGCTTGTCCCAGGTGCTGTAAGTGTGGGCAGCAGATAGCCCTCAGCTGTCAGCGCCTTCAGGGATGGCCTCGGCAGAGGGTTGCGTCACCCAACTTTATGCCCCTTTAGTTTAGGTATGGCCTCCTTTAATGAGAGGGTGAGGTGGGGTATAAAGGCCTGGGCATTTTGACTCACATGGGACAACTCTGACAATTCATTTCAGTTCTAGAGCTTCCCCAGTGGAGGACCCCAAGGTCACCTGAGGCCACTGGGCCTTCATTGTAACTTGACTTCTTCCCCAGCCTGGTCCTGCTTCCTTCTCCTTCCTGCTACACGTGTTAATCCCACTTTAGGAAGCACTCCCTAGTAAATACCCTGCATACGAAACTGTCTCAGGATGTTTCCTAGGAAACCCAACTTACTTATCTTTATCCCAACAGTGACACTTGGGAGGTTTCTGGGGTTTGCTGTAACAGTCTATGCTTTTACTAACCTGGTGCATACTTTACATGTTTCTCTAGGATGGATGTCTGACTTTAGAGTTGCTGAGTCACAGGCTATGCACGTCTTCACTTTTCCCGGGTAGTGCCAAATTGTTTTCTAAAGTACTTGTACTTATTAACTACCCCATTTGTGGTATAGAAATGTTTTTGGTACTCTGTATCTTCACAAGCTCTTGATTTTTCCAGATTTTAAATTTCTTGTCAAACTGGTGGGTCTAAACGTTACTTCATTGTGGTTTGAGGTTGAACATCTCTATATATTTACTGGCTATTTGAGTTTCCCCTTCTATGGGATGTTGGTTCATCCTTTTGTCTATTTGTCTGTTGTGGCTTTTTTTAATATTGATGTTAAGGCATTCTTCATTGTGGATTCTAGTCCTTTGTTCATCATATATGTTGCAGATATCTTCCCTCAATCTCTTGGTTTTTTTCAGTTTGTGATTACCTTTGATAAACAAGAGTTCTTGATTATAATGTAGTCTAATTTATGAGTCTTTTCCTTTACGGTTTGTGGTTTTTGGATATTTTAAAGAAATTTAGAAGCCATGAAGACATTTTTATATTAACTTCTAAAAGCTTTAAAGCTTTTTTCTTTGAATTTTGTTATCTTTTTATCCATCTGGAATTTATTTTTGTAATATGATGTAGGAATCAAATTGGGGGACACCAGAACCTTCAAAAGTAGCCCTGATATTTGCTATTTTTAAGCTGGGTGGTGGTTACATGATTTTGTTTTGTTATTTATAGCTTACAGGTGTTAATATATTCTTTTGTAAATTGCATTGTTTTTCTGTGTTAATAGCTAGTAGTTCTAGTGTCACTAACCAAATAGCCCTACCTTTTCTCACTGACAGCAAAACCACTTCCTTCACACATCAAGTTTCCATATGTGTGTGAGTCTCCTTTTCTGGGCTTTTAATTTTGTTCCATTGGCCAATGTTAGACGAAGACATCTTAGTAACTATCTTTCTGTTAAGTCTTGATAACTGGTAGAGTAAGTCTTCTCACATCAGTCATCTTCAGGATCATCTTGGCTATTCTGTGCTCCTTGTTCTTACATATATATTTTGGAATCAGCCAGTTAGATTTCACCAAAATCTGTTGGATTTTTGATTTGAGTTGCATTGAAGCTGTGGATCAGCTTGGGGAGAATTGGCATCTTTACAATATTAAATCTTCCCAACTATGAATAAAGTATAGCTTGTTGTTTATTTAGAGCTCCTTTATGATTCTTAAGAAGTCTTAGAATTTTCTCCATGAAGGTTTTTGCCAGATTTATTCCTGGGTTGTTATTATTTTTTGTTGCTCTCATAAATAGCACATTTAAAAACATTATAGGTTCTAACTATTACTGGTATGTAGCAATATAATAGATTTTATATATTAATTTTTCTGTCTAATGCTTAATCCCCTCTTGGAATGTATCATATCTTCAGGAAATTAAGAAAAAGTCTCCGGTATGTAAATTTTCTAAGGTTTAAATGTCACGTATATTTAAGACCAGAAATAATGTACGTTTTCTTGCCTATATCTCCTTGCCTGCTTCAATTAGTATTAGATTGATGACTTTATTAGAATTTATTAATGTTCCAGATTGATTAATCTTTCAAATACTGTAGTTATTCATTTTTTCCAGGGAAGTGATATATTTTACCAGTTATCTGACTCAAGAGTAATGCTTTTATTGTTGCCTCCTAGATACCCCCAGACAGATTTGGGGCCCAGAGGATTGGCTCAGTCACATTGTTTTTGTTTATTGTTTTACTCTTCTCTCGCCACTGTCCTTCCTTTTCACTTTTCCGTCCCCTACCTTCCTAGTCTCCTTTTCTAATTCTTTTCTCTCTTTATTGCTTAGCTAATCACCCCATCCTTGATTTTTCTCATTTTATTCAGAATATGAAATATAAATCATATAATAATGTTTACTTCATACGTTTAGAAATTATAATATCTGGTCCTGTTGAGCAGGAGGTTTTATGTGAATTATTTACAGAATTGAAATGTCATAGGATAATTATATCTTAGCACTCCTTGATCTCTGTTCTAGGAACTAGTTCAAATTTTTGTATAGGGCTGTGAGACTCCCTCCACCCCCATAGTCATTGGAAAGAAAAGAAATACTTTTATTTGATTTTTGACTCATAGCAGTTGGAAACCAAATTTACATATTTGACAGACATCTTCTTTTAAAGTGAAATCACTCGTGTTTGGCAAAGAATACATTGAAGTGGACGAGACTTATCTGGCAAACCAGCTTTTTTTTTTTTTTTTTTTTACAAATTTACCCTAAAGTTTATTTGAAAAGATAAAAGGATGAGAATAGCCATGAAAGGAGAGTGATCACAGAGGAATTTACCACCAAATATTAAAAAGCATTATAAAGCTGTAATCAAAGCAATGTGGCATTGACTTAATAATATGTAGACGGGTCAATGGAACAAGAATAAATAGTTCAGAAATATACATAGGGGTTTACTACATTGTAAGTGTGGCATTTCAGAAAAAACATAATTCAATAAATGGCATTTGAACAACTGGGTAACCATTTGTAAACAAAGTATAATGACAAATGTTATCTCATACTGTATACGTATGAGTATAAATACATAAATAAATTTTAGTTGGATCAAATATATAATTAAAAAAATAAAAACACAAAAATTGTAGGAAAAAATATACCAAGCATTTATATAATCTCAGGGTAGGAAAGACAATTCTGTGCATGACATCAAAGATAGAAACTATAAATGAAAATATAGGGTTTTTTTGAATTTTATTATTATTTTTTTAATACAGCAGGTTCTTATTATCTGTTTTATACATATTAGTGTATACATGTCAATCCCCATCTCCCAGTTTATCCCACCACCAGCTCCCCACCCCCACTGCTGCTTTCCCCCCTTGGTGTCCATACGTTTGTTCTCTACATCTGTGTCTCTATTTCTGCCTTGTGAACTGGTTCATCTGTACCATTTTTCTAGATTCCACATATATGCGTTGATACATATTTGGTTTTTTCTTTCTGACTTACTTCACTCTCTATGACAGCCTCTAGGTCCATCCATATCTCTACGAATGACCCAATTCTGTTCCTTTTTATGGCTGAGTAATAGTCCATTGTATATATGTACCACATCTTCTTTTTTTTTTAAATAAATTTATTTATTTTATTTATTTTATGGCTGTGGTGGGTCTTCGTTGCTGTGCGCGGGCATCTCATTGTCGTGGCTTCTCTTGTTGTGGAGCACAGGCTTTAGGCGCGCAGGCTTCAGTAGTTGTGGCACTTAGGCTCAGTAGTTGTGGCTTGTGGGCTCTAGAGCGCAGGCTCAGTAGTTGTGGCACACAGGCTTAGTTGCTCCGCGGCATGTGGGATCTTCCCGGACCAGGGCTCGAACTCGTGTCCCCTGCATTGGCAGGCAGACTCCCAACCACTGCGCCACTAGGGAAGCCCTGTACCACATCTTCTTTATCCATTCATCTGTCGATGGGCATTTAGGTTGCTTCCATGACCTGGCTCTTGTAAATAGGGCTTCAGTGGACACTGGGGTGGCAAACCAGCTTTAATTTTACATGAGCTGTGACTCACCAACACCTTTAATATCTAGGTACTCTCCGTTTTTTTAGTAGGTTTACTTATGCAAGTATTTATCAGAATGCTACATTTTTCCTTCATGAACTCTGATTTCACTGAACTGTAAAATTAAACCACATTTCCTCATTTGAAATTGCTAAACTTCCTCTTCTGGACTTCCCAGAGTTGAACTAGTGGGAGAAGAGTCAGAATGAATAAGCAAAGAGGTTATTGAATAAGTCTTTTAAAAGGGTGTGTCTAAAACATGAGCAACTAATCCGGGGAGGAAGGGCCAATGGGTTTATAGTGTGTGGTGAGACCCTGGTCTCTGGCTTACCAACATTGCTAAATTTATCGAATGCAAATATCCTTCAGATGAGAACCATGTACTTAACTGCAGGATTATTTAAGACTGCAATTCTTACTCCCTAACAGACCCATGAAGGCATTATTTTTATTATTTCTTTCTACTCTGGTTACATTATAAGCAGGTCCTAGTTATGCTATCTAATGAATATTGTTTAATGTATATTATTTATAAATATGTAGTTCACTGGTTCTCAGCCCTGGCTGCACATTAGAATGACAAGGGAAACTTAAAAATACAGACACCAGGGAGTAGGGCCCTCACCAGCTGAAAAAAATTAGGATATTTGGGACAGGGCTTGGACATCCATGTTCTTTTAAAATCTCCCCTGATGATTCTAACACAACACAAGCATTGAGAACCATTGATTTAATGGAATAAGCATATATCATATGTTGTAATCTGCATTTGTTGGAAAATTTTTTTCTCTTAATATTTTAGTGATTTGGAAATAGATGTGCTTTTGCAAGGAAATTGGATTTTCTTAGCAAGATTCTTGTAAAGAAGTTTCTTATCTTAGTTGAAACCTTTTAAGTGTACTTTTGAGAAGGTCTCTTCCAGCATCCTTATAATCTTGAAAGAAAAAAAAATGCTTCTCAAAATATTGACACATTGCATTCCAGGAGTTTTGAGTCATGTGCAGGATGAAAAGAAACTCACTGAAATCCTCTTTAGGTGTCTGCAAAATCCACCTTAAAGGATTTTTCAGTAATTATCCGTTTTCCCATTGTGAGTATGATACAGGAAACTGAGTTCATTCTGTTTACCTTTTCCTAGGCTTGAAATTAGTCTGTGCCACTTTTTCAATATATGGTATTGGCCAAATATCTTAACTTCGTTGAAACTCAGTTGTTTTACCCATACAATGGGCCTGTAGTACCTTATACAGTATGATTGAGATAGCAGTGAGAACTCTGTAAGTTAGGAAGTGCTGTTCAGCAGTAAGCTAATTGAATCATACTATTATCCTAAGAGACCAAGTGATTATTCTTATTTTTTTTAATATTGAGAATAATGTGTCTGATACCTCAATATACATTGAAAAGTGTATATACCCATATATAAGCAACACTTACCCCCTTCTTTGCCCTGCCCCCTGAAGAGCCAGGCAGCTTCTTCTTGTGAGGAGTTGGCACGAGAGATCTCAGGATGATTCCTAAGTTCTCAGTGAACCATCTCTAAAGGTTTTGCACTCCCAGCTCCAGTGCAGGGGTTGAGCTCACCAATTATCCTGATTTTGTGTCTTGATTTTTCCTTTTTAATCAGGAATACAAACTGAAATTTGCTCTGATTTATAGGATATTTTGCATATGTTTTGTCTGAATATTGGAATTTGTCATAATCAACATAATATTTTAACATCTAATAACACTATTCTTGTGTGGGGAAAATGAGTCAAGTTTAAGCAATTTAATTTTGAGGAAATTGGGGATATATGCTTTTCTTCCCAATTAATGATGATAGTTATCAATGCTGTTTCTAACCAGTGTTTAAATCCTTTAACTGTAGAAATCAGAGGAATATCCAAAAATTTTAGAAGAAAAATGATGGTCCGTTAACTTACAAGTTAAATGTTTTGTGTAAAAAATCTTTATATCCTTTGTCAAATATGGCCTTCATACAGAAAAGTACACAAATCACAAGTGCAACTCAGTTAATTTTCACAAAGTGAGGCACACCCATGGAACTGGCACTCAGAGCCGGAAGGAGAAAATTAATAGAACCCCAAAGGTCCCCTTCATACTCCTTTCCAGCAATCACTCATCTAGCGCAATAGATTCTTTTTGCCAGATTTTGAAACTTGTGTGTAAATTAAATCATACAGTTTATACCTTTTTTGGGAGGGGTGAGTATGTGGGCTTCTTGTACTCATTTATGGTGTATGTTATAGCAAGTTAATTCATTTTTAATGTTGTATAATACTCCATTGTTTGAATATACCACAATTTATTCATTCTTTGCTTGATGGATATTTTAGGTTTCCAGTTTTGACTATTATGAACCATAGTGCTATATTTATTTATTTATTTTTGGCTGCTTTGGGTCTTTGTTGCCATGTGCAGGCTTTCTCTAGTTGCAGCAAGCGGGGGCTACTCTTCTTTGCGGTGTGTGGGCTTCTCACTGCGGTGGCTTCTCTTGTTGTGGAGCACATGCTTTAGGCATGCGGGCTTCAGTAGTTGTGGCACGCGGGCTCAGTAGTTTTGGCTCACGAGCTCTAGAACGCAGGCTCAGTAGTTGTGGCGCATGGGCTTAGTTGCTCCACAGCATGTGGGATCTTCCCGGACCAGGGCTTGAACCCATGTCCCCTACATTGGCAGGCGGATTCTTAACCACTGCGCCACCAGGGAAGTCTCTGAACCATAGTGCTGTAGATATCATATGTGTTATTTGCCACAATATGTGTATACTTCTTATGAGATATATGTACAAGGGCAATTTTTGAGCCATATATATTCAGCTTCAGTAGATTCTGCTGGTTTTTTCCAATGTGTACACTTCCATTAGCAAGGCTCCCTTGAGGTACTTCCTAATCACTGCTCCTTTCCTCTTCCCTAAAGGTCATTACTAGTCTGATCTCTAATAAAATAGATTAGCTTTGCTTGTTTTTAAACTCTATGTAATGGTATGATCAGTATTCTTTTGTATTTGGCTTTTCACTAATATTGTATTTGTTAGATATGTTTGTAAACATCTGCTAAGTATTAACTTGCTATTATTGTTTCAGGTGTTTTAGAAAACAATTATGAGAGCTTACGTGTACTAAATGTTGAAAGAAATGGAAATATTATTTATACCTATAAGGTATGCCTATATTCTTTTTTTAAATTGTGGTAAAATATACATAACATAAAATTTACCATTTTAACCATTTCTTTTTTTACAGAGTTTTATGCTGTATCTTATTGAGGGGTAGTGAATAAGACCTGTTGACATTTAATCTTTAACATATGACATTTTTTATTTTGTGAGATTGAATAGGGTAATTGAAATTCAGTCTTATGAAATATTTTCTCTTTTTTAAATAAAAAACTACACAGTGTCTGACACAGTGCTCAAATGTTTTGAATAGATGAACAGTTTCATTTTCTACAGGAAAAATGCCAAGTAAGAGATGTTTAAACCTAATTAATGTTAAATTTTTATCTTTGAGAAAATATTAAATATTATTACTATACATCATCTTTTCAAACTTGTATATGCTCAGACTTTTGAGGTATTAATATTTGACAGTGTGTTTTCAATATTAATTGTTCTAAGGAAAGAAAATTTAACTTTAAGGATAACTTTACCGTAGTAGTGAAAAGTGGAAGAATGATAACAGTGGTCAGTTTGCTTTGCACAGTTGTATTACTGTACTTTTTTTTTTTTGCTTAAAAAAAGTTATTTTAAGTTGTATCTATGAGGATGCTGCGTTAAAGGAGTTGTACGATTCAAAAAGTTTTACTTATAAGAATATCAGGGACTTGTTCTGGCCACTTTCAGTGACCGTCATATATATTCTCTTACAGAAATAAATGGAAGTACAAAAAGATTCGCTCCTTCACCATGCTCAGTCCTAGGAGACAGGGTCCCCCAGACTCACTGAGCTGTACATTCTTATTGCCTTTCATTCTTTGATCCATATGACCAGCAGAAACAGGTTCAGTCCCTCTCTGACATGCACAGCAGGCTACCTTTAGAGTGCTTGTTGCTAATACTGGTTGAATTATTGCAGGTTTCTTTTAAAACTAGTAACTTCCTAAACAATGACATTTAATAAACATCTATTTAATTTTTTCTTTTCAGGATGATAAGGGAAATGTCTTCTTTGGATTGTATGATTACCAGACCAAACAAAATGAGGTAAAAATCACCATAGATTATAGTTACTTATTGGTTACTTTCCTGCTATTCAAGTTTTCCTTCTTTCTAGATACAACTTCTTATTTCATTTTATTTTCTAAAAATTTAGTTTATATTTCTTTGCTTCCTTCTCTTCTCCCTTTACCATTATCTTAAAAAAAAAAAATGTGTAAGGAGTCCTGGAACAAAATGTCACCTGGTCTCTTAGTCCTTTGAGATTTAAGCCAAGTTGGCGCAAACCAATTATCCAATGTCCTGTAGGAATGTAGGAAGTCCAACGCCCTCCCCGGATTTGTGTGCTCCCAGAAGCTTAGGATCTCATAATGACCTCTGGCTCTGACTTCTGCTTCTGCGTAACCTTCGCTGTTCTTGCTTTTCATTACTTCTCAAAGATCCAGGTTTAGAACCAGCCTCCTTTTCTTAATCTTTCCTCAAACCACTCACGTAAGACATTGGTTAACGTGACAGGCTTGTCTAATTCTTGGGGCAAATGGGAGGGAGTCACTTTGTGCCTACATAAAAACAATTTACCAGTATTGAGGGACTCAGAAGTCTATAAATGTACACTGGCACAGAAGGCGCTCCAAAACACATCATTACGTGAAAAAAGCAAGTTGCCAGAATAATACGTTCCGTTTATGTTTAAAAAACTTGCAAGACAAATATGTACGTGCATAAATATATATTAAAAACTCATTTTGAATGATCTGGAAGGCTACGGAGCAAATTACAAACATGTTTCCTTTTCAGAGGAAATTGGAATTGGGTGAATGTAATGGAGAACGTAGACTTTTTATTTGGTAGTGTTCGCATGTCTTAAATGCTGAGACTCTCCTTGTGTGTTATTTATTAATTAAAAGGATAAAACACTGAAAACTTAAGTGTATACATTCATGACTCTTCTTACTTATAAGTAAGAATCCCTCAGTTAGAGCAAGAGTCAAAGGAAACCAAAATTTCTCACATGAATTCAGAGCCTTCTTATTAACTCAAAGTTCCCTTTTCCTGACTTTTCAACATTTTCTGTCAACTTCTGGCCACTGGATTCTAGTATGTTCTCAGTGGTTCTTTAGTCTGCAGGTACTAATTACCTTCGTAATAGTTCTGCAGTCACTGTTTCTCTTAGCCTGCTCTCTCCTGAAGTCTAAGGCTCTATCTTTCCTTATCCTCTAAGTGTGTTTTAAGAGACTTTACTTAATATAACTGTGATTGGCTCCAGTTCCTCAATCTGCACCTCACATCCTCCTTCTGCATGACCATTTTAATTTTCTTTACTATTCCAGGAAATGGAATCTTGCAACAATCAAACAGCAAGAAAATAAAAATAAAGATTAAATAAAAAAGAAGACTGCTTTGCCAGTATTCTAAATACGGGAGTCCTTTAGGGGATGCACTTGTGACAGTCTGTTAGACATAGTTAATGATGTCATAGTCATGTAAATTGATTAGTTACTTGCCTCAATAATCATAATAGCTAACACTTGAGTACTTATTATGTGTGGCAGACATTGTAGTAAGTACTTTCACATGGATTATCTAACTCACCACTTCTAAGGATCTCCTGAGATAGGCTGTATTATGATTTCAGTTTTACAGATGGGAGGATAGAGAGGTTGAATAACTCATCTAAAGTCACACAGCTAGCAAGTGGCAGAGTTAGGATTTGAACCTGGGTCTAGCTTGGCTCCAAGTTCTATGCTCTTAACCACTATACTATATTGTCTCATGGTTAAGTTTCAGTGCCAAAGATGGCCTACAATAGCAAACTTTTTTCTTAAAAAATAATCTGAAACTTCTCAGTATGGATGAACTGGTTCACTGGTGGTTCTTTAATAAAATGCTTTGCCACAATGATACTTGCTAGAGAGCTGAATGGGAATTGCATTCATGAAATTGTTGTTTAACATGAAACTCCAAATTAAAAAATACTTCTGTTTTAATAGCATCTCTATACATTTGAGAAAGACTTGCAAGTTGTCAGTTGCTCAGTCAACAGGGAGAGAACTTTGCTGGGTAAGTTGAACTCTTTCATTGCTACAATTCAAGAACTAAACTACATTTTTTTAGTTTCAAAGTATTGAATTTTTGCAATATTTGATCATTCTATAACAATGGTTTTCTGGGAGAAGATGCACTTGGGAGATTAGATTTGAAATAAAGAATCTGTAGAGTCTATCTACAAAAAAGAATACTTTGTATTTCACCTTAATCATCCACTGACAGCTTTGAGCCCTCACTTATTTTGGGTATAAAATGGTAAACTGTTAAAGCCGCTGTATGGATCATTTGCTAATGGATTATTTTTTTCTTTTTCCATTAGCTGCAAGTTTAGTTCAAGCTGCTAAAGAGGGAAGAAGGAATGAGCTTCAACCAGGTAATGAAATTAGTTTTTAGTACTTATTGAGAGATGAAGATTTATTGAACTACTGTCAAATTGCAAGCATTTTTACAAACAGCTTTATCTCAGAATAAAAAGGCAAAGGTCATGTCAAGCATGAAAAAGAGATTTCTTTACATTTTTTCCAAGTAAACAAGAAAGTACAGAAAATAATATAACAGTGAATAACAGAAATATTAAAAAGGCAATTAGCATCTGCAGACTGAACATGGAGAACACACTAGAAACCCTACAGGCAGAAGCTGGTACAAAAGGTTGGGAAGACGTTAGTATTGCTTGGAGAATGCCATTTTATCCTGATATCTGGTGAACTTCTAACCAGCACATATTGCATTATGAATAGTCCACGAATTCTAAATAAAAATCAGTTCTACTCATTTGCCGAGGCCTACTGCATAGTTGATTACTTATATGATTCCCACCCTCACTTCCTTTTAACATTTTTTATCATCCATCTGTTCAGAACTCAACAAATATGGAGTGCCTGCAGTGGGTCAGGCTCAATGCACAGCGCTGGGGATACAATGGATGCAAGAGAGGAGTGGCGATTGCCCACACGGCAAGCTATAGGGTCTAGTGGTAGGCGGGGTGCCCCATGAGATATGTGTCCCGTCTCAGAAGTTGGGCAATAAGCCTAGTGGGACCAGCTTTTCAATTTATCAAGAGAAGTATGGACTATTATATAAAATTTTAATTTTTAAATGTTGGCCCAGATATATTTTTTTTAAATAAATAAACTTATTTATTTATTTTTGGCTGCGTTAGGTCTTTGTTGCTGTGCATGGGCTTTCTGTAGTTGCGGCAAGCGGGGGCTACTCTTTGTTGCGGTGCATGGGCTTCTCACTGAGGTGGCTTCTCTTGTTGCGGAGCATGGGCTCTAGCCTTGTGGGCGCCAGAGCGCAGGCTCAGTAGTTGTGGCACACGGGCTTAGTTGCTCCGTGGCATGTGGGATCTTCCCGGACCAGGGCTCGAACGCGTGTCCCTTGCATTGACAGGTGGATTGTTAACCACTGTGCCACCAGGGAAGTACCAGCCCAGATATTTAAAAAAAAATTCTCTTCAGGCAATGATAACCACCTGTGGCTGGATCCAGCCTGTGGACTACCGTTTTTCAACCTCTGGTCAGGTAGATCGCATGTCAGTCTCTTTCTATTCCTATCCTGCAGTGGTTTCCGTCTCTTCTGTTTGTTTGGCACTTAAGCTCCTTCTTTTGTTAGCAGAGTTCCCACTCGGATGTATTTTCCTGCAGTTATGTGTGATGGAAAACCCTTTATAAATACTTTCCAGTGAGGCTTATGAGGCAGTCCTGGGCTCCCACAGAGCCAGCTTAGAGTGTCAAGGGAACCAGAGCTGAGTCTGGATGGGACCTTCTCAGGGACCTCAGCAGAACAGTTTATGAGAGACGTTGGCGGGCAGAAGGCTTTCCCTGAAATCTCATCATTGTTTTACTCATCCTAACCTTCCCTCCTGCCATGTTATACTGAGAACCTCCGCAGTCCTCTTCCCTCTTCTGTGTCATGTCTTCCTCTGTTTTTTTGTTGTTGTTGTTTTTTTTGGCTGTGTTGGGTCTTCGTTGTTGCATGCGGGCTTTCTCTAGTTGTGGCGAGCAGGGGCTACTATTCGTTGTAGGGCGCGGGCTTCTCATTGCAGTGGCTTGCCTTTGTTGCGGAGCCCGGGCTCTAGGCTCACAGGCTTCAGTAGTTGTGGCTCTTGGGCTCTAGAGCTCAGGCTCAGTAGTTGTGGCGCACGGGCTTAGTTGCTCCGTGGCACGTGGGATCTTCCCAGACCAGGGCTCGGACCCATGTCCCTTGCATTGGCAGGCGGATTCTTAACCACTGTGTCACCAGAGAAGTACCTCATGTCCTCCTCTTAGCATCCTCTGCTCCTCTTAGAATTAGGTGCAATGCTTAATTCAGAGATGATGGAAATGGACTAGCTGAAGCAAGATAGGTTCTAAAACATTGGTGTTCTGACTCCTAAAACAAGGGAATGGATGTGAACCTGATCTCCTGGGCTAATAGCTGCTTGTGTTCATCCCACTTATGAGGCTAGGCATCTGTACAGAACCTTGGATTAGGTCCCTGTGCCTCCCAGTTCTTTTTGAAACCTTATTCGTTTGAGCCTTAGAAGTTCCTTACTATGTTGGTAAACCCAGTAGAAACTATAATCTTTACATGATATTTACCATCTATGCCTAATCGTCATGCAGAAGAGTGGCGATTATGTATATCATAGAATGTACTTTCAGGCCAACTTTATTGTAAGTTTGATTTGGTTACAACATTAAATCCTATTCAGGTAATGTTACTAAGCTTTGAAAATTTGATGTACCACTCGTGAAATTGTCTGATCACATCTTTTAAAATAGTAGAATGAATAGTGTTAATTTTTGTATTGGAAACCCCATACTTTATCTTAGCTCACCTTTTATACCAGCCACTACACTGAGAACCAGCTCTGCCCAAATGTAATTTGACAGGCAGTGCCTCACCTCAGCTGCTCTACCTACCTCTCACTTTTTGCCCAGAGCCCTTGGGAAAATCTGCTTACCAGCTGCATGTGTACCACCTGGAAGTATGTTTAGAAAGGATTTCCAATAGGATAAGCCATGACCAATCGGGGGACAAGGAGCTGAAGGATGAATACTCCCCCTTTCCAGCCCTCAAGTGGATGATTCTGAGGTGCACTCCATGCAAGGTGGTCAGTCAATTGACAGTGCCCGTACACTGCATACCCTTCTTCCCTATTTCACTCTCCCCACTCCCTCATGCCAGCACCTCGTGGCTAAAGTGATCCTGTCCCCTGAGATGACTTCTTGTTTTAGTTTGGGTTTCCCCCGTAAGTAGAGTCTGAGGCAAGTATTTGAGCCCAGTTAGTTTATTTGAGGGATGATCCTAGGAAACACTATTAAAGGAGAGTTTAAACAGAGATCTGAAAGGAGGGAGCAAGCGTGCGCCACGGGGAAGCACATTTCTGGCAGAACGAACAGCCAGCGCAAAGCCCCTGAGGCCAGAGTACTTGGTAGACTCACTGTTCAAGGATAGTGAGGTCAATGAGGCTGGAGTGGCATGAACAGCGGCAGAGTGGTGGGAACTGAGGCCAGCGGGAAATGAGGGTAAGGTGCAGACAGATCATGGAGACACTTACGAGGCCTTTTGTTCAGTTAAGATTTCAGAAATTATGTGACCAGAAAGACCTATAGGATCTATTGTAATGATTTGTCCTTTGAACAAATGTTTTGCCTTTTGCAAAGACTTATTTTATCTGTCCCTGAATAACCTGATAAGCCATTTGATTATAAAATGTAGTTTGGCTCAAGGTATTAACACTCTGTTGCTTATAATGAGATTTTTCCATTGCAAATGAGACAAACTGTAACATCTCTCATATGAGCAAGATAGGGTTCCTTGGTCTACATACTTTACAGTAAGGTTTTTGTCAACAGTGCTTCTCTTATTGGCTGAGGCCGTGGCAGACTTAATGTTTTATTTAGAAAATGGCCTTCCACAGGGGCCAGGCTTAGGTGCCCCTTTCACTCTCCCCGGTGGAGTTATGTTTGCCCCAAGGTACAGCAGGTGCTTTGATTTCAGAGCTCTAATAACCAGAGCTTCTTCACAGCCAGATTCTACTGGACTCTTCCAACTTTGTCACTGTTTCACAACATATACCTTCACCTGCATCAGATCAGGTTCTTTCTTTTGCTCACTCTTCATCCTCCCAATGCCATGCCTATTCCTGTGCTTTAAAAAAAATTTTCTTAAATTCACTTTAAACAAAACAAAACAAAAATGTTCATCCATTTCTCCCCACCCCTCCTCTACCCCCACCTCCTGCAACCACCAGTCCGTTCTCTGTCTCTATACGCTTGGTTTTGGTTTTGGTTTTGGTTTGGTTTGGTTTTTTTGATTCCACATATAAGAGAGACCATACGGTATTTGTCTTTTATTAAAGTAAAGTTGACTTACAATGTTGTGTTAGTTTCTGGTGTACAGCAAAGTGATTCAGTTATACATAATAGGTATTTTTTCAGATTCTTTTCCTTTATACAAGGTTATTACAAGGTATTGAATATAGTTCCCTGTACTGTACACTAAGACCTTGTTGTTTATCTATTTTATATGTAGTAGTATGTATCTGTTAATCCCAAATTCCTAATTTATCCCTCCCCAGCTCCTTCCCCTCTGGTAACCGTAAGTTTGTTTTCTGTCTGTGAGTCTGTTTCTTTTCTGTAAATAAGTTCATTTGTATCATTTTTTTAGATTTCACATATAAGTGATATCATATGTTTGTCTTTCTCTGTCTGACTTACTTCACTTAATACGATAATCTCTGGGTCCAACCATGTTGCTGCAAATGGCGTGATTTCGTTCTTCGTTTGACTTACTTCACTTAGCATAGTACCCTTGAGGTCCATCCATGTTGTCCCTTTTTTTTTTTTTTTTTTTTGCAGTATGCGGGCCTCTCACTGTTGTGGCCTCTCCCGTTGCGGAGCACAGCCTCCGGACATGCAGGCTCAGCGGCCATGGCTCACGGGCCCAGCCGCTCCGTGGCATGTGGGATCTTCCCAGAGCGGGTCACGAATCCGTGTCCCCTGCATCGGCAGGCGGACTCTCAACCACTGCGCCACCAGGGAAGCCCCATGTTGTCCCTTTTGATCCTGCCGCTCTCCTTCCCATGCCTGGACCTATCTGGCCCTTCAGTGATGCCCTCCCAGTTTCCATTGATAACTGGATTCTCTGAATTCTTGAGACAACTTTAAGCACTTCATGGAATCAGCACATTTTATGGATGAAAATGATTGTAGAAATGATCTGATTCTGTAGTTTTCCACTTTATTTTGTAAAAAAGCACTGGGAATTCCCTGACGGTCCAGTGGTTAGGACTTGGTGCTTTCACTGCCAGGGCCTGGGTTCGATCCCTGGGCAGGGAACTGAGATCCCGCAGGCCACACATTGGTGCGGCCAAAAACAACAACAACAAAAGCCCCCAAAGCACTAAGGCCTAGGAAAGCTTCATGATGTGCTGAAAAGTATATATTAGGTTAGTGGCAGATTTTAAACTAGAACCGATGTCTCTAGAATCCTAATCCAGAGTGCTTGCTGTTACACTATGGAATCACGTGGTATGTTATTGAGAGACATTCCTGTTTGCACAATTACTCTTATCGTTAAACTACTTTCATTAGTTAAGTATCTGGGCTGCCCCAAAGAAGGAAAAAATTAGTGTAGGAAGATGGTTTTTGACCTTGATAATCCTCCCATTTTAAAGGCAAGTGCATTTAGCTGATAGCTGGTTATCTCATCTGGGAACAGATTCACTGACAAAAAGGCCAAGTAGAAAGTGATTCCTTATTTTTCCAATGAGACGATTCCCTTGCCTGCCCCCCAGAAATCTTTTTCCCTCAAAAGCTTTTAGGGCAAGAGATGAAACAGTCAAATATCAGCTTCTACTATTTACTATGTTAAACTAGTTATATACACTTAAAACAACATAATAAGGAAAATTACTTTTTTTCTCATTCTCACAGAACATTTTTATTCTATTTTTTTCCACAAGTATCTTTGACACCAATCTTTCTCTTATTCTTAGAGCCATTTTTTGAGTCATCAAGCAGATTCCCAAAGTACCTCACCTTTACCTTGTCCCAGTTATTAGAAATATAGCCCCTTTGAATTGTGAATGATCCTGTCACTGGATTTTTATTCTAAGCTACAAGTAGCCGTCAGCCAAGCAATATGTGTTTTTCATTTGTTCTGTCGTTGTGTATTTGTGATCCCACATAATAACTCACTCACTGCTTTGCTTTTTTAGTAATCTCTAAAAAGGTGTGTTTACAGAGATATCCAGTCCTCAAAATTGTGAGGCAATATCCCAGAAATTATTTTATATTCTTTGCCTTTTTTTTTCCTTTTTCTTAACATAAAGCAGTGCTGTTAGGTTACTTTCTTAAATAGTGAAAATAGTGAAAACTGGTACTGATTCAATTCCAGGCTGCTGCACCATCCCCAAATTGTAAATTATTATTCAAAATAAAGTCACCAAGTCAGAAAGAGAAAAACAAATATCTCATACTAACGCATATATGTGGAATGTAGAAAAGTGGTACAGGTGAACCGGTTTGCAAGGCAGAAATAGAGACGCAGATGTAGAGAACAAACGTATGGGCACCAAGTGGGGGTGGGGTGGTGGGATGAACCGGGAGAGTGCCATTGACATATATACACTAATATGTATAAAATAGATAACTAATAAGAACCTGTTGTATAAAAATAAAATTCAAATCAAAAATAAATGACAATGTGTTGGCTTTCACCAGACTTAAAAATAAAGTTTTATGCATATGAAAAATAAATAAATAAAGTCACCGAGAAAGCACCTGAGAATATTAGTCATTATAAGGACTCAAATATAAGGCAACTCCTTTTCTGAGAAGGGGAACGTTTGGCCTAAATTTGGATATCCCCATTCTAGCCTGTGTCCAACACTTCCTCCTAATTGCTATGTCTTATGACATTAGCTCAGATGTGGCACTGAGGAAATAAGTGAGTCTTTATGCATGCAGCTCTGCAACCCTTCCAGAGGGAGGCCAAGCCCCTGTCCTAATTGCTGTCAACCGTAACACATTCATGCATCAGAAATATCTTTATATTTTCCTACGCAAACAATATTTGCCACTGTGCTGCAGAATTGCAGTGACACTGAACTGAGTTGTATTTGTTTAGACTTAGAAGCTGAGAGGGCCAGTGAAGTGATGGTAAAATGGCTGAGGAATGGGTAGGAACTTGTTCCTCATTCCGTGTACATTGACTTCTCCTTTATGATATATATATATATTTTTAATTAATTTAATTTAATTTTTATTTTTAGCTGCGTTGGGTCTTCGTTGCTGTGCATGGGCTTTCTCTAGTTGCGGCAAACGAGCTTCTCAGTGTGGTGGCTTCTCTTGTGGAGCACGGGCTCTAGGCGTGCGGGCTTCAGTAGTTGTGGCATGCGGGCTCAGTAGTTGTGGCTTGCGGGCTCTAGAGCACAGGCTCAGTAGTTGTGGTGCACGGGCTTAGTTGCTCCGCGGCATGTGGGATCTTCCCAGACCAGGGCTCGAACCCATGTCCCCTGCATTGGCAGGCGGATTCTTAACCACTGCGCCGCCAGGGAAGTCCAATGATGTTTTCTTTAAGTTTTAAGAAGTCTCAAAGTTTGGGTTTTAAGAAGTCTCAAAGTCAATTTTAAGACAAATACTTTTGTTTGTGGAATAGCTAATACAGTAAGTAATACATTTTACATTTCCAAAGTTCAGACCTATGTGGAGGAGATAATTTGTGATATTCTGGACTTTGCTACTAAAAGCGACCTTTACATTATAGGTTCAAGGTGCTTAACTTTGTTGGTCGAGATCCACCCCATTAACAATGTGAAGGTTCTAAAAGCAGTGGATAGCTATATCTGGGTACAGGTAAGTGAGCATATCTTTATCATTTATCTCATTAATCAAAAAGCATGAAACCTATAGGCAGTGGTGTTACAAAGTGCTTTCACACACATTATCACATTTTCCTCAAAGCAATCCAGTGAATGAGAATGGCTGGAATTAACAGCTTTTCCTTTGCAAACATGAAAATCAAAACTCAAACCTAGCTCTCTGTCTCTATATCATGGTTTGTCTAATAGTACTATAATGTTTTTACATGATAAAATATAGAATATCAAAACACATTTAAAGGAAGTTTAAAAATGGTTTATCTAATGTGTTCATAGAGTTGACAGATTAAATACCTATGATTAAATGATATAATTAATCCCTGAATTTATCAACTCTATGAATCGATGCAGAAGCACTGTGCGTATAACACAAGTAGACTAGATATAGCCAATTCTCATTACTTGCACATAGAATTTGCAAATTCTACTACCCACTAAAATTTATTTGTTACCCCAAAATCAATACTCATGGTGCTTTCACAGCCATTTGCAGACAGGGGCAAAGCAGTGAAAAAATTTTCACCTAATGCACATGTTCCCAGATGAGGTAGAACAAGGTGACACTGCCTTCTTGATTCAGTTCTCAGACTGCAGACAAAGGTTGTTTTCACAGTCAACTTAGTGCCATGTTTTTCACACTCTTTGGCTTTTCTTGGTGATTTCGCTGTTTAAAATGTCCCCCAAGTGCCTTGTTGAGGTGCTGTCTCATGCTCCTAAGTGCAAGAAGCCTGCGCTATTCTTTTCAGAGAACACGTGTGTTAATTAGATAAACTTCATTTAGACATTAGCTTATAGTACTGTTGACTGAGTTCAGTGCTAGCGAATCAACAGCATATATGAAATAAAGTGTCTTTTAAACAGGAACACACATTAGACCAAGTTTTGTTTTAATTTGTTGTCAAAAATGTTGTAACTAGAGGCTCACACGTTCCTATCCCTGTATTTCCCTTGGGAGCAGTGGTTCAGTTTTCAGTGTTTTTGGTGACTTTATGGAACATAACTGCCGCAGAGAACGAGAATCAACTATCCATATTCATGCAGGGTTGAGGCACAATTGCCTTGTATAGCCTCTCCCTCCCCCCACCCACTCCCAGCCTCTGGCTGTGGGTCTCCCTCTTGCAGTGTGTGTTGGGAGAGGGGATTGTCTCTCATGTGCCCAGTCGTCCACTGTCAGCCAGTCCTTACAGTGGTGCATTTCGCCACCACTCCTGGCGTCTCTGTGGGCCGCTGCTCCCTGCCAGACAGGGCCTGGTGTGGAGCTCCTAAGCTGCGTTCCCTCCCCCAGGAAGCCACCCTGTTTACGTTGTCATCAGTGCAGGGCTGACTGTGGGACACTTCCCTTTCCTGGCCTGTTACTTTGGTTTCCTTAGCATTTTTATCCAGGGCTGTGCAGGCAGTGGAGATATTATTGAAGGATGAGGACAACTAAAAGGTAATTAGAGTATAGGAAGGAAAAAGTTTTTATAAGTATATGGTTGCACTACATTGTGAATATATTAAAAATTACTGAATTGTATACTTAATAGTGAAAATTGTGAATAGTGAATGTTGTGTTATGTGCATTTTATCTTAATTAAAAAAAATTAAAAGTACAGGATGCATGATGTCATCTGTAGGCCAAAAGCAAAGTCCCCACCCACATGAAGCAGACCCACACTAATCTTGTGGGCCCATCTCAGTTCCTAGCCCTGCTCCCTGCTCCTCAGGCTTAGGCCTCTGGAGAGAGAAACTCCTCCAAACCTCCATCCATGGCAAATCCCCACCTTCTTCCTCTCTCCCTTCTGCTCTCCTTTAGAGAGACGCTGTTCACTGTCCATGGAGTTTGGTCCTGCCCTGCGATCTCTCTCCTTTTTCTTACCAGAACGTCCGTGATGATTTCCAGTAGTACATTTCCCTAAGTCTACACGTGCAGCTTTGACCCCCTTCATGGAGGAACTTCAGCCAGACAGTAGTGAGTGGGGTCTGGATCCCAATCTGGGATCCTTGGAGAGTTCCCCACCAGCATGATTGCATCTTCCAGATAGTTCCATTGGGTAACTACACATTCGTCTACATGCCTGTAGTACATACCTTCCATCGACGAATATTAATAATCAGAGTCTAGCTCGATATTTACAAGATAAATATTTTTCTAATATGATATAATCTAATCTATATAGATTCCTACTCACAATGCAGACAAAACAAAACCAAACCCCCAAAAATGTTGCACACTTTTGTAGAGCTCTGTCTGAACCCTGTCTATGTATATTCTCACTTCTAGGCCTTGCTTCAGGGTTGCCTCAAATTAGAAAGAAAAACAACCACCAACTGAATGGAACTTTTAAAATTACATTTTCACTGATTGCCTCACAGAGACCAGGCAAAGGTTTAGAACTGGTCAGCACCTTAGTCCAGGTCACAGTGCTAAGGCAGCAGGGCCTGGCCACCTCTGTAGACCCAGGGGAGGCCAAATCTGTAGTTTCTCCTTATTTTGAGGCACTGAGTGTTTGCTCTTCCATTATCTATGTGGTGTCTACTCATCATTGCTTCTCCTCAACCCCAGTACACAAAGTATACTTTTTTTTTTAAGATTTTTTTTTTTGATGTGGACCATTTTTAAAGTCTTTATTGAATTTGTTACAATATTGCTTCTGTTTTATGTTTTGGTTTTTTGGCCAAGAGGCATGTGGGATCTTAGCTCCCCGGCCAGGGATTGAACCCACACCCCCTGCATTGAAAGGCAAAGTCTTAACCACTGGACTGCCAGAGAAGTCCCCAAAGTATCCTTTTTGATGTGCACAATTTCACAAATCAGCAGGTAATAAGGTCTATATTATTCTCGTAGCTGAATTCTGCATTCCTGTCTATTTTACAGTTTTGAGCTTTTTGCTGTGAAGAATGGTATATAGTTAAAGTTTTGTTTTTCTGAAAGGGAAACTTGACTGTAAGCAATTGTAAAAGTTGACCAGTTCTAGGGACTTCCCTGGTGGTCCAGTGGTTAAGGCTCCACCCTTCCACTGCAGGGGGCAGAGGTTCGATCCGTGGTCCGGGAACTAAGATCCCGCATGGTGCAGCCAAAAAATAAAAATAAATTAATTAATTTTTTAAAAAGTTGACAAGTTCTATTTCTAATTTGTCATTATGAAAAGTTAGGACACCAGGTAATATATTTTGTCAAAATTTTTCCTAGTCTTTAGAGAGGCTGCAGGCTTTAAAACAGGGACATGAAACGTTATGTTCTTTCAGTATGCTTTAAAGTTTGGAGGGAAAACCCAAAATTCACCAGTGGATCTTATCTAGTAAGCTGTCTTTCATGTTGCAAAATGAAAGTGCTGATTTATAGTTACCCTTTTGATGATGAAAGAATTAAGTCACTGGAGTTATCCCATGGCCAGTTTTCCCTCAT
Source organism: Orcinus orca (assembly GCF_937001465.1). Lineage (NCBI taxonomy): Eukaryota > Metazoa > Chordata > Mammalia > Artiodactyla > Delphinidae > Orcinus > Orcinus orca. The sequence goes on from NC_064567.1 coordinate 85,365,403, forward strand.
TATCACAGCGGACAGTGTCAGGCCTTGTGTTTCTGGCTGCCTGCTTTGTCCTGTGGGCTGACAAATAAGGGTGGGCACAGAGGAGGAGGCATCGGGGGGATCAAGCCTTTTCTTCCCAGTGGCAGTCGTTCTGTGCTTTGAGGTAAATCCTCCACCAGTTGCCACACTGTGATTCACTATCCTTTCCTGGAAAGTCCCTGGTTCTGTTTTGCTTTTTCTCTTGGATGTGGGACTTTGGAAGTTGTCACGGAGAGTACATTTACTTGGCTCTCAAATTAAATACTAGGGTTAGCTGCACAACAAATTATATCAGTCACTCTGTTTTGGTGCGTGTGAAACAGAACTTTCTGTACAAATGTTATTTACATTGTTTCTGATTGGCTTCCGAATCCCATATTCCAAATAGGAAGCACCATCCCTAGAAACGGCTTACACTTTAGCCTGTCTAAATGAATTGTGTTGGACCTGTGATCAATCCCCCGCTGGAAAACTGAGCTCCTGAAAGCGTTCCCTTTTCTTCCTTGCTTCCATCTGTAATGTGTGTGTGTGAATGTGATTCGCCTAAACTATTTTGTGGTTCCCAGTCCCTTCTGTGGTCTGTAGTAGTACAGTGATCAAACACAACTTTTGAAATAATTGTGTAAGCAAGGTAGTTGCTTATGATTTTGATCAATTTCCTTTTTACAGTTCCTCTACCCACATGTTGAAAGTCACCCGCTACCAGAGAATCATCTGCTACTGATTTCAGAAGAGAAATGTAAGTATATCCTGAGGACTTCATGAACGGTGCATCTCCCAGTGAAGCGTAGGAAGGGCGTGATGAATCTTCTAGCTGTCCACTCGCCAGTGCTGAGGGTCCACTGACCTTTGATGTCCATTGGAGACCTAGGACTCCTGTGGAAGGGCTTTCCTTCTGTTTCTACTTGTTGTTCTCTTAGGCTCTGCCTCAGTATATGATGGGCTCCTGCATATATGGATTTCCAGTTTGGGCACATGGTAGAATATTTGTAGAACAGTTGTGCAGGTCATTTTTGCCTTCTTTAGTCCATCCTTCTTTAAGATGTCTGTCACAGTGGATAACCATGATTTAAGGAGAGAGGCTTGGATGGACAGAGGGAAAGGCATTAGAAGCTAGAAGAATTCCATGGCAGAACTCGAGGACACTTACTAACTTGGTCAAATTCAGATAGAGGCAGATAAGATTGGGAACATCCTTTAATGATGATTTCAAGTCGGGGGAAGGGTGGAGAAAGGACAAAATTCACTGGTGTATCTTATCTAGTAAGCTGTCTTTCATGTTATAAGGTGAAAGTGCTGATTTATAATTAGAAGGACAAGTCTGAGGGGTTAGGATTGTGTTCACTTCCTATACTCTTGCCCAATAATCTGTCTCACATTTCTGTAACTAGAACCAGCAGAAGGTACATATGGCTGAATCTAAATCGCTTACTGAGAAAAATAGACCATCTGCACATCAATAAAGTGTTCAGAGTTCTGTTAATGACCCCTATAAAAATACCTCCCCCTAATATCTGGCATAATGAGTTTTCTATCTGATGTTTTCATATAAAGAGGTATTGGGTATTTGGAAATTGAAGATAAACCCTGCCAAATGAGCCCTTATTAGCCCTATGTAAGACTGATGCTATAGGGGAGGGAAATACTTGTTAAGGGAACCCAGGGGAGCAGAAGAGTTAAATGCTTCATGTATTGTTGATACTGAGGAGCAGAGTAAATGCTGGACTTGAAACAGACTTAAAGGGAGGGTGGAGAAAGGTGGGTTTTGTTTTGAGCCTTGTGAGATTGCCATCTGTGATAACACTGTTTTTCAGCCAGTTGTTTAATCTGCTTTGCTTTTATAAAAAAATGTTCACAACTGTTAGGTGAAAAAAAGTACTCATATTTTTCATGAAGGTTAAACTATTGTTTCTTTTTTAAAAGATATTGAACAACTTCATATCCAAGTTACCCAAGAAGATGGAAATAGAGTGGTAAATATTTGAAATTCCTTTCGCCTTAGAGTTTTTTCCCATAAAGAGTGGCATTTCTAGACTATTAAAGATGGATTGTTATAGAAACATACTACTTTATTTGGTGTCTTTCCAATTATAGACTTGCTGTTGTAACATGTGAAATAATACAAGATACATGAAGGAGTTGATTATCTCCTTTCTATCTACCTCACCCCCCAATCTCAGTCTCCTGACATAACTAATGACAGCCTTGTGTGACCTTTTCCATGCCTTGTACCTTGCTCAAGGTTAGGTGTACAGATAGTGGGATTCAGTTGCTTTTACCAAGATAGAATCATAATATAAATATTAATTTGCTGCTTTTGTTTTTGCTTTTTACTTAATATATCAGGGGTATCCGTATAGGTTTCTAAATAGAGAGATAACTTTTTTCTCTAATTTTTATACATATATACACATACATACACATAATAAATGGGATCATAGCATATATGCTAAGGTTCTATATAGTTCAGTTTTCTTTTCTTTTTTGCTTGTTTTCTACTTCTCCCTTGCCTTTTCACTTCTAACTTTTGTTCATAACTTGGTGTGTATCCTTTCACAGTTTTCTCCATACCTATATGTCTCCCATCTCCACCCCTGACACACCCAGGGGTTTGTTTATTATTCACTCCTTCCTCATTCAACTCTGTGGAATTACCTACAAGCACCCTAGGGCAGCTCAGTTCATTGTCTTTAGAAGTACAAATAGTCCCTGGCATGGATGTGCACAGTTTTGTCACCGTTCTCCCATGGATGGATATTCACTTGATTGCCTTTTTTCCCCCTTTTATTTGTTTGCATTACAAATTGTCTCAAATGTTTTTAGCTTTACATGTTTGGTACACGTGTTTCTTTGGGTTAAATCCTCAGGGAAGGATAAGTGGGTTGACGGTTATATGCATTTAATAAACTTCAACAGATTTTGCCAGATTGCTTTCCAAAAAACTTGTAACACTTCAGTTTTGCAAGCAAAGTATGAAAGTACCCTTTCGCTCTATCCATACCAGTTATCGATGTATTTGCCTTTTAAAAAATCCAGTTTGATGCGTTTAAGTTGATATCATTATTATTTGAGGTTGTGTTTCCCTTAATATTGATGAGGTTGAGCATCTTCTTTGCTTATTGGCTATGTGAATTTGTTTTTCTGGGAATTGCTTAGTTATATCCTTGTCTATTTTTTCCTGGGTTGTCTTTTTCTTGACAGTTTGTGTGAGATCTTAATATATTATTGATATTAAAATGATTTCCTTCAATATTTAAATAGTCTGCATCTAAATAGTCTTTCTCTGATTTTAATCTTAAATTATGTGAACAAAATTGAAATGGGAGATGGCATTTTTAAATTATGTATCTATGATTGAAAGCATCAAATCAAGAGGCCTGGCTGGAAAATGACCAGAAAGTATGTGGCTGGAGCTCTGGGCCACTAGTGGCTGAGCGGATGGCAGGGCAAAGACAAGGCCAGTCGTCAGAAAAGGGTCAGGCCAGAGAGGAAAGGCCAAGGTGCAGAATCCCAAAGCCAGCAATGAGAATTTAGAGGAGAGAGTTAAATAAACAAGTTGGGGTCAGGAAGTGGAAATGGACACAGACAGAGGACTGGCTGGTTAGAAGAGGGGTTGGGAGCCATGAGAGACACTGCAGAGAGAATGAGGCCAGGAGGCACCTGTCAGAAGCCCAGGAAGGATTCTCCTGGCCAAGCAATACAGTCTCAGCACTCCCTCATCCACATGTGCCCTTCTGTGAGGCACTTCTGCCCTCATTCTTTTTTTTTTTTTTTTTGCCGTACGCGGGCCTCTCACTGTTGTGGCCTCTCCCGTTGCGGAGCGCAGCTCCGGACGCGCAGGCTCAGCGGCCATGGCTCACGGGCCCAGCCGCTCCGTGGCATGTGGGATCCTCTCGGACCGGGTCACGAACCCGCGTCCCCTGCATCGGCAGGCGGGCTCTCAACCACTGTGCCACCAGGGAAGCCCCCTCCCTCATTCTTAAAGGCTTAGATGATCTACAGCTTCATAAAGCCATGTGCAGGTCTGCATAATCATCACAACATCCCTACACATTAGAGGTGGTATTATAATTATCCCCATGTTTACAGGGAACACAACAACCTAGACTCACAGAGGTGAGGAAACTCTAGAGAGGGACAGAACTGCTATGTGAACCTGGTTGCCATGTTCCAATGATCATGTTCTTGCTAGTATAGGTCTTTATCTGAGAGTTCCCAAATCTACCCTAACCTAAACAATTTCAGAAAAATGGAAACAAGATGGGTTCCCCAAAGTTAAGAGTCAGATAGGTACTGTACTCTTGGATCGTTTTCCAGCAAATTTGATGGAACTAGGCAAACAAGAAATAGAGGTGTATGATTCTGCATGCCCTGTCCTCCCTTGAGTTCCAAGTTAGCCTCATTGGAGAAATCCCATTTAGGATTAGAGAGGTTGAAGTATGACTATGGACCATTCTGATGTTCTCTTTTTTCCTTATTTCTTCTACATCAACTTGTCTTCATTATTTACTCATCTGTCCCAATATAGATCACCTTTGCTTGATGAGCAGTTTTGAGGAAAGTGAGTTCTTAATTCCTTGTATTACACTTATCATTTCCTTGGCAATTTACCCTTGCGTACCCTATTTCATTTTCCTTCTTTTGAGAAGGATTCCTTGAGTACTTCTACATGCTAGAAACAATCAAGCCATTGAGAATGTAAAGGTGTTGTAGAAGAGTGCATACTCACTGGGGTAGACTTATAACATTAATTAAAATGTAATTGTAATAGAAGCATGCCAAAGCACCATAGGAATACAGAGATGGGGAGCTTTGCCTTCATCTTGGGAGGGGAGGGAAGGATTTCTACAGGAGGCAGTGCCTAAGTTGGGTCTTGAAGGATGAATAGTGAAGTATTGCTGAGAGATGGGCAGTATCATCATGCTCATTGTGGAAGACATGAAGGTAAGAAGCATGACCAAAGACACATGAAGAGTTTATGGCAGATCTAGGATCATTGCCCAGAACCCTCCTCTCCCAGGCCTGAGTTTTCCCTTGGCCTAACAGTCTCTACCTTTGGTGGTAAAGCCCTCCAGACTGCAGATACCTGAGTGGGTTATGTCCAGAACAGGAAGCTCTGAATCTTGTGTTAGCACAGCTGTTGGTTTGTGGTAGGTGTGGCCTTGCCTTCAGCAGCCCCAGCCTGTCTGCCAAACTAAGAATAAAAATAAGATAGTTTATTGCAGAGTGTTTGTGAGGAGCAAGTAATGAAATGATGCCTTAAATCTTTTTTGGAAAGACTTTCCATGTGTATGTATTGGCGGTAGGGGCTACTAAAAATAAACTGTGGAAGTATTTACATGTATTATAAAGATAGAATAAGCAAAATAATTATGAAACCCAGATATGTTCTCCTTTAAAATAGTTATTTATTTCTAAAATCTCTTTGCCTCCTTAGGTAATTAAAAATTCTGGCCATCTCCCAAGACAGAGAGTAGCCGAAGATTTTGTTTGGGCTCAGTGGGATATGTCAGAGCAGAGGTTATACTACATTGATCTGAAGGTAAAAACTAGACCACTGGCCCTCCTTTTTGTGGGAGTAGTTTAATTTTGACATTATCGTTATTGTAATTTATTAATTACTTTGTTTTCATTGATGGGGCAGTCGACAAAAGTTGATGAAAAATAATGGAGAGGTTTTCCTTACTGTTTGATTTTTGGCTGCTTCCTTTTCTCTCTCTTTTTTTTTTTTGTGGGGGTACACGGGCCTCTCACTGTTGTGGCCTCTCCCGTCACGGAGCACAGGCTCCGGACGCGCAGGCTCAGCGGCCATGGCTCACGGGCCCAGCCGCTCCGCGGCATGTGTGATCCTCCCAGACCGGGGCACGAACCCACGTCCCCTGCATCGGCAGGCGGACTCTCAGCCACTGCGCCACCAGGGAAGCCCTCTCTCTCTTTAAACTATTGTTTTTGTTGATTTTTTGTTAATTTGTCACTTACTCTGTTTTCTTTTTTAGAAATCAAGGAGTGTCTTAAAATGCATCCAGTTTTCTGCTGATGAGCACTTTAGCTTAATGGTAAGTCCAGAAAATGATTGGGCTAAGGAAATTTTACAACCTATTGCCCCTTTTAAAGAGAGCTATTATCATAAACAGCATTTTAACATTCTTGGTCTTGTTTTTTAGTCACTTGTATGAGCAAGTAAAATAGTTCTTGCCATCTCAAGACTTCAATTCTGTAACAAATGCAATTAATATAGATTATTAGAAGAGCACACACAGTAAATTTCTGCTAACTGAATGCCTCATATTAAAGAAAAATGGGTAAGAGTATCAGTGGGAGGTAGTAGGTGTGGTTAATAGTAGATAGCTTTACGTGATTATGCATCATTTGATCCAAAAGAACATGTGATGGTGGATTGAGTATAAGGTAGAAGGTCAATGAGAGGGTAGAGTTCAATCAGTACAAATCTAGAACCACTCCTGGAAAAGCTGTTTGGAGTGCCAGCCTTGTAGTGAGGAGTCACAAACATCTTTATCTGTGATGGACAGAACATTATTATTCTTCTTGACCAGGGTAAATATTGGTGTCTAATACAGATTGATATCATAGCATTACAAGAATTTCATTTACTCCTTCTGCCCCCTTTTTTGGACTCACTCATTCTCTTTCTAAAGACACCCAGTCCTTCCCTCCTTACGTGATCATCTGTGTCTTGTAAAAGTCTACTCCTTCCAATTGGCTTATTATAAAACCCATTTATGGTAGTCAAATCTGAAGCAAAGTTTGCCTTTTGAGAAATAAATACACATCAAGCTTGTGATGTATGTAAACTCCAGAATGTTCCCAGTGGACTTTCTGTCTGTGGACTTGGGGGATATCCTCTGAAGATAATGCTGGTTAAAGGAGCTCTTCATCATTAGGCAAGCACAGTGTTGTCAGGTTTGCACTGGTTTCCAGAACTATCATCACTTAACTAATGTCATTTTTCACTTTGTCTTCTCCTGATTTTTTGACAGTTTGAAGCACCCTTGGATGTATCATTAAGTGATTCAGGATTCAAGTAAGTTACTCATAGATTACTATTAATTTTTATAGACACTTGTGGGCAGAATGATTATATAATATTTATACCTAATCTATGATATGCAGATAAAAGGATAGTTTGATATTCTGTGTGTGGGTGTGGGTGTGGGTGTGTGGGTGTGTGGGTGTGTGGGTGGGTGTCATCTTTTCTGTTTCTGTTCTCTATAGGGAATATAAACAATGTTATCAAGCATGAACGCAGGGTTTTTGCATGGAAAGGCAATCATATTGATTTTTCTTAGTCATCTATTTCTGTAGGGCGTCTCCATTTATTTTGATCTATGGAAGTGCTATTCTCCCTGTGATTCAATAAAAGCATTCGATGAGTCAGAGAGAGAGCTACGCTTAGAATCAAACATCAAAACCCTTTTCTTGTTGCCATCAAAGAGGATATTGCAGGTCAATCCACTTATAGCTCAGCTGAGTCTATTGCTTTACTTTTTTTCCTGTTTTCCTTTTTACACAAAAGGCGAGGTTTTTTTCCCCCAGATTATTTTACATGTAGTAAAAACATGAGACACTGTTGAAAAAATAGACACAAGGCCATAACTGCACAGAAGAAATGAAAGTCTTCTTGAATTAATGGTAATCTCAAACTGTTACATATTTCACTACCTTTATTTCATCATATATGAATGTTCATTTCTGTCCATTGTGAAACATAATGTCGGCATTACTCTAAAATCAAAAAAATTTATAAAAATGTAAGTTGAAAGGAAAATATATATTTTTCTCTATTGCCAGGCCATGCCATTTATGTAACATGTATTTTTAAAAATTACTGTTTCATAGTTTGTTTTTTTTTAACCAAAAGATATATTATCTACTGGAATTTCTTGAGGACATGTCTCTACTTCTGTGGGTAAATTATAGTGGTTATGTCCTTTATGAGGGAACTTATTTGTAAATGCATTTATGTTCTTAGACTTGTCAACTTTGGATATGATGATCTTCAAGACCAAGAGAAATTATCCAAACACCCAACCTTGTGCGTTTTTACCAACCATACAGGTAGAACCGGGTTGCATTTATCAATTTACTTAATTATACTTGAGTTCCATACATTTAGTCATTGTTTAGCTATATTGATCTTGAAAATAAAATATAATAGGGCCACACTCTTACATAAGTGATTATATGGATATTTACATACCAAATTACATTCTCCACTGTAATTTTATACATTTTCTGTCTGTATAAAAGAAGCCACAGTCAGATTCTTGTTCTAATAGTTTTTGTATTATTGTTCTAATAGAGGGGATAGATTCATATTTAATCAAGCTACATTTTCTCATTTTCTCACCTGCTCCATTTTTAACAAATGGCATACGATGATCGGGATGCTTTTTGTGTCAGGCTTACTGATGTTTGGGTTCTAAACCTATGTGCTTAGCTGCTTTAAGAGCCATGCTATAACCTGAGCTGACAATCAGAGCTTCACATAAAGTTGTTAGTGTACAATATTCCATCTCTTAACACCTGTTTATTGTAGATAGAGAAAACAGAGAGGGAAAAAAAATGCCTGAAAATGAGTGGAGAGGAGTATGATTACAGTCAATGAATCTGGTGGAAAAACTGCTCATTAACCGTAATAATCATCTAAATAATCAACTCTAATAACTAAATCTCATAGCCATCTTTAACATCCCAACTTGAGTGGACAGTTACCACTTAAGTAACGCTTAGACTAAAATTGCTTTCCTTTAAAGCCAAATTATGTGGTATTCATTGAGCTGACAGTTATGGAGCACTTACTGTGTGCTGGGTATTGGGGATACAATGGTGAGCAAAACTGACCTAAACCTTTTTTAAGTAGAGTGTTACTATTCAGTATGGATGTTAGACGTTAAATAAGTGCACACATAGTATTTGAATACATTTTATGAATGAGAACTACAGGAAGCCATGAGAACATATAACAGATGTTTAATGGAAGCTACTAATATCTTCAGATATGTTCTAGTCCAGCCAGTACATTTCATTTTACAGAATGAAAACTGAAAATTGCTTCCTTTACCACCTCACTCCTTCAAAATCCATCCTATAGTTTTTCTGTCCATCCAGGGTCTCCCTCAGCCTTGTAAGTCCCTCTATAAACAAGTCTTGGGGAGTTTAGGGCAGGACATGATATTTCCTTTGAGACTTGAAGGAGGTATATGAACTAAGAACAGGGTGACTGAAGTAGAGTGAGCAAGAGGGAGAGTATTGCGAGAGCATTGAAGAGGTGGGCAGGGGCCAGGTTGCATAGGGCCTTGCAGACTATGGAAGGGCTTTAGGTTTTATCTTAAGGGTCATAAGGTCATTAAAGTTTTTTCTTTTTTTCCTTATGACGACCTTTTATTTTGAGAATGCTCAATTGTACAGAAAAGTTCAAGAATATAATGAACATCCATGTCCCTTTTACTTAAATAATCATATCATTCACAATGCTTTATCATTTGCTTTATCATTCTCCTCTTAAATAGGTAGCATTTTTTTCTTTTTGACTGAATCTTTAAAGTAAGTTGCAGCCACCATGATACTTTACCACTAAATAATTCAGCATGTATCTCCTTAGGTTAAGGATACTCTTACATAATCTCATTTCCATTATCACTGAAAGAAATTAGCTACGTTAATTAGTAAACTATTTCATATTCAAATTTCCATAATTGTGTTTTAAAAAGTCCTTTTCACGTGTATGTATATATGTGTATGCGTATACATGAATAGATACGTGTACGCATATAACTTTTAAAAGATTCATGCGTTTCATTTGGTTGTTTTGTCTTTGCAGTATTGTAATGTAGACCGATTCCCACCTCCTATCTTCTGTCCCTTTTTTTCTCTTTTCACAACATTGACATTTTGAAGAGTCCAGGCTATTTGCCTTGTGGAATATCTCACATTCTGGATTTGTCTAATTGTTTCTTTGTGGAAAGATTTAACTTCTTTCTCTTTCCTTTACATTTTCTGTAAGTTGGAAGTTAGGCCTAAAGGCGTTGTTAGACATAGGTTAAACATTTTTGGTAAGAATATTTCATAGGTGATATTGTGAACTTTATTTGCACCAGATCAGGAAACGTATAATGTAAGGATGTCCTACTGTTAGTGACACTAAGTTTGGTCATTTGGTTAAGTGGTAACCACTGCCTGTCTCCCTTGTAAAGGTACATTTCAACCTTTGCGTTAGTAATCTGTGAGGTGATACTTTGGCATTAAATTACTATCCTATTCCCCAACAACTTTTCATCTGGTGGTTTTAGGGTCCATTGACGGTCCTTCACTGAAGTGTTCTAACTGGGTAGTGACATGATTAGATGTGTATTTTGAAAAGATCACTGTGGCTGCTGTGTGAAGAATAGTTCAGAGGGCACAAGAGAAAAAGTGGGGAGATGAGCAGTTAGGATAAGGTGTAGTCATATATTTAAGATGAGGCTTGATCTGGGATGGGCAGTAGAGGTAGAGAGAACTAGGAGGGTTTGTGATGAATTTTGGAGATGGAACTGAGGAGACTCGCTATGAACTAGATGAAGAGGAATGGTTCTCAGGTTTCTGGCACAAGCAGATGGGTCAACAGCGGTGCCGTTTACTGAGGTACAGTGGTTTTGGTGGGGCTTAGGAAGGGAGATCGTGAGTTTTGTTTTGGACACGTTAACTAAGAGACCTGGAGCTTAGAAGGGGAGTCGGGACTGGAGATGAATAAGTGTGGAAGTTGTTAGACCATAGCTGTCATTTGAAGCTGTGGGAAGGGTAAAGGGTCAAAAGGGAAGAGGTTTAGGAATTAGATCTGGGAGCAAAAATATATAAAAGTTAGGTGGAACATCCAAAGAAAAAGGAAAAAGTATGGGGAGAGAAGAGGAAAACCAAGTGAGGTGTTATAACAGCCAAGGGCAGAGCGAGTTTCATAAAAGAGAGTGACTGTTAGTAGGTGGTGAGAGGTGGAGTCCATTGGGTATAGCTGCATGAAGGTTACTGTGAGTAGTTTGTGCTGGGTGACTGAGGTGAAATCTTGATTGTGATGGGTTAAGTGTCATGTGGGAGTTGAAAAATTTTAGCAGCATGTGCAGGCATGAGAGAGGCAGCAGCTGAAAGGCAAAGTGGGATTTAGGGAATATCATTTTTTGAGACAGTAGGGACTCTAGTATGTTTGAATGCTTAAGGGATATTTAGTGGAAAAGAAAAGATGACAATACACAGCAGAGAGGAATGACCAGTAGAACAAATTTGCTTAGAAGGTGGGATGTAATGGGATCCAGAGCTCATGTGGTGGGACCAGGCTAGTACTTGACTACCTTGTACTTGACTTTAAATCTGTTGGATATAAATAATCATTTTAGGCTTTTATTCTATGAAGCTTTTATTCCTTCTTAATTTATTCCCATAGGAATTTCTCATGAACAGTAGCAGCTTATAAATAGGCTATCTATGACATATCTTAAGAAATAAAATGTTAGGTTAATCTGGCACGAGATGTGAAAGAGTGTTTTTTTCCTTTCTCAGCAACATCTAGGAGAATAGCAAATGAGCCTTGCTTTTCGCAGTCAGCTTTGAAATAGAAAAAATAAACCTGTTTCAAATGGGATGCTTCCAGATTTACAATGAAATAAACCAGAGAAGCACCCTTTTGCTTTTCAACTAAGAAGTTGTCAGTTCATGTATTTCCCAAATTACTTTTCAGAAATAACTTTTTAACCTTTGTTGTTAAAACAAACCTACTTCAGCAAAGTAGGAATGGAGAAGAGAGCAAATAGTCTAATCCCTATATGGCTCCCTCTATAATGGGGAGCTTAATTTTCCACTGGTGTGAAGAACAGAAAACATGGTTCATGAAAAAAATATAGGTAGACTCAGAGCTTTTTACAAACTCAACTTATTTCAACTATTTACATTAATGCTGATGCTGTAATAACATTGGATGTTCAGTTGTCACATATTGGTCATTGGGAGCTACTTTGTCCTTTCAGCATTACTTTTTACATTCTTGAAAGCATCTTTGTCCTGAATTTTCCTGCCCTAAGAAATGATATCTGCTACCTTCCAGGGAGTCAGAGGTTAAAATCTGGAGGCTGCTCATGAGAGTTGGTGATAGGCAAAAGTGCTCTGCCAATGTCAGGACACTTATGTATTAACATTATGAGTTTGTATAGATTTTTCTAATAAATTTTTTACAAATCAGGGACCTCCTAAAGAATTGAAGGAAAGAAAATACACTCCCTATCCAATAGTCAACCCTGAAGCTGTACTTCGAGTTCTCCTGTGTGTTCTAACTCCATGGTGGCTGTAATTCTTTCTTGTGCACCACCTACTGGGAGGTAGTGAGGGGTGAAAAGTGTAACTTCTCCTTCCTGTACATATAATTGCAAGAGTTGCCCTTCACAAGTTCCCAGAATTAGGCCTGTGTTTTAGCATTTTATAGAGCCTTTTACAATGAGATAATTTCCCTTGGAAAACTTTGTCCATAATAGCTTTCATTGTCCAAATGGTTTCCCCCAGGCTAGCCAGCTTTGAGATGTTATCTTCATCATTGATGAATATTCATTACACATCTCTGGATACGCCATTAAGAGCTTGCTTTGTTTTTTCAAACTCTGACTTCCCCCAACTTGTAAATAGCGGCAAAATTATTCTGAAATAATAATAATAAAGCAGCTAACCTTTATGACCAGCTATAACTTCTTTGCCAGAGCTTTATACATATTACCTCATTTAACACTCACATTAGAACCATACGAAGGAGGTTCTATGTTTTCCTTATTTACAACTGAGGAAACTGAGGCTTAGAGAATTTAATTAATATGACTCAGGCAAATTTAAAAAATACTGATGCCTGAATCTCATCCCAGAGATTCTGATTTAGTTCATCTCAGGTGGAGCCTAGGCATCTGTGGGCCCAGGTAATTTTAATGTACTTTCAGAGTTGAGAACCAGTGCTCCAGAGCTATGCTGTCCAAGAGGGTAGCCACTAGCCACATGTGGCTATTTAAATTTATTAAAATTAAATAAAATGTAAAAGAAGTTCCTCAGTCACATTAGCCATCCTTTAAGTGCTCAGTAGCCACATGTGGCTAGTGGCTACCATATTGGACAGCACAGATATTGAACATTTCCATTATCAAAGAAAATTCTAGAGATGGGACAGCTTTGCAGAGCCTGTGCACAGCCCATTTCCCCTTGTTGTGTCTTTTTTTCCCCCTTTGGGATTGGGAGAGGGGACTAAGCCACAACATAACTATTTGGAGATATTTGCTTATGAGATCTGAATATGGCTCTTGGTGTATGTAATTAGGTTAGTTTATTCTACATCTCACTTTAACTTTCTTCAAAACAAGAAAAATGATAACCTCAATTCTCTAAAGGATGGTGTGCAGAGGATTTTGCTAGAATGGAGGTTATGATCTTCCTTATATTTTTGACATTTCACGTTCATTCCTCAGGGTAGTTTCCTAAAAGAAGAATTACTGGGTCAACAGGTGTGAATATATTTAATCCTCAGCAAAACAGTTTTTCGGAGAGGTTGTACTAGTTCACTCTTTCATTACTATTATTTGAGAATGTTCTTCCTACTGCTCCATTGACAGAATTGATTATCATTTTTAAAACTTCACTAATTTGAAAGGAAAAATGTGGTGGCTTGTTTTAATTCTTGTTTCTTTATTACTAGAGAGGATGAAGTTTTAACTCCGTTTGCCAAAAATGCCTGTGATCATAGAACGTAAAAGAACAGGATAAACCAGTAGGGTTTTTGCTGGTAGTATGTTTACTGTATAAAAGTAGTCAAAGTGGTACCGAGGACTTTTGTATCTGTTATAATTACTATTTTTGTATCTGCTTTAGTATAGCATTATTTTATTCTTAAAGAGTCTGCTGTAATTTTAAAGAAAAGATATTATCATTGTGTGGTCATTAAGCATAACAGTAATTTTAAATCTAACAGAATTGTTACTTTTTTGTCTGATAAAGTTATTCTTTTTTGTTGTTTTCTGTTGAAAATATTGCAATGAAATGAATTTCTAACAATATATGGCAGTCTTAAAAGTCATTAAAAGAGTCACAAAGGATAAATATTATAACGAAATGCTTAAACATGTCCTTAAATAGTCTTCTTAGGGAAAATGGGCCTTTTTTTTCCTACCATGATTTTTGATAAAGGAACTCTAATGGAGTATGGTAGAGGAAATATTGCAATTCACTGAGTAGAATAATGATTGAATTCACACAGCTAGTTAATATTCCCTCTGGGACTAGAACCCAGGTTTCCAGGCTCCTTGTCAAGTTCCTTTCCACCCTGGAAATCTCCTATTTCAGGTGATCACATAAATGCTAGCATTAGAATAGAAGTATCAGTTTAAGCATAATGCCCTCATTTGTAGGTCATTGATGGACTTACCTAGTCTGTCCAGGTGGCGACAGCTGCTAGAGGTGATGGACAGTTTTACACATTGAAGCAGGTGGAAAGGCTGAGGTTGTTCTGGAGTGGTGGGCTGAGTGAGTGTGGTCAGGGCTCATCTGGAAAGGCCACTCTATGCCAGGAGCTCTCCTCAGTGACCCAAATATGGATGGGGACAGGCACACACACCACACTTGCTCTTGTTGCCCCAGTTTGCTTTCCATTCTAGATGAAGAAGAACTCTGGAAACTTTCTGTAAATAGGAGACACATTTTTGATAACCTGAGGTCCATAGCTATTAGCAATGGCTGGAAAGCAAGCTACAAAAGGGCACAGGGGAGTATATGTATGTAAGGAGAATCTCATGAAGCTTTGTAAACTTCTCTAGGTTCCTGTGATTTCATATACAGAAATCTCTCTCTCTCCATTTTCCTAGCCTTCAGTAACCTACCACAGTAAATTGCTTATAGTGTGTGCTGAGTAATTGTTGAATTGAAATTTCTTAGCAACTTGTTAATAGTCCATTTCTAGAATTTGGGAATAACCTATGAGGTAAATTGAGGCAGAACATCTAAAGGAATGGCAGCAAGGTTAAGTGGCTTAGGAAACTTTCTATTTGTCTACGATTCTTTTAAGTTTTACTAAATACCTTCTTCCTTCTAGGAAGTTTGTGTGTATGTTACTGCCCGAACTTTGACTCTTGGGAGCAAATCACGTATTCAGTGCTTTACTTTCATAAAGGTACTTTTCATTTATTTTTTTACTTTTACATAGTCATTTTTTCCAAATAGCAGCAAAGTAGATAGACTTTAAAGTCTTATTACCTTGTAACAAATTCAATCAGTGCATTGTATATCTGTATACCTATATAATACATATTTCCTGAAGAAATTCATGAATGATGAATATTAAGTGAGCTCATTATTTTTAAATTACATTTAAAATAATATTTTGTAATACATTTTTTTCTTGACCTGTGTCTTTTTTCTAAGCCTGTAGACCAATGCTAAGGGATGTATTTGCCCAAAGTGTGTGTGTTTGATTTTTTATTATTACTAACTGAAAGGTACCAATAGATTTAACTTACAAAGGTACATAGGGTTTTAGTTTAAAAGCTTCCATGGTCTCGGTCCTTAACAGGTCTTAGACCTAAGATACATTTATTTCATTTCATACATCTGTGGCCCAAGAAATTGATATGTCAACAGTCAGCCTTGGGGACAGGAGTAAACTGCCCAAACTTTTCTAGCTCTGTAGTTGGTCACAGAGTGCCCTTTAATAGTTTTAGCCTGAACCATACTAAAGAGTGTTTATTTTGCTTGTTTAGTTCCTTAAAATTAGTATTTATATAGTACATACTGTGGGTAGAGTTAAAATTGCTTAAAATTAGAATTTTCAAAATAAAAAAAAAATTTATGCCAGGTCACACCAGAGTTTATTCTTCAGGAGTGCCTAATAGTACCTTCAGAAGTTAGAGATTAAAGTAAAAGGGTTGAATAACTTAATAACGAAGAAAGTAAAAGTAAATTCAGAAGACCTATATCTATGCTTTAATAGTACAAGTCTGATATTTGTGGAACGTTTTCATACATTTTTCTAATGATTAATCTAATGATTAAAGCCAGAAAATAAAACTTTTCTGAAAGTTTTATTAAGAGCTAATAACCATGATTGAGAGTTAGAAGAGTGGAGAGTGAAGCCCTTAGTAGATAGCCTAACACCCTTTCTGAGTCACAGTGAGATTCCTAAGTGATTCAGAGAAGTCTCTGAGGGCCTTAATGACTGCAAGAGTGTGGCAGTGAACCTTGAGGCACGAGGGCCAATGAGCCACCTGGTCTCCACCTCTTGGATCCTTAAGTAGATTTCTTCAGGTCCTTCTATCCCAGCACAACCCACCTTTTAAGGTCTAAGTTTATACATAAGCCCAGAACAACTACTGGCTTGTGACTGCACTCAGGTGATCCGCCTTCAATGCTGATTTTTGGAGAATGATAGGGAACCATGAGCTCTAGGGCTCCAAAGACACTTGCTTTGTCAGTTTCACGGTTACTAAATGCGGAGAGTATGACATGGAGTCACTGCCTTGGGTGGAATTCCAGCTCTTTGTTTCTTAACATCCTTTCTCTGGCTTCACGTTCTCTCTCCACAGGGCACGGCAAGACCTTCACTGCTACTCTTGGGCGTGTTGACTCACGTGTGACAAAGGGCATTACTTTTCTCAGCCTTGGTGAGTGAGAGGCATAGGCGTCTCTCTGCTCTGTCTCTTCCTTCCGGTACCTGTTATGCCTCATTTTCCTCATGCCTCTTTGGGACTCAGGTTGTGATGACTATGACTGACCTTTTTGAAGCCAGATAAGGGAAGGTTTCCTCTGGAACGCACCCCCCCCCCCCAAAAAAAAATCAGCCTTTTGGCAGGGGGGCGAGGCAATGCATCTCCTTTCTTAGGGAACCTGGGCTGTGGGCTTTCTTATGTTTTTAGTAGGAATCCTAAAATGCCATTTGTTAGTATAAAGATGATGACGGTGAGCGAGAGGTTTCCTAAAAGCCTATGAGAAATAATACGTGATGTTGTCCCTTGATTCTAGAGAGACAAAGGCCCTTGAGAAATTGTCTGTTCCCTGTTGGTAATTGCTAGAAGCTTCTGAGTCCCATAAGTTACTTATGGATCAGCTTGACTGAGTTGTTTTTCATTGAGTAAGTATGGTAAAGGGAACTTGAGTATTTGGCTTAAACATAGTGAGTCCGTAATGAAGACAATAAAGAAGGGGTTTATTGTACCTCCCTACTGAAAGCTGCTGTTCCATGCCAGCTGGGGTGAGGGGCACACACCGGTTAGCATAAGACTAAACAGAACTGCTGTTCGCCTGCATATGGGATATGGCCCAATATTTTAAAAAGAAAAGCTTTAGCTTTCAGGTTTAGAGCAGATGGATTCTTGAATATTTTCTTCTTTCCCTGTTTCCCAGCCCATCTACTATCATGACAAAGGTTTAGGAAGGTGTTATGTGAAGGAACTGGGCAAAGTGAGAACCAAAGTGATAAAGACCATAAAAATATTTTTGGGGGGTCTTTTTTAATCGAAGTATAATTGATGTCCAATATTATATTAATTTTAGGTTTACAAATAGTGAGTCAATATTTTTACAGATTATACTCCATTTAAAGTTATTACAAGACAATGGCTATATTTCCCTGTGCTGTACATTCTTATACATAGTAGCTTGTACCTCTTAATCTCCTACCCCTATCTTGCCCGCCCATTCCCTCTCTTCACTGGTAACCACTCGTTTGTTCTCTATATCCGTGAGTCTGCTTTTGTTTTGTTATACATATTTATTGTATTTTTTAGATTCTACACGTAAGTGATAACATAGCGTATTCGTCTTTCTCTGTCTGACTTACTTCACTGAGCATAATACTCTCTAGGTCCATCCACACTGTTGCAAAAAAAAAAAATTTTTATTTTGAATGATACTGTTGATGAGGAGAGATATCTTATGCTAAGTGGGCCAGTATGTGCCAGTTTTTAATATGAGCTCTGAACCTGTGGGAAGTTGCTTTAGAGAGGCCTGCTTCTACTGCTTCCTGTGGTAAGAAGGATAAATATAAGGTTTCCTGGGTCTGAGACTTGATTCTTATCAGAAATCCTTTATCAGCATCCCATCTCGAGAGTGATGTGGGAAACTCTCCACTAAAAAAACTTAGCCTTTTGTGAGGTCAAAGGTATCCTTCCTCTTCTTACCCCTGGGATTGACTCTTGAAAAGGGCAGGCATGATTTAATCTCTGGTCTTCAGAGCGTGGAGAGGGCAAAAATACTAGAGCTTTGTAAAAATAGGCTATCTCACATTAAGCCATCTTTCCTTCTTTAAACAGATTTTAATATATAGGCACAAAATTGTACCCAAGATTAGAACTATTCTAGAGGTAATTTTTATGACAACAGTATTGCTTTTTGAGTGATGTCTTTTTTGCGATTTATTGCATGGAATTTCCCTGAATTGTCACCCTCTTAAAAGGGGCTTATATTGATTGCAATATTAAAGAATAGAGTTTTGGAGGAAGTTTTCCATGAACCCCAAACACCTGTATATAAGAAAGATATGTTTATACATTAAAAAACTATCATTTTAAAAATTAATACTATATTCTAAGTGTTTTACTTGTTATCTTGATCCTTACAACAATTCTTCTTGGTGACGTTATCCCCATTTTACAGATAATGAAACTGAGTCTCAGAAAGTCTGTGATGTGTGCCCAAGCTTCTTCTAGTGTCTCTTATCAGGGGCACTATATTAGTTTATTGCTGCAATAAGAAATCACCACACATTAGCCCCTAGATAAATAACACATTGTCTTATGGTTCTGGAGGTGAGAATTCTGCAAGGAGTGAGTCCTGAGGTGTCAAGGTGGGGGCAGAAATGGTTCCTTCTGGAGATTCCAGGGAAGAATTCATTCTTTGCCTCCTCCAGCACATAGAGGCTAGCATTTTTTGGCTTGTGACCACATCACTCCAGTCTCTCGCATCATCATGTGGTCTTCTCTTCTGTAGTCATGCTCCCTGTTCCTCCCTCTTATAAAACCATTTGTGATTACATTGGGTCCACCTGGATAATCCAGGATTCCCCCCCACCTCAAGATCCTTAATCACATCTACAAGGTCCCTTTTATTACTTAAGGTGACATATTCATAGGCTCTGGGGATTACCATGTGGACACCTTTGGGAGCCATCATTCAGCCTACCACAGGTACTATTGACATTTTTGGTGAGGAAGTAACTTTTGGGTGGGAGGGTCCTGCACATTGAGGGATTTAACCTCCTTGGAGCCCACTTGCTCATCAAATGGCAGTAGGAATCTCCCTTCTACCTGAATAATTGTGACAACTCAGAACACCCTCATGTACTTCCAAATGCCCCCTCTCCCAGGGACATAGTACCACCCTAATTAACTGGCTAAGCTGTAGGGCTAGGAGTTAATCTAGGTCATTTGATGCCTTTCCACTGTGCCCTACTATATCGTTATTTGTGTTTTTCTACTTATGCATTACCATAATGGTAACATTATTGCAACCACTTGTGCTAACTACTTTAACATCACTGAATCCACAGTGACTGAAAGGACACTTATAAGTCAGCTGGTTAGAGTTTTACATCCTCTTTCCTTTCCCTTCCACAGAATGCCTTCTGTGTACATTACTAGCATGTATTTCTTTGCTTCTTAGGGGAAAAAGAGTCTAGCTGGCTCACTTATAATCTAAATGTTTCATCTATATGAAATTCACTACTGTTGTATGAGTTTCTTTGTTTTTCTAAGATCCTAGAAAAATTATTGGCAAGGGCTACTTCTACCTTGCCCCCTTCTCCAGAAACCTATTTTTTATACCTTGCCTCAATCTGTATACAAATGTTCTTTGTACAGAAATATCTGGTGCAGGAACTGTGAAGATGTGCATTCTAGGCAGCTTGCTATGCATGGAAACAAATTAGTACTTCACAAAGTGTCAGAATGCCTGCAGAGACTGTTTTGATGAGTATCAATTTAAAGCTTCTTTAGAGAAGATGACAACGATGATGAGAAGTGGGCAGACATAGGAAACTAAATTGTAGAGCTTCCCCCACATGGCAGAAATTATGCAGGAAATTCCCATGATAAGCTATTTCCAGCCTGTCAGATTAAGGAATAATTCATGTTGCTGGATATTTTTTATTCTAACTTGCTCTCAGAGCTCATTTAGATTCCTATAAAGCCACAGTTCTCTTAGAAACAAAACTACAGATATAAATTAAGATAACCATGGCTAAATGTCTGAAGAAAATGAGATATTGCTAGGAAGATGGACCGTACTGACATCAGACAGCTTCTTATTACATTGGTCAAAACCTTTGTGTTTTAAGAGGTTCAAAGAAAAATAGGGATACCGTAAAGTTGTTGGCTTTATCTGTACCTATACAGCTCTTGCCACATGGAACTGACTTAAATCTTTCTCTCCCACAGACT
The DNA here is from genome assembly GCF_937001465.1 of Orcinus orca. Lineage (NCBI taxonomy): Eukaryota > Metazoa > Chordata > Mammalia > Artiodactyla > Delphinidae > Orcinus > Orcinus orca. Next base: position 85,385,853 of record NC_064567.1, read on the forward strand.
ATTATGTAGCTGTTTACTTGCCTGGTCATTTCTTTCATCTACTTAACATTCAACATCCAGACCTGATCTGCCACAGTCTGTTTCTGACAGGTATGGCTGTAGTTTTCCTCCTCGTGAACAGGGTACATTTGGGTTCGTTTTAAAGTTAATATTTATGTTTGGGGCAGAGGGGCTTCTTTTATTTGCTGATCTATTTTTTTTTTTTTTCGGCCAGGAAACAGTGAAGTGATTGATATGCTACCTCATAATCCTTTACAGTCACTGTCAGGATCCCTGGTCCTGGATTGGGGTTCTGGAAAGCTCTATAGGGCACTCCTCAACCAGTCATATTTATTGGAGTTCCTGTGGAACACCCGGCTGGACTGCGAGAAGCTGGCCTTGTTGCACTGTGTGCTCTCATGTGGCCGAGACCCACGGCGACTGGAAGCCAAGGTGGGAATATAGCTTAAGTTTAAAAAGTGGCAAATGGACAACACGTGTACATTTAGTAGCTGAAATGAACAGAAGTTATTTTTATTTGGTAACAATTGAGGTTTACGGTCTCCATCGTGACTTGAACATATTCTTCGTTTGTGCTCCTTTTTTATGGACACAGACCTCAGACTGGGAGGGCGTGTCTGTTCTTTTCACTCTTCTCTTTTCCATATTGTTTACGGTCTCCATCGTGACTTGAACATATTCTTCGTTTGTGCTCCTTTTTTATGGACACAGACCTCAGACTGGGAGGGCGTGTCTGTTCTTTTCACTCTTCTCTTTTCCATATTGTGAGTAAATGTTAGGAAGTTCTAACAAGGAAGTGCTCGGTAAATAGTTTCTCAAATATCTACTTTTTCTCCTGGTTTGTATTTGGTGTATATCATGAAAAGGACTAAAATCTGGTGGTAAATAAAATCTATTTATGACATTTTAAATAGAGATAGCTCACATTTATATTTCACATTATAGTTTATGAAACACTTTCATACATCTTATCATTTAATATTACAGCTATTCTGTGAAGTTGAAGAAACCCCCCATTAGACTTGATTGGGACCAATGGGTGGTTGGTCGATTGAAAAAAGATGGCCTAAATATTTTCTTTTAACCTAAAATATATAAATGTACATTTATTCCTGTATCTTTTGATGTAGATTACGGCCCTTTCTTTGTGTATCAGCTAACTGGAGTTCAAAATCGTTTTTCTTTCATAAAACCACTAAGTAATCTCTTGACTTTCTTTATCTGTACCTGTATGGCTCTTCCAGTTACTTTCTTTTTCTTTTCATTTTATTCCCGAAGGAGGTCAATAGTTTAAAAATGCTCCTTTAAATAGTTTGTGTATATCAGGCAATTTTTTCTTTTATAGTTGTCTCACACCTAGTTTTTTAATACGTGTTTTAGATACATGCCTTGGAGTCTTTCCCAAGCTTTCAACTTTTATTGAGCCGCCAGCATTCTTTTTGTATCCATATTTCACTTGTCTATGGTAATATTTTATTAACTAATTATGAAAATAAGCACAACTAGCTTGATGAGTAGGTTTGGAAATAAGAACAATTATTGGCAGGATCAGAAATGCAAGAGTGCCCTATGGCTAGGCAAGCCTCATACCATCAATTCTAAGGTCGGGAACAAGGGGTTTCGTTCCTGCAGCAGGTGAGGATGGTTATAGAGGTTGATTGAGAGAACTGTTGCTATAACAGGGATTATACCTTCCTTGATAGCATAGCCATGCTCACAATGATTAAATGGTGTAATTGAGCTGAAATTCAAACACAGGTCTGCTGCCTCCAAGCTCAGTGGTTGAGTTTGGTTTTCTCTGTATCCATAGCTCTTCACACTGCGACTTTGCTGTAATATGTCCTACTCTAGCAAAAACGAACATTGGATTCAAGAAGGCTTATTTGGATCCCAGTCAAGGGCAGTTATTAAAATGATGCATGAAAAGGACCTCATTTATATTTTACCCACACAACCTTACGTTATGTATCTCAGAGATTGTGTAGAAGTGAGTGTGTTCTTAGGCAATTCTAAAAGAGATATAACATTTTAAACTATTCATATATATTTTGTACTTCTTTGGTGGTGGGGGCAGGGTGCAGATTTAAATACCAATAGATTTGTCTTCTTACTTTTTAAAGATTATTCAGTGGATTTCTGAGAACATCTCTGCCTGCCATTCATTTGACCTCATTCAGGAATTTATAATTGGTAGGTGTTGCTGATGGTGCATATTAAGTTGAACCCTTGACCCTTTTGCTTAAGGGAAAGCAGTAAATTGATAATGCCTTAATCTGTCAAAATGCTGTTTAGGAGTGTTTTTTCATTTTTTTTAAACTCTGTTGTAGTCAGCACCTAATTAAATTTCATTCTCTTGTGGTTTTGTAAGAAGCTGTGGCTGTTCAGAGACTGATGACATATAAGATATGATCTTGATTCTATAACCTTATTAGTGATTTATTTTAAGCGTTGTGTTGGCTGGTTCTGTGAGAAGTGGTTATAACGTCATTTGGATAGATGTAAGTGCCAAATAATTTTTTAAAAATTATTCTCAGTGTAAAAAGTAGAACCTGAACATTTTAATCAGTGGATAGAACCATGATTAGCCTTTTGCAGATGAAGGATAAGGCAATGAAAACTTTTGTGGGTTGGCTTGTTTGGGTGCATTACAACGTCTACTGCCTTATTCTTCATATTAAAACGTCTTTTTTCCCCACCAAAACTTACTCAGCTTCTTCATATTGGAGCATCTATCCAGAGACAAGTAACATGGATAAACTCTTGCCATACTCCTCACTGCTCACTTGGGATACAGTAAGTTAACACTTTATATTCCTTCTGTAATTAAAATTGATTCACTGCTGTGGGTCAGTTGTAGGACGTTCCCGTCACAGTAACCAAGGTTGTGATTTCATTTCTGTTTTGATGCATAAGGATCTGAATTGGAGTTTTCTGGCAGAAAAATAATAGTGAGTCCTTGCTGTTGGCCAGTTTTATTCACATAAAACAGTAGAACTGAAGGAGAAGGCACAGCATACGTGTTACTCTTCCTACTACCAAGCAGAATGAAGCCTCTATCATCTTCAGATGGTTTTAGTTTTTAATTTTTTTCAAGCAGCTAGAATAGACGAAAATATTTCTTAGGGTTTTATAAATGAGCAACGGCTGGACCACTGCTGTTATTCTGAGCTGTTCTATTTACTTAGTAGATTAGCACCTTCATGAGCTTTTTTCCCAGCCTTAGAAAGAAAATCTGTGATAACTTTAGAATGTCAAGATCAGTAAAAGTCAGTAATCTTAAGCAAATCCATGCCATTCAACCTTTTCTTCCTGTTGGTCCAGACTCCCTTCCTTTTAGCTGGGAAGAAGTGTTTCAGGAGAAAACATTGTTCATTTTCTCTTGAATGTGGTTCAGTGAACTGAGCTTTGTTGGATCAGAAGTGAAAACCATGTACAGGCTCCCCCTGAACAAGGTTCTGCCTCTCCTCCTTTCATATTTAGATGTTAGAACTACTGTGTGCTTAGTCTTGAGGCAGAGGTTTGTATCAAAAAAACATTTAGAAAAATAAATTTAATTCAGGTAGCACAGACACAGGAAAATAAGTACTAGGGTAAATGGTAACACTTCCCATTTTGTTTTTAGACTATCTAAATATAGTCCTTTAAAAAGGCATATCAGATGTGTTTGATTAATTTTTTTCCTTTTTTTTTTGTTTTCTGTGGCTGCGCCACGCGGCACACAGGATCCTAGTTCCCCGACCAGGGATCTAACCCGTGCCCCCTGCAGTGGAAGCGCAGAGTCCTAACCAATAGACTGCCAGGGAAGTCCCATGTTAGAAGAATTTCTAAATTTTTGGTATACGCAATGGTAGTGTTTTCCCAAAGGCCCTTTCTTCTTTGTCTCTCACTGTTAGAGTTCGTAAACTTTCATGCCTCTCTGTAAAATTATAAGGAAAGATCTGAGCTTGTTTCTTCTCCAGGCCCTCATTGTTTGAAGAACCCTTGTCAATATACATGCAGACTCTGTGGTAATGTGGCAGGAAGTTCACAGGTTAATCCCTACCCCTCCCCCAGAAGCAGGAAATGCACATTTAATCTTCCTCCCCTCACCACCCAATGCTGGCTGTCGCTGTCTTGTGTTCAGTGTCTGGGAGGCCGGGTCTGGACCTCTGGTTCCCAGGGTTGTGTTTAAACATGGTGCATGTGTTACTTGGTTGTTGTGTGAGTGTCATCCTGACAGGTAGTTCTTCACATTTGCATTTCTCCTCCTTTGTGGAGCAGAGGAAATGTGTGGACATACAGAGTGACATCAGGAAGTCCTACAAGAAGTACAATATGAAAAAACCCAAAGTTTTAACCACTGCATACAGAGCTTATTTTGGGGTTTATCATGTTGCTTTAGACTTCTTGTGGTTGGAGTAGGTTACCTTAAAGGTCTCTCCTAATCCTGAAATTCTTGAGCCTATGATTTTCTTTAGCAATGATGTAAATCATTTTCTTTTCTCTAATCTGCATATGCTCTTAATGCTATACCCTTAATAAATAAATTTCATACTTCTGTATGGAGACAGATTATTTCTGTAAATAACTGAATTGGGTTTTTTAAGATACTAGAAAATATTGTGTCTTACACATAGATAATCCTGAATTATGCTTTGCAGACAGTGAGCCTTGTTATACTTATTTGAAGATGCTATTTATAACCTAGAGCTGTAGTGAAATTTCTGTTGCTGAGTAGTGATGAGTGAAGCATACATAGATTTTTATTACAGGCTTTCTCCTGTCCAGTGGAGGACTCAGTTGCTTGAATGTTCTGGAAGTTTATTTCTCCATCCCTGTGATGCCCTTTTTCTCAGAAATACTGTATGTCAATAAAATCCAGGACATTTAAGTTCTAAACAAATACCAGGTTTTATTTGTATTTTCTTATATATCATCTACTTAGTTTTTAGGAAATGAAAGAGGAATTGACTAGTTGACAGGTTAATATACATAATTAACATGGAAACACACTTTTTAAAATAAATAAGTGGCAATTTTGTCAGTTTATCTTTTAATTTAAATTTCTGTTTTAATGCTCACTAGTTAGCAGAATGTTATAATTTGGACTTCCTGATATGAATTGCGTCTTGCACATTTGCCGTGGTGATCTTGCTAGGTAAACACTTTACGGGGATCTCTTATTTCCGAAATCACGGTAGAGGATGAGGTGCAGAACAGTTTTCCACTGAGGTCAAAAAAGAATCCCATTAGTGAGGCAGGGACCAACTATAATACATTTAAGTGAAAGAGAAGAAGAGGGAGGAAGGAGTAAAAGGAAAGTGTCCACCTTATTATTATACTTGATGGTGCAAATATAATTTGCCTCCTTTGTTCTTAAATGGAAATGTGTAAATAATACATTATTTACTCTGTATTTCTTCATAATAGTTTATCCTTTCCTTTAGTGACACTGTCAACTATTATAATCATAACTTTACAGAATATTTCCCTTCCCGAGGCAAGAGATAGGCTGTGTTCACTGGTATTTATAAACCCCAAGTTTTATTTAAAGTAGAGGTTACCAAACTGGGAGCTGCCCTCAGCTTCTGTCTGCACGGAAGACACTTCCTGAAGGCTCGGGCTGGGGGTAGTTGATACGTTTAGCAGTTGTGTGTATGTTTTTCCCCCACCACAGGAAATTCCTGGAATAACCCTTGTGACAGAAGAGATTCCGTTGCCTCTTATGAAGGTAAGTGCTTACAGTGAGAGACAAAAAGCCCAGACCTGCGTGGCTTCCTTGCTGGCCTCACGGTCGCCTGCCCTGAGTGTCAACGGTGGTTCCAAAAGGGATTGTAAACTGTCAGGGGAGGATGCTGCAAGGGGTAAGGCTAGTTGTCTAGGCAGTCCTTCCTAAATGGTAGTCACCAGCGACGATATCAGGGCAATGCTTAGGAATGCTCTTTGAAGAGGGAGGTTTTCTGAAGACAGAGAACTACAGGGCTCGATGTGAAGTGTATAGAAGTCATACTTCCCACTGTGCCTCAAACCAATCCATGCTGGAGGAGTTCTTGCAAATTTTCTTGAGCAGACCTAGGAGCTGTTTTTTACTTCACTTGCATTGTCACCCCCTCACACAGACACACACATACGCACACATACGCACAGACACACAGAATCTTAAAACCATTAAGTAACCTGGGCTGGGATTAACTAATTTCCTTCTCGTTCTGAGAACAGTGTTTCTGTTTCTCAAGAGTGACCTGCTCGGGCTGTCCCTGTGGTCTCAGCACACACCTTCTTCCTGCTCACCAAGCAGCAGTGTTAGTGTCCCTCTACAGTCTGGTGGTTTCAGAGGAGTTTCTGGTACAATAGGGAGGGTGGGGTGGGTGAGCAGAGAAGAATGTGTATGTAGTTAAAACCGAGGAGTATTTTAACATAGTTTTCTGGAAGCTCCTTTGTTGTTTTTGGCATTGCCTCCTGTTAATTATAGCTTGGTGTGTGCTGGGAAATCTCAACTTTTGGCAGCAGGCAGCCTAGTATGCTGCTGCCTTTTACTATTTACATTTGATTCTTTTGGACCCACAAAGGGCAGGGCAGGCTCAGGCAGCTGAGGGAAAGCCTTGGACGTTTGAGGTCACGGTGATGCCCTGGGGGTGAAAGAGGGCTGACTGGGGCAGGTTTAGTGGTTCTGGGTTTTGGTCCTAAGAATGGTCCTTTAAGGGGAGATGGACAAGAGATGTATCTAGGCAGCAGAGTGAGACAACTGTGAAGGTCTATAAAAGCAGGAAGACGAGGGAAAAGAAAGGTTTGATTAATAGCTTAAAAGATTCTTATTAAGAGCCTCCATCCTTTCATTTTATTGTTTCTGCTTTTACCACTAGTCCAGAAAATCCATACTGTGTTTAATGGACACACAATAAACCAGTGAAGGAAATTTTAAAAAGAAAGCAATGTCACTCTACAGTGACATTCTACAGTTCCTAACATATTGTCTCTTTGCCCCGTTTCCTCTTGGTCTTTGTCATAGGTTTGCATGTTTTACCTAGTAGTAATGGCCATCTAGTGATATTTAATAAAGATTATGTATTATAATATATCATACACATTTTCATGTTGGTACATAAACTTCATAATTTTCATAATTATGGTTTCTAATGACTCCATAGGTTTCCACTGTGTTGCTGTGTCTTAGTTTACTTAATCATTCTTCTGTTTTGAGACATTTAATTTGTCTCTAGCCCCCATTAAAAAAATTTTTTTTTGGTATTAAAAATAATGTGGCAGGGCTTCCCTGGTGGCGCAGTGGTTGGGAATCCGCCTGCCAATGCAGGGGACATGGGTTCGTGCCCCGGTCTGGGAAGATCCCACATGCCGCGGAGCGGCTAGGCCCCTGAGCCATGGCGGCTGAGCCTGCGCGTCTGGAGCCTAGGCCCGCGTACCGCAAAAAAAAAAAAAAAAAAAAAAATAATGTGGCAGTGAATACTTTTATGTAGTTTTTTTGTGTGTATGTGATTTATTCCCTTAAGGTTAAATGCCCAGTAGTATTATTGGGTGAAAGGCTATGACAATTTTTATAGCTTTTGATTCTTATTGCCAAGTTGATATTCAAAAAATGTTGTGATCATTTACACTGTTACAGGGGATTTATGAGTTTATCGGTTTTACTACAACCTTACATTATTGTGTATTTTCCTTTAAAAAATTAAGTAAGTATACAAGAGTGATGGGAAGGTTCTCAAACTTTTTACCAATTGCCTTATTCTAAGAATACAATTTGCCTCTGCTTGGGAACAAAATAGCTTATTTTTGCACTCTCTGATTTTTTCTTTTTTTTTTCTATTTGTGTGTGTGTGTGTGTAAAATTATGTTTTTATGCAGTTCATTCTTCTTCCTTCTTGATATTCACATTGCCTTCTCCTCACTTTTTTCTCTTCTCCCCTAATTACCCTTAGCATTTGGCTCTGCAGAGGGTTGTTTCCCATTAACTGTTCCCAAACATGCTTGGAAGCTCTTCCGAGACTCCACATACGTTCATGTGTTAGTAAGAAGTGTTACGTAGGACAAGTGTGAGCTGTAGATCTCTTCACTGTCCTCTCCACGCAGACACAGTCCATCAGGGAAGGCAGAGGAATGCTGCCGGGATTTGCCTTGGGCTCAGGAGAAGATGTCACTGGGTTTGGTGGCCAGCTCCACCCCAATCCCCCACTGCCATCACTAATCGTCCCTTCCAGTTCACAGGACACCTGGTCCTGAGAGCTCTCATTTGTTTCCCCATCTCTGCTTGCATAATACCTCTCAGAATAAGCAGCTGCCTTTGACCTAGTTCTGCAATTCCCAGCCTAATTATATTGCAGTGGATCTGGTTGCAGTGGCATATCCCACCTACTTTTCCTCCCTCCCCAGCCCGTTATGTGACTGTTCTTGCAGCTTCCCCATAGGAGTTGGCTTTGAGCACCCTTGACCTGAAACACAAGTTACCTTTCGAAGGCATGCTTGCTGCAGGACTTTCCACGAGGCCCAAGGGACCCCAGACTACTCTGACCACACTTGCTTCCATCCTGCTTGGAAGATGACTGCCCTGATAAGGAGTCTGAAGAGGGAAGAGCAAAATGAAACTAGATGAGCACTTCCCTTCTGCTCTCTCTGCCAATAAGTTTAGTGTGAAGTGAAGCACTTGACAAATGTTTAACATATGAACATCGAATTTCATTGGTTTATACCAGTGTATCACCTGAAAGACAAAAGCCTTCCTTTATAGAATGGTTTCCAAAAGAATTTTAAAAAAATGAAACGAAATGTATGTTAAAACAAGGCCCTCACCTTAAAAAGGAATGTCATCAAGAATGGCCTTCCTAAGAATGAATTTATCTCTTCCACGGGAAGTCATGTAAGGATTAAAAAAAAAAGAAACCATAGCTTACTTGAATATCAAGAATGGAGAAATGGAGTATTTTTATTAAAGTATTGTTAAGCCAGACATCTTTAGTTTCATTTTATAAAGTAAGGAAGCCTTTAATTTAATCATTTGTGTAGCGACTATTAACTATCTGACCTAGAGACTGGGAAGGAGAAAGACTTCAAGCCCCGTCCCAGTTATGGCCACTCCAAGTGAGGGCATTGCTGCAGTGTCCATCAGGGGTCTAGATGTCCCTGAGCAATTGCGGAAAGAGTGGTTGGCACCTGTGCTGTTCTCCATTCAGAGACTGGTTCACTTAATTATGCTTCTCTGAAACACTTAAAAAGTGTTTAAAAAATACTTTTTTGGGCAGAGCATGACTATAATTAAGCGTCTAATGAAACACAAAAGACACTCTTTTCCTTGACCCTCCCAGTACAGACAGCCACCATCACTTAAAGAAAATGTTTCTTAGAGATCCAACGTATCAACAATCGCAGTGTAGAAACTTACAGTTTTTAAAAATGAGAATGAAAAAAAAAAAAATGAGAATGGTTGCTTTGACAACAATGTAGCATTAACAGAAATGTCAATTGGTTATGTGGCAAATATTGACTTTCCAAAGTTTAGTTTGTACATATGTGATCTTGTGATATAACTAGAAATATATATTTGGTCTTCTTCCATGGTTCCCTGCACAGAGCTCCTAAAATCCTTGTAATTTCCTAAGTGATAAAAGCTACAAGTGCACCTTTTGTTATAATGTTTACTGTTTGTTCCAGTTCCTGAAGTAGCTCCAGAGTACAAAGGTGAAAAGAATGTCTTTTATTATTCCTAACAAGCCCCTTCCAGCCACACCTGAGTTTGTTAATGAGGTGGCCTTTGGAAAGCACCTAAGGATGGAGCTGGTTGCCAGGAAAACTAGCCATGTGATTAGCAGGTTGGCACTTTGAGCCCTCTGCCACCACTACCTTCCAAGGCTAGAGTGGCTGGAGATGGAGTCCAGTCACCAACGTCCAGTGATTTAACCCATCATGCCTATGTAATGGAGCCTCCATAAAGAACCCTAACTGAAGACCTTCTGGGTTGGATGAATATACGGAGGTGCAGGGCTGGGGGTCCTGTGCCTGGAGAGGGCACGGAACCTCAGAGCCCATTCCCACACGGCCTGCCCCACGCATCTCTCTTCAATCTGGCTCTTAACTGAGTTGTATACTTTTATAATCAACTGGTATATAGTAAGTTAACTGTATTCCTGAGTTCCATGAGCCTCTGTAACAAATTCTAGAACCCATGAAGGGGGTGCTGGGAACCTCGGATTGATAGGCAGTCAGTCAGAATCACAGGTAACAGCACGGGCCTGTGATTAGCATCTGAAATGGGGGGCAGTCTTGTGGGACTGAGCCCTCAACCTGTGGGACCTGACAGTATCTCCAGGTAATTGTAGGACACCCTGCTGGCATTGGAGAATTGATGGATGTGGAGAAAAAAAACCCACATGTTTGGTGCCCAGAAGTGAAATATGCTGTGAATAGACTGTTGTAGAGAAAAAACAAAAGTTATTCCTATACAACATATTTTTGGGGACAGAGTGTTATGGCACGTTCAAGTAATATTGTAAAAACATAATTTTATGATTTTACAAAGAAACACAACTTATTAGAGACAGAGCAGCAGGCTGGTACATTCATTCCTGTCATATCTGTAGAGATGAGGGTACCTTCAGTTTACTTCTCAGATGATGAAATTGAGGAACAGACCCAGGATCAAGAATTCTTGTTTTTGTCTCTCTCCTACAGCCACTAGGCTGTGCTGCTTTTATTCATAGTTTAGTTGAAGACATAATGTTTAATTCTTAAGGTTGAGAGGAGGGAACTGTCTTAGCATTGGCTTTCTCAGGATATATGCTGATTGCGAGATGGAATAGTTTAGAGCCATATTTAGGGAGTTACATGAAAAATTACATCTCATTAAAAATGGCTAAGAGTACTACCCAGCTGTGCAAAGAAGAGAGATATTTTTTCTAAATGTTGGGAAGAAGGAGAAAGTCCACTTATAAATAGGAGAACTTGGCCTTACAACATGCAGTCCCCTTGGCAGGAAGCCTCGGGAGTTCCGGTCGCTGGTCCTCTGTGTGGATGGCCTGCTTACAGCATCTTGGCTTAGGGTGGTACCTTACTAGCCTTATGGACACAAAGACATTTCTATTTGATTCTGTCTGTGCTGGAGGTAGTAGGTCCCTGTGTTTCTCTGGGCTGCAAGTAAAAGCTGATACTGAGATGGTATCCACTGAAGAGCCAAGTTGGATTGATGCTTTACCTCTGCTAGTTGAGCCCTGATATGAAGGGTAAAGTTCCTCTCTGAGTCGGCTTCCTCTTCTGTAAAAGAAGATGCTGGTTCATCAGCAGATGTAGGATCAAAGCCAGAGGGCCTTTAAGAAATGAAAGGCAGGGCTTCCCTGGTGGCGCAGTGGTTGAGAGTCCGCCTGCCGATACAGGGGATACGGGTTCGTGCCCCGGTCCGGGAAGATCCCACTTGCCGGTCCGCGAAGATGCCACATGCCTGTCCGGGAAGATCCCACATGCCACTGAGTGGCTAGGCCCGTGAGCCGTAGGCCGCTGAGCCTGCGCGTCCGGAACCTGTGCTCTGCAACGGGAGAGGCCACAACAGTGAGAGAGGCCCGCGTACTGAAAAAGAAAAAAAAAAAAAAAAAAGAAATGCAGATTTTTTTTTCTGGCAGTAATTTGCAGCTGAGCCCATAAGTACCACAGGGCTTTTTTTCTTCCTGCAGGCTCAGCGGCCACGGCTCACGGGCCCAGCCACTCCGCGCCATGTGGGATCTTCCCGGACTGGGGCACGAACCTGTGTCCCCTGCATCGGCAGGCGGACTCTCAACCACTGCGCCACCAGGGAAGCCCTTTCTTCCTTTTTAAAGAAAAAAAATCAAAATTATTTCCCACATAAATGGGAAACAGTCCCTTAATGAAACCTTTTGGTCTGTTTGTTCAATTAATAGTTGTGATGGGCTACATTTGGTAATTATTTCATGTCATCCTAAGAGACAAAATAAGATTATTTCTCAAGAAGAGACTTGGAATAATTTTCCTTCCTTTAAAATCAAAATTTAAAACTCCCCCTGTGCAGGGAAGTGCTTCTGGGTCATTCCTTGAGGATCTGATGGCTTCTAACACCAGAGTCTCCCAGAAGTAGCTAAATTTACGGGTATTTTTCTTAGAAAGCATTTTTGTGTATTTGAAAGCTTTATAAGCTCTTTTCAGGAAGCTGGCGATGTGCTTCAGACTCTTGTGGCTTTCACTTTGCTGTTGTCCCTGATGAATAGGGTGCTTAGTATTCAACTAGTTCTGTAAGTGCTGGTTGACGGAGAGGAGTGGCTTTCTGTGCTCCCAGGTTGGCTGCTAGGGTGTGACTGTGTAGCTCCCATGCCCTCTTCCCCCCCGTTCCATGCTATAACAGCTAACCTTTTACCTTGGAGCCTCTTTTACTCCCTGCATCAATGAGCATGCTGGTGTTACTTTGGCATTTGAGATCCTTTGAAGATTGGTCCTAACCTCCTCTCTGACCCTGTCTTCTATTATGTCACAACACAATTGCAAGTCTTCAGACAGCTGGTTCTTCATCAGCCTTTAAACCAGAGATGTAGATGAGAACCTTTGAGGGTGGGAGGGAGACTGGGATTACCTGTATATGCTCAAGCGTGTTCTCAGCCCAGGCTGAATGGTCGGTCGAAAACTCATGAGGCTCAGGTTACACCCCACACCAGTTAGGATTCTAGGGGATGGGACCCAGGTGGTTGCTGAGGTTGGTCGTTACACCCTAGAGGCAGATATCTTCACCACAGAGAGTGAAGGGGGCTGTGGGTTGTGTTCTCTGCTTTCTCTAAAGCTCTGTCTCTGATCTAAACCCAGAATCCACATTCCGCTCTCTCAGTCTTTGCTCATTTCCTCAGAGCCCCACCTAGAATATCCTCTCTTCACCCTTCATTTACATATCCGTTTTCATCCTCTGGGTCTTAGCTATTTCCCATACTTCCAAACAGACCTCCCAATTTGTAATGGTGTCTGTGAATTTTCATAACTTAAGAAATTGCATCACTTATGTACTAGCTACCAAGTAATGACATATGCCACTGTTTTCTCTGTACTCCCTCAATATCTGTATCATAACATCCAGCCCAGTGACCTCCTTGAAAGATCTACACATTTATATTACAATATTTCTGGGGCTTTTGGCTAATAGTGTTCCTTACTTAAATGTAAGTTGTTTTTGTTTTAAAACTTAGATAATTTTTCCTTCTAACTCAGTAGTTTTGAACTATTTTAGGCCATGGATTCCTTTGACAATCTGGTCTACATAAACTGTACGTCTACATAAGGTCTACATAAACTGTAGACCTTCTCCCCAGAAAAGTGCTCATACAAACATGTACTCCATTTTACATATAATCAGTGGGCTCAAAAGCCCCTCTGAAGCATGTCCTTGGACTTGTTTTGGCTGCTTATTCTCAACTCAGACAAGGGTCTGAGGAAAGGGATTTCTTAATGGGGGTATGAGAAGAAGATAGTTTGGGAGAGAACTTTTCTTGGGAGCCACAGTGTGAGTATGAGAGTGGGGTCTTCTGAGAGGAGGATGACTTTGGCCTGAGGGGAAGAGGGCCTTGCACAGGTAGAAGGACACCAGCGTCCCTCCCCTTGCTCTGTGCTAGACAAGATTGGGTGGACGACGCACTGGGACTCCAGTGGCCAAGCAGGCAGAGCTAATAGTGGAAATGACCACTAGATGTCACCACAACACCACTTAGTTTGCTGGCTTTTGGCACTAGTAGCGTGAACTCAGATGTAGAATAGCAAGAAAGCTGTAGTGATTTCCTGTTAGGGACTGAATTCTGCCAAATGTCGGCAGGATTTGCTTTCATTATTGTTTTTTCAATATAAGGAAGACCAAAGGGTGGATAAAGGTATATTCATTATAAATATATGGAAAGGGAAAGAAAAGATGAATGAGATAGGTCAAGTGGAGAGTGGGACCTGACGCCTTGGTTCTGATTTCCTCTAGAAACGACAATTTCTTGGAAATAGCCTTTCCTGTCTCTGTGAGAATGGATGTCGGCTGAATGGGCTTTTCAGCTAACTAATCTTTTTTTTTTTTCTAACATCTTTATTGGAGTATAATTGCTTTACAATGGTATGTTAGTTTCTGCTTTATAACAAAGTGAATCAGCTATACATATACATACATCCCCATGTCTCCTCCCTCTTGCGTCTCCCTCCCACCCTCCCTATCCCACCCCTCTAGGTGGTCACAAAGCACTGAGCTGATCTCCCTGTGCTATGTGGCTACTTCCCACTAGCTATCTATTCTACATTTCCTAGTGTGTATTTGTCCATGCCACTCTCTCACTTCGTCCCAGCTTATCCTTCCCCCTCCCCGTGTCCTCAAGTCCATTCTCTACATCTGCGTCTTTATTCCTGTCCTGCCCCTAGGTTCTTCAGGAGGCTTTTTTTTTTTTTTTTTTTTAGATTCCATATACATGTGTTAGCATACGGTATTTGTTTTCTCTTTCTGACTTACTTCACTCTGTTTCACAGACTCTAGGTCCATCCACCTCACTACAAATAACTCAGTTTCATTTATTTTTATGGCTGAGCAATATTCCATTGTATATATGTGCCACATCTTCTTTATCCATTCATCTGTCGATGGACACTTAGGTTGCTTCCACGTCCTGGCTATTATAAATAGAGCTGCAGTGAACATTGTGGTACGTGACTCTTTTTGAATAATGGTTTTCTCAGGGTATATGCCCAGTAGTGGGATTCCTGGGTTGTATGGTAGTTCCATTTTTAGTTTTTTAAGGAACCTTCATACTGTTCTCCATAGTGGCTGTATCAATTTACATTCCCACCAACAGTGCAAGAGGGTTCCCTTTTCTCCACACCCTCTCCAGCATTTATTGTTTGTAGATGTTTTGATGATGGCCATTTGACAGGTGATACCTCATTGTAGTTTTGATTTGCATTTTTCTAATGATTAGTGATGTTGAGTGTTCTTTCGTGTGTTTGTTGGCAATCTGTATATCTTCTTTGGAGAAGTGTCTATTTAGGTCTTTTGCCCATTTTGGGATTGGGTTGTTTTGTTTTATTGATATTGAGCTGCATGAGCTGCTTGTAAATTTTGGAGATTAATCCTTTGTCAGTTGCTTCATTTGCAAATATTTTCTCCCATTCTGAAGGTTGTCTTTTCGTCTTGTGTATGGTTTCGTTTGCTGTGCAAAAGCTTTTAAATTTCACTATGTCCCATTTGTTTATTTTTGTTTTTATTTCCATTTCTCTAGGAGGTGGGTCAAAAAGGATCTTGCTGTGATTTATGTCATAGAGTGTTCCACCTGTGTTTTCCTCTAAGAGTTTTATAGTGTCTGGCCTTACATTTCGGTCTTTAATCCAGTTTGAGTTTATTTTTGTGTATGGTGTTAGGGAGTGTTCAAATTTCATTCTTTTACATGTAGCTGTCCATTTTTCCCAGCACCACTTATTGAAGAGGCTGTCTTTTCTCCGTTGGATATTCTTGCCTCCTTTATTAAAGATAAGGTGACCACATGTGCGTGGGTTTATCTATGGGCTTTCTATCCTGTTCCATCGAACTATATTTCTGTTTTTGTGTCAGTACCATACTGTTTTGATTACTGTAGCTTTGTGGTATAGTCTGAAGTCAGGGAGTCTGATTCGTCCAGCTCCGTTTTTCTTTCTCAAGATTGTTTTGCTATTCGAGGTCTTTTGTGTTTCCATACAGATTGTGAAATTTTTTGTTCTAATATGAAAAATGCCAGTGGTAGTTTGATAGGGATTGCACTGAATCTGTAGATTGCTTTGGATAATATAGTCATTTTCACCATGTTGATTCTTCCAATCCAAGAACGTGGTATATCTCTCCATCTGTTTGTTATCAGCTTTAATTTCTTTCGTCATTGTCTTATAGTTTTCTGAATATAGGTCTTTTGTCTCCTTAGGTAGGTTTATTCCTAGGTATTTTATTCTTTTTGATGTGATGGTAAATGGGAGTGTTTCCTTAATTTCTCTTTCAGGTTTTTCATCATTAGTGTATAGGAATGCAAGAGATTTCTGTGCACTAATTTTGTAACCTGCTACTTTACCAAATTCATAGATTAGCTCTAGTAGTTTTCTGGTAGCAACTTTAGGATTCTCTATGTATAGTATCATGTCATCTGCAAACAGTGACAGTTTTACTTTTTCTTTTCCAATTTTGATTCCTTTTATTTCTTTTTCTTCTCTGATTGCCATGGCTAAGACTTCCAAAACTGTGTTGAGTAATAGTGGTGAGAGTGGACAACCTTGTCCTGTTCCTGATCTTAGAGGAAATGGTTTCAGTTTTTCACCGTTGAGAATGATGTTGGCTCTGGGTTTGTCATATATGGCCTTTATTATGTTGAGGTAAGTTTCCTCTATGCCTAGTTTCTTTTTATCATAAATCAGTGTTGAATTTTGTCAAAAGCTTTTTCTACATCTATTGAGATGATCATATGGTTTATCTCCTTCAATTTGTTAATATGGTGTATTACATTGATTGATTTAGTATACTGAAGAATCCTTGCATTCCTGGGATAAACCCCACTTGATTATGGTGTATGATCCTTTTAATGTGCTGCTGGATTCTGTTTGGTAGTATTTTGTTGAGGATTTTTGCATCTGTGTTCATCAGTGATATTGGCCTGTAGTTTTCTTTCTTTGTGACATCTTAGTCTGGTTTTGATATCAGGGTGATGGTGGCCTCATAGAATGAGCTTGGGAGTGTTCCTCCCTCTGCTATATTTTCGAAAAGTTTGAGAAGGATAAGTGTTAGCTCTTCTCAAAATGCTTGATAGAATTCACCTGTGAAGCCATCTGGTCCTGGGCTTTTGTTTGTTGGAAGATTTCTTTTGTTTTGTTTTGTTTTTTTTGCGGTACATGGGCCTCTCACTGTTGTGGCCTCTCCCGTTGCGGAGCACAGGCTCGGGACGCGCAGGCTCAGCGGCCATGGCTCACGGGCCCAGCCGCTCCGTGGCATGTGGGATCTTCCCGGACTGGGGCATGAACCCATGTCCCCTGCATCAGCAGGCGGACGCTCAGCCACTGCGCCACCAGGGAAGCCTGTTTGTTGGAAGATTTTTGATCACAGTCTCAATTTCAGTGCTTGTGATTGGACTGTTTATATTTTCTGTTTCTTCCTGGTTCAGTCTCAGAAGGTTGTGCTTTTCTAAGAATTTGTCCATTTCTTCCATGTTGTCTATTTTATTGGCATATAGTTGCTTGTAGTAATCTCTCATGATCCTTTGTATTTCTGCAGTGTCAGTTGTTACTTCTCCATTTTCATTTCTATTTCCGTTGATTTGAGTCTTCTCCCTTTTTTCTTGATGAGTCTGGCTCATGGTTTCTCAATTTTGTTTATCTTCTCAAAGAATCAGCTTTTAGTTCTATTGATCTTTGCTATTGTTTCCTTGATTCGTTTTTCATTTATTTCTGACCTGATCTTTATGATTTCTTTCCTTCTGCTAACTTTGGGGGTTTTTGGTTCTTCTTTCTCTAATTGCTTTAGGTGTAAGATTAGCTTGTTCATTTGAAATGTTTCTTGTTTCTTGAGGTAGGGTTGTATTGCTATAAACTTCCCTTATAACTGCTTTGGCTGCCTCCCATAGGTTTTGGGTCATCGTGTTTTCATTGTCATTGGTTTCTAGGTATTTTTTAATTTCTTCTTTGATTTCTTCAGTGATCTTTGGTTATTTAGTAGTGTATTGTTTAGCCTCCATATGTTTGTGTTTTTTACAGATTTTTTCCTGTAATTGATACCTAGTCTCATAGCGTTGTGCTCAGAAAAGATACTTGATACAATTTCAGTTTTCTTAAATTTACCAAGGCTTGATTTGTGACCCAAGATATGATCTATCCTGGAGAATGTTCCATGAGCACGTGAGAAGAAAGTGTATTCTGTTGTTTTTGGATGGGATGTCCTATAAATATCAGTTGAGTCCATTTCGTTTAATGTATCATTTAAAGCTTCTGTTTCCTTATTTATTTTTATTTTGGATGATCTGTCCGTTGGAAAGAGTGGGTTGTTAAAGTCCCCTACTCTGATTGTGTTACTGTTGATTTCCCCTTTTATGGCTGTTAGCATTTTGCCTTATGTATTGAGGTGCTCCTATGTTGGGTGCATAAATATTTACAGTTGTTATATCTTCTTAGATTTACCCCTTGATCATTATGTAATGTCGTTCTTTGTCTCTTGTAATAGTCTTTATTTTAATGTCTTTTGTCTGATATGAGAATTGTTACTCCAGCTTTCTTTTGATTTCCATTTGCATGGAATATCTTTTTCCATCCCCTCACTTTCAGTCTGTATGGGTCCCTAGGTTTGAAGTGGGTCTCTTGTAGACAGCATATATATGGGTCTTGTTTTTGTATCCATTCAGCCAGTCTATGTCTTTTGGTTGGAGCATTTAATCCATTTACGTTTAAGGTAGTTATTGATATGTATGTTCCTATTACCATTTTCTTAATTGTTTTGGGTTTATTATTGTAGGTCTTTTACTTCTCTTGTGTTTCCTGCCTAGAGAAGTTCCTATAGCATTGTTGTAATGCTGCTTTGGTTGTGCTGAAAACTCTTAGCTTTTGCTTGTCTGTAAAGCTTTTAATTTCTCCATCGAATCTGAATGAGATCCTTGCTGGCTAGAGTAATCTTGGTTGTAGGTTTTTCCCTTTCATCACTATATTTCCTGCCATTCCCTTCTGGCTTGCAGAGTTTCTGCTGAAAGATCAGCTGTTAACCTTATGGGGATTCCCTTGTATGTTATTTGTTGTTTTTCCCTTGTTGCTTTTAATATTTTTCTTTGTATTTAATTTTTGATGGCTGATTAATATGTGTCTTGGCCTGTTTCTCCTTGGATTTATCCTGTATGGGACTCTGTGCTTCCTGGACTTAATTAACTATTTCCTTTCCCGTATTAGGGAAGTTTTCAACTATAATCTCTTCAAATATTTTCTCAGTCCCTTTCTTTTTCTCTTCTTCTGGGACCCTTATAATTCGAATGTTGGTGCATTTAATGTTGTCCCAGAGGTGTTGGAGACTGTCCTCAATTCTTTTCATTCTTTTTCCTTTATTCTGCACCGAGGTGGTTATTTCCACTATTTTGTCTTCCAGGGCACTTATCCGTTTTGCTGCCTCAGTTATTCTGCTATTGATTCCTTTTAGAGAATTTTTAATTTGATTTATTTTGTGGTTCATCATTGCTTGTTTGCTGTTTAGTTCTTCCAGGTCTTTGTTAAATGTTTCTTGTATTTTCTCCATTCTATTTCCAAGATTTTGGATCATCTTTACTATCATTATTCTGAATTCTTTTTCAGGTAGACTGCCTATTTCCTCTTCATTTGTTTGGTCTGGTGGGCTTTTGCCTTGCTCCTTCATCTGCTGTGTTTCTCTCTCTTCTCATTTTGCTTAACTTACTGTATTTGGGGTCTCCTTTTCTCAGGCTGCAGGTTAATTGTTCCAATTTTTTTTGGTGTCTGCCCCGAGTGGGTAAGGTTGGTTCAGTGGGTTGTGTAGGCTTCCTGGTGGAGGGGACTGGTTCCTGTGTTCTGGTGGATGAGGCTGGATCTTGTCTTTCTGGTGGGCAGGACTGCGTCCGGTGGTGTGTTTTGGGGTGTCTGTGACCTTATGATTTTAGGCAGCCTCTCTACTAATGGTTGTGGTTGTGTTCCTGTCTTGCTAGTTGTTTGGCATAGGGTGTCCAGCACTGTAGCTTGCTGGTCGTTGAGTAGGGCTGGGTCTTAGTGTTGAGATGGAGACCTCTGGGAGAGCTTTTGCTGTTTGATGTTACGTGGAGTCAGGAGGTCTTTGCTGGGCCAATGTCCTGAACTTGGCTCTCCCACGTCAGAGGCACAGGCTTGACACCTGGCTGGAGCACCAAGACCCTGTCAGCCACATGGCTCAGAAGAAAAGGGAGAAAAAAAGAAGAAAATAATAATAAAATAAAGTTATTAAAATTAAAAATTAAAAAAAATAAAGAAGTTGGGGCTTCTCTGGTGGCACAGTGGTTGAGAGTCTGCCTGCCGATGCAGGGGATGAGGGTTCGTGCCCCGATCCGGGAAGATCCCGCATGCTGCCGAGTGGCTCGGCCCGTGAGCCATGGCCACTGAGCCTGCGCGTCTGGAGCCTTTGCTCCACAGCAAGAGAAGCCACAACAGTGAGAGGCCCGCGTACTGCAAAAAAAAAAAAAAAAGTTAGAGTTATTTAAAAAAAGAAAAAGAAAGAAGAGAACAACCAAACCAAAAAACAACTCCACTAATGATAACAGATGCTAAAAAGTATACTAAAGAAGAAAAAAAAGAAAAAAACGGACAGACAGAACCCTAGGACAAATGGTAAAAGCAAAGCTATACACACAAAATCACACACAGAAGCATACACATACACAAAAAGAGAAGAAGGAAAAACATATATATATCTATATATAAAAAAAAGAAGAGAGCAATCAAATCAATAAACAAATCTACCAATGATAATAAACTCTACATACTAAACTAATGTAAACATAAAACCAGAAACAAATTAGATGCAGAAAGCAAACCCCAAGTCTACAGTTGCTCCCTAGGTCCACCGCCTCAATATTGGGATGATTTGTTGTCTATTCAGGTATTCCACAGATGCAGAGTACATCAAGTTCATTGTGGAGATTTAATCTGCTGCTCCTGAGGCTGCTGGGAGAAATTTCCCTTTCTGTTGTTTGTTCGCACAGCTCCTGGGTTTCAGCTTTGGATTTGGCCCCGGCTCTGCATGTATGTCACATGCAGAGGGAGTCTGTTCTTCGCTCAGACAGAGGGGGTTAAAGGAGCAGCTGATTAGGGGGCTCTGGCTCACTCAGACTGGAGGGAGGGAGGGGTATGGTATGTGGGGCAAGCCTGCGGCGGCAGAGGCCAACATGACATTGCAACAGCCTGAGGAGCGCCGTGTGTTCTCCCGGGCAAGTTGTCCCTGGATCACGGGACCCTGGCAGTGGCGGGCTTCACAGGCTCCCGGGAGAGGAGGTGTAGATAGTGACCTGTGCTTGCACACAGACTTCTTGGTGGCTGCAGCAGCAGCCTTAGTGTTTCATGACCGTCTCTAGTGTCCGCACTGATAGCCGTGGCTCACGCCCAACTCTGGAGCTTGGTTAGGCGGTGCTCTGAATCCCCTCTCCTCACGCACCCCAAAACAGTGGTCTCTTGCCTCTTAGGCAGTTCCAGACTTTTACCTGGATTCCCTCCCCAGCCAACTAATTTCTGAAACAGCAAGTTAGTTTTATTACGTAACTCACTTTACTGATACTTCAGCATCCATTTTGAGCCCATTGTGACTATCCTTTCAATAAGAATTTGGGTGATGTGCTATTACTTAACAAAAGGGCATTTTTCTTGATTGAGGCATCTTTTTTAAGTTCTCTTTTCTCCCTTGTAATACAGCCAAGTCTGTTTGCACAGTAGACATTAACTCACTTTGTTTTATGGCCACACATTGCACCCTCGACCCCAGTCAAATCTTTTATAACTGCATATGTTTTGGCAAGAAAGTGTGTATCATAAATCTATCTTCATTAATTTGCAAAAACAATTTTTTGTCAGGATATCCTTCAACATTAAAAAATGTATTACTCTTGCATTTTGTTTAAAAATGAACATAATGGGTATTTTTTGCTTCAGGGTAGTACAATGATATCAATACATCAAAAACCTAGATGGGATGGTCGCCAACTAATTCTGTCTTGGAGTATTTGACAACTGACTGTGAAAGGAGTTCATTTCACCTTTCTGATTCCTGAGTTTTGAACAAGATCCTTTGGAAGTAAATGAACTCAGTGGGAAAGTAACCCTATTCTTCCACGTGTTCCAAATCTTGTGCACATTCTCTCACCAAACATGGCATTGTTGACACAATCTGAGTCAGAAAAATGGGTCTCTGGGGAGGAAATGATTCGATGTGTTCAGTGTAGGCTTCCCCACTTAGCCCTCACCCAGGGGAGTCCTATTGGCTTAGGGAGGTGAGCAGCTCTCTCTGTGTGTAAAAGGGACTCGAAAAGGAAGGGAGGAAGGCAAGCCTCTTCTGGTCTATTTTAGAATTCCTATCGGGGCAAGAAAGCTGTGCTTTGTGGGAAGTGTCCACTCAGAAATGCTGCCTCATGAGAGCTAAGGAAGTGAAGTGAGCCCAGCTTTGCAGCAAGGCTTGCGTGGCCCTTGCCGAGTACTTTGGGCCACAGGACCTGTTTCTCAAGCTCACCAATGATTTTATCTCCTACAGGTGCATAGCTTTAAGGGCTACTGGGAAAAACTGAACTCCAACCTGGAATATGTTAAGTACTCCAAGCCACACTTACACTATAACAACAGCGTGGTCAGGAGAGAGTGGCACAGCCTGATCTCGGAAGAGGTATGTGTGGGTTCCTGAGCGCAGAGCAAGAAGCAGAAGACCAGCCGATTAGGTTCGGTGATGCCCTTAGGCCATTAGGCTGGCCCGTGTTCCAGCACTCTCCCCACTTGCCAGGTACTGCTTATTAATACTGCTGATCCCCAGTAGGGAGACCAAGGTGCTTCTCTGACCTCTCTTCTCTTGAAGAGGAAATTCAAGTGCAAAGAGGTTAAAGGACACACATGGCATGTTCATAGTAGAAGTGGGATTAACATCCGGGTCTCAGATGTGTTTTTGTGCTCCTTGTGTAGTTAAAAATTGATTAAAAAAACCCCTGGGTGTTCCCAAAGTAGTGGTTGGTAGGGGTTAGGGATGGTTGAAAGGAAAAGAGTGAATGTGACCCCTATCAAGGGATAGCACAAGGGAGATCTTCGGGGTGATGGAGCATTTCTGTATCTTGATTATGGTGGTACATTGTGGTATGTGAATCTACACATGTGATAAAATGACAGCACTATACGCTCACTGTACCAGTGCCAGTTTGCTGATTTGTGTATTGTACTATAGTTATTTATAGAAGATGTAAACACTGAGGGAGACTGGGTAAAGAGTACATGAGCTGTCTGTAGCATTGTTGGATATAGTTGTAGTGTTGTATATAATATGTAGTTGACTTGCAACTATATAAAATATGTAATAGTTTCAGAATAAAACGTTTTTAGAGCAATTGTTAAAGAATTTAGGTGTTCTGATTACCTGGAAAGTACCTCTCTTTTTTCTGAACTCTTAAACTATATTGTATTATGACCTGAGTGTGAAAAATGTCACCCACAAAACCTTCACCTTCCACACTTTTGACGTGTTCTCACTCCTAGAAAAAAGGAAAAAGAAGGTCCACGGTGTATGTGAGAAATATTCTTGATAATGCAATAAAGTAAGTAAAATGAGGGATTATTGTAGCTGTAAGATGGTTATATTTTGCAATTACTTTCTTGGCTACCTTTCAGGGAAGTAGCTTACTTTTGTTGCATATCCTCAGCGAGATGATGCTATCAGCTTATTAACACAGCCACCTGACCCCTATTCTGGAGTTTGGAGCTGGAGTTTCTAGTGGGAAAAATTTATATGTTAAACCTTTTAGATTTGCATCCTGAGGCTAGATGACTTACAAGGAATAAGTGGTAAAGAAAACTCTTATTAGTTGAGCACTTTAGAGGGGTACAAACATTAGGTTGATTTTAAACAAGTGTAAGTGGGCTGGTGAGCTTGCTCTTATTTTGAAAGCATATTTTCTGGGTAGATGAGTCATCTCGGAGTGCTATAAGCATAGGCCCCATTCCAACCCCTGTTCTATTTTCTGTTCCCCTTATTTCCAATAACTGAGAGCTGTAATTGTTCTAAATTATTGTCATTGTTTGCACTAAAGAGTTTTGAGATTTTATAAATTGCCTAATGTGGCTTTTGCCAAGTTGATTAAAGTTTTTGAGGTTTTCAGCAGCCTGAGAACAGTTTCTGCGGTGGTTTGATGGGTTTTTAAAGGAGGATATCTTTGTATGGTGGTGTGGCTTTCGTTGTTTTTTTTTTTTGAATAATGCTTCCTGTGTGAATAACATTGGCTAATTTCTTTGTAGGGTGATTTCTAACCTAGAAGCAAGGAATTTGGGTAAGAAAATAAAATAAAGCGTTCTGGATTTCAGTCAGTGTTTTGTAATACCATTCTTCCTCCCACTGGGGGTTGGCAGGGAAATCCCTTCCACTAGTGCTGTGAAGGCAGCACCCTTTACTATTTTCCCATCAGAGTGGCCACCCAGCTCCTTCCATGTCTCTCTTGGCACCAGGTCCTTTGGGGACAGCTGCTCTTGCCGAGGAGTCCCTGACTGTTTGTTTTCCTTCTGTTTCCCCACAGAACTGATCGAATTAACATGCCCTCTGGCTGTCCTCCCAGGGTGTAGTTCCCCTGGGCTTAGAGCTGCTTTCTCTCCAGCTGTCTGATCATACAAGGATCTTTGACTTGTATGTTCCTTTCATTTCGGTTAGCACTTGGGCACTCCCTGGGCTAGGTCACAGGGGCACAAAGACGAGGGGCCTCTAGACAAGCAGTGTGGGTATGGGGGGAGAGTATGGACTTAGAGGCGGACAGAACTGGGCTTAAACTCCAGCTTGGCCACCATGTGCTTTTAGGCAAGCCATTTATCCATTTTGTGTGTTGTTCTCCTCAGGGCAAGCGTGAGGAGAAAATGAGAGTCAACAGGGTCGTGTTTACAGTGCCCAGTCCCTCGCTTGGTACATGGGATACCTGACATGGCTGCTTTATCTTTAGTGTGTGAGGAAGAAATGCTAGCACATAGCCTCTAAACCAGGGGACAGGCATTACGCAGCTGCAGGGTGCAGGGGGTGAGGGGCTAGGTCAGGAGTGGGGACGAAGGTTGTAAAGGCTTCCCACGGCGGGGTGATGTCCGAGTTAAGTCTTGACAAAGAAGGGGAACTTAGCTAGGGGAAACTGGGAGGAGAGGATGCCAAGCGTATTCAATATAGGCTTTTTTGGTGATTTTGTCTGTGGAACTCTTTCAGACTTCCTAAAGGTCAGCCTCCATTAAAAAAGGAGCTGTTGTTTTTATGTCCCACTTCTGTTTTATGGGCTTGGATGTTTAGGTATATGTTGGGTGACCCTAACGGACATTATTTTATATGATGCGTTGCCGCACATCCTGCAGCTGTGCGCACAGCCCGCATGAGCTGTGAAGTCACTGAGTAGCCCCGGGAACCAGGCCATCTAGGCCTGAAGCCAGGGCTCTGCCACCAGCACCAGGCAGGAGGAGTCCGCCAGGGGTGTGAGTGAGCATGCAGGCTCCCCTCCTTGCGTTGCTAGGGGATTTGCACTGTGGGAAGTGCTGCCAGTCTGGCTGAGGTTCCTGTGTGTCCTCTGCTCCCACGACTGGGTAGAACTCTTGTTCTTGTACTTCAGGCCTGTTTGCGTCCCGTTACTAGTTGTTCTCACTTGATGACCTTCAGGGAACTTGCCCCTTCCTCTCATGTGCTTTGGTTGTGCTAGTTTCCTAGGAAAAATGTCACTGTCAGAGATGGAACATTCCTTGTGAAGTTCAAAACAGCCGTGAAAACTACTGGGCTCTAGTTTTGAATTGTTTCCCATGAAGGCTGTGTAGGATCCAGTTAGGATTTATCTCAAGGGGTCAAGAGGCATCCGTGCCCTCCCACACAGAGTCCTCAGCCCCCTGACCAGGGCAGTTCCGCCTGTTGACGGGCTCGTGACTCAGGTTCTGGGAGAGGAAGGTGGGGCACGAAGGTGCCGTTAGCGGAGCGTTAGGGCAGATCTTCCTAGAGACAGCGTTTTCCTGTCCCCCCAGTCTTGCTGGTGCGGTGCAAATCAAGGTGGAGAAAGTGCCATTTGGTTTAACCTTACATGCCACTCTTCCATCTCAGTTAGCTACCTTTTCAGTCCCATAACTTGTGCCAATTATTCTTATTTACCCCAGTAACTGACTGGTCTCGCCTCAGTTACTCTATAAACTACAAGTTGGAGTCAGAAAGAAGGGCGTCATGCGCCCCTTCACTAAGTCCCCATCCCTGGGTTTGCCCCTCCCTTAGGGTTTAGAGAGGGCCCAAGTCATTCATTCTCCTATGAAGCAGAGGATCTTAGTGGTGAGTCTTCACACTGAAGAGAAATCAAAGTCCGAGTATATTGGTGTTGGGAACGTGTTCCTTGTTTTCTTTCTTTCTTTCCCAGTTTCTGCCTCTCTGGTTCACAGCTCTCTCTCTCTCTCTCTCTCTGCATATCACTAAGTGTTAAGTTGCAGCGTGTAGAACTAGGTCACACTGAATGAAAAATTTTCATCCCATCAGGGAATTGTTATGTTTTCCCAGTGACTCAGAGAAGGGAAACCCAGGCTGAGGCCTCCTCCTTCCAGCCCATTCCCGAAAACCACCCTGCTTGACTGTTGCTCTCTTTAATTTCAGAGCCAAGATTAACACCCCTCTTCCAGGAGGAAGACAACCACCAGCGGCTGCTTATGGGGCTGGTAAGTGGTCTGTGGGCTGTTCAGTGCTGGTGAACAGTGGGCTCCAAGGAAAGGAGGAAGGGCTAGATTGTACTTCTCATTCTGTTCTTGTTTTTCATTCACTCTTTCAACACAGGGTTGTTGCCAGTCACTCACTGTAGGCTCAGCGGTGAGGAACACATATATAATTTCTGCCCTCTTGGTACTTGTAGTCTCGTGAGAGAGACATGAATTAATCAGTGACCCCAATAAATGTATAATTATAAAACATCATAAGGAAATGTATAGCACTGAGAGTTTTTAAAATAGGAAACAGCAGCGTCTCTGTAGCATTTGTATTTGGGTTTAAAATACAACGGGATAAAGTATTTTTTCTCAAGAGGTCCTACCACTAGGAAGACCAAAGAGATGTAAATCAAAATAAATTAATTGAAGAACAGGATTGGCAAATAAATCCAAAATCTTAAAAAAAAACTATTAAACATCTGAGAAGTCTAATAAAATATTTTTAATACTGTGCAGGCTTAGGAATGGGATAATCTATTACCTTAAATATAGGTAGTTGAAAAATATGAGAAAAATATGTGTAAATACATATTCATACACTTAAAAATTCTAGTTAAACAAAGTTTCCTTGACAACTAGAAATGACCAAACTTGAGCCAAGAAGAGATAGAAAGCCTGAAAGCATAATAACCATAAAATAATTTGGAAAAAATATGAAAGATTATCTCCAAAAAAGGCCCCAAGTTATTTAATAAGTTTGTGCTTTCAGACTTTTAAGGACCAGATCATTCTCATGTTATGTAAAGTATTTTTGAAAAAAAGATGGGAAGCTTCTTAATCACTTTAAAAAGCCAGCATAACCTTAAAACCAGAATCCGACAGTGACTACTTAACGGTTATGAATATAGATACTACAGGCGTAACTAAAATACTTCCCAGTGCTCTATTTGAAAATACAGCATAGCCACATGGGCTTCTTTCTAGGAAGGCTTAATATTAGAAAATATATTAATGTAATTCATCACACGACTAAGTCAAAGAGGAAAAAAAAGATTCTATAGGTGCTAAAAGTTGATAAAAGTAAAATTCCACTCCTGGAATTTTAAACAAAGTATAGTCTAATACTAATAGCCAGCATCCTTCTTCATGTCACATTGGAGGCATTCCTATTAACGTCAGAAAGAAGTTAAGTATCCTTGCTATTTTCACTAAAATTTTATGTTGTTTTAGAAATTCTAGCCAATGCAATAAGAAATGAAAGTAAAAGAAGATGCTATGATTGTCTAATGCAACAAAAAAAATAATCAACTGGGAAAATAATAAAATTAAAAAATAAAAAAAATAATGCTGCAAATTAGTAAGCTGGTGATGCTATATTTATTTTCTTTTTGATTAGGATTAACCAGTTAAAAAAGATAACGAAAAACAGTGTATTATTTCCAAATCCTTAGCATCTAACTTTAGTAAAATTATAAACAAAAAGCCAGTGAAATTTCTCTGACAGTTGACTGACTCACTTGACAAAATAAAGAGGAATGGGACTGGCGTTATGAGATATCTAAATGTGTTGTTGGTCTACAATAATTGGAACAATATGGTGCTGATACAAAGATAGACAGGAGGCTCTAGTTTAAATTTGGGTATTTGGTGTATGATAAAAATGAGGCATTTAAAAATCAATGTGGAAAGAAATAATTTTCAATCAATCAATCAATGCCTCACTATTTGGAAAAGACAGTTAAGTTAGATTCTTCCCACCCCAAATACCGCCACTTTATATCATAAACCAACAGAAATGTCAGGTTAAGGAGTCATATAAAAATTTTAAACTGTGTGAAAGAATTTGAATAAAATAAGGGGACAGTTAAAAAATACTGAGAAAGCCTTTTAAGTGTATTATTGAACATAAACCTACAGGAGAAGATTGACTGAAAACTTAGAAGAGAACAACAGAAAGGCAATACATTTAGAAAAAAGTATTTGCCACATATGTGATAAAAGAATAACATTTGGCATGTAATGTTTATAAATCAGTAAGAGAACAACACACTGGAAGGGAAATGGACAAAAGCTGTGACCAGTGAATTTTCAAAAGTTAATTTAGGCCAAGAGATCTTGAGTTGGGGCAGGGTAAGAAAGAGAATGCTTAACATTACTATAATCAAATGACAAACAGAATAAATGTTTTTCTTTGTTTGTCTTTTTTTTTTTGTCTATCAAATTGACAAAAATTTAAAAATCATACTAGGAAAGTTCAGGGTACAGGGAATTTGACAGCCTCATGAGATGGAATTGGAAATTAATATAACCACAGTGGAAGCCATTTTAGCAATGTCTCTGTAACCTTAAGTAGGGACCCAATGAATTCCATTTCTAGGAATTTAGCCTGACAAAATAATCGAGCATATGGCAAGCAACTTTTGTGTAAGGATTTTTTGGTGGTATTTGTAACAATAGTTAAGGAAATATCGCATATGTATAAGAAGGGAATAAATAATTCAATTATAGTATTTTCATAAAATTGGACACTGTGCAGCCATTACAACTAGTGTGATAAAGAATATTTAATGACATAAATTATTATGTGAGAAAAAGCAGATTGTAAAATATTAGAATGAGTGTGCAAACTGAAAAAAGGAAAATAAAAAACCCAAAGTGTTAATGTAGATGGTAGGATTATGAGCAATTTAAATTTTCATCTTTATGCTTATTATAGAAAAATTGAAATGCACAAAAATATGCATTATAACTTACACAGAAAAAAAATAATTTTTTTTAAAGCCTAATCAATTAGCACATGCCGGAGACTGAATTGAAATAATATACCACTCTGTCTTGGCCCAGGATGCCACGGGCTAAGGTTTACCCAGTGTGTCTGTCATAAATGTAAATCTGCTAAAATAGAAGGTATATATACTTGTGTTGTCAGTTGTACAATTCCCATGGTGTTTATTGATGCAAAGATTTCTCTAGCCAAGAGGGTTTGTAGCTGATCAGGCCATTTAGGCAAAAGCGAGAAAAAAAGGAAGAAAAGGAGAGAAAAGCAAAAAGTGGGAGGGCTGGGAATGCCACACTGATTGGGGAGCCCCAGGGATGGTTAGAAGAGTGTGGCTACAGAAACAAGCCCATTTGGAGGCACTAGGCTAAATATATCCATACCTTTACATGTCAGGGAGCTGCGTGGAATGTCTTAACCATTGTGCAGAGAGAGATACCTGGTGCATTTCCTTTTACTCCATCCTCTGTCCTTGCAAACACCCAAATCCTGTCCCTTCCCGCCACCCCCATTAGCATAGTCATTCCACGTTTAGAGTTGTTCCCGTTAGCTCTCCATAGCCAGGCGCAGTAGACTTCAATCCTTTGGTAGATCCCAAAGCCTTTGACTGCTAAGCTAGTGACTTCCACTGGCTTCTTTGGAGAATTCTCAGCAGGGCTGGGAGCCTGGCTCTCAGCTGTTGACTGGACTTTGGGTGAATCATAAGTCATTCCTCTCGAGGAAAATGGTGGTGCCCCCTGATTTATGCCCATTAAGGAACATTGTGGGTTATGCATTTCTGCTAGTGGGATCTTCAGGTCCAATATCTTTCATATTGATAGGAAGTGTTAATAAATGAATAGAATTCAAACCAGTTGCAGGTGTGATTGGGTAGGTTGTGACTTATCTAATCTATATTCTGTTTTCAGATGGTGTCTGAGCTAAAAGACCATCTTTTGAGACATCTACAGGGTGTAGAAAAGAAGAAAATTGAACAGATGGTTCTGGACTATGTTTCAAAACTGGTTGGTTTTGCTTTATCTTCTCTACCCGACCCACCCCTGCTCAACCGCTTGGTCTCTGGGTGTATAGTTCCCAGTATGTGGTTCAGTAGGTTTTTCGTATTAGGTTTTTTGGAGCTCTCCCATCCTCAAACCTGTATATGTGGTGCTGTAGATTGAAGAAAGGGGGAAAAGAACCAAAAAACAAAGAGAATGTGGCTCTGGCAGTGGCTTATTGCACTCCCTGCGGTAGTGGTTATACGCTCATGGAAGCCTGGAACAGTGACGAATTCAGCAGTGGTTGCCAAATGTTCATGTCATCTTGTCATCTTCCAGCTCCTTAGTAAACCATAGGTAGTGTTTTCTGTACGTGGAGGTTTCTGCAAACATGAGAGAGCTTGAACTTCAATTCTTACTTAGCTCCAACAGCCCAATTAGGTGAGATTCCAGCCCAGTTGTATAAATACTTACCACGTTCCAGAGTCTGCTGATGAGATTGGCATCCCATTTACCTGGTAGCCACTCATTGAAATTGTGTGATCCATGTGTAAATAGAAGTGATGCAGCTGGATTGAAATTTGAGGCTGTCTTGAGTCTTTCAAAACGCATATGGAGTTGAGGCCTCACCCTACTTAGAACCTGGAAATAATAAGATGGATAAAAATTTTTAAGTATTTAAATATACAGAAAGAGAAAGAACACTGCAACACTCCATTTCTCCAGGTTTGCATAGGACCAGTGTGTAAATGTGAACAAATATTTTTGCATTGAATTCTGGAAGATTAGTTAAATTTATTAGATATGGCCCTGATTTAATTTCATGTTTAACTTTTAAAGTTTTCTGCCTTACAGGGAACTATATTCAATAATGGAAAAGAATATTAAAAGAAGAGTGTCTGTATGTGTAGAACTGAGTCACTTTGCTGTACAGCAGAGATTGGCACAGCATAGTAAATCAACTCTACTTCAATTAAAACAAATTAAAAAAAATAAAAACAAACAAACGAAAAAGAAATACAGAAAGAAATCTTCTATTTTGGAAAACTGGGTAGTGGCAGAATGGCTCTGTGAATGGAGCGTGAGCTCTTGGATAGCACTTGCTTAATGAGTGTTTGTTGAATTAAAACAACTCCCCAAAATGCTCCCAAGTGCCACCCATTGATTTATTTCTATAGTAAAGTGCATGCATGGAAGTAACTCACTCAAATCCTTTGTTGGTCATATGGCCATAGAGACGGTTCATAGTTAATTAGTCGGAATAAAGTTGCGGAATATTTTTTTAAAAAAGTTTTCTGCCTTTATTGCAGTCATTAGTATCTGGTTTTAAATCATATATTTGAATTTCTGTGGTAAGGTTTGACTTTCAGAGTTTTAGTATAGGAGGAGAGGTTGGTATTTGCATATATTAATGTTTACAAGCAGGGCACTGAAACTTTCTTAAATAATAATTCTTTGCAGTTGAATGATACCAAGGGGCTCACTTTATGAATGTGTTACTGATCTTCCCCATGTTGATACTAACCTACTTTCTTTGTCCTTTCATAACACACAGTTATTTAACACATCACCAACCATCTTTCTTTCTGTTGACTTTAAATTTCATCTTCCAGAATGTTAAGGTTTTTCTTCAAGCATCATTCTTCCCTATAGTTAATCACATAAAAGAATCCCCATAACACTAGTTTGTGCTAACAGCTCCTTGAACCAATAGGACCAGAAATGGTAGAGATGAGGTCTCAGAAAACTCGTTGCCCCTGTCTTTCCAACTCAGCAGTCACTGACTGATGCCAAAGCTGCTCCCCCTGCCCAGCAGCAAACGGCTGAGTCTCCCAGTCCCCTCCCAGGAGAGTGGCTGGACAGCCTTTAGAAAATAAATCCGAGGAGGTTGCTGCAAAACCTGATTATATTGCTTATTTATTATCTTACCTGATTTCAGTCAAAGAGAAACTGAGAATCTATATCATTGAGAATAAATAGTGTCTGTCTGTGCTCATATGGAAACTCTTCCTAATTTTGGCCCCTGTCCTTTGCCTACATGTGCAATGCATGGATTTGTGGTCCTGATAACAGCTCCGCGGAGATTGCCCTGTTGCTGGCAAATGAGTAAAACGTAGAACCTGGACTTGGAACTAGTTGTGCTCCACAGCACATGCTCAGGACCCCCATTCTCTTCAGAACCGCCTTTCCTCTGTCAGCTGTCAGCTATGTCACCCTTGCCACATAACAGGCCTAGGGCGAACTCTGTTGCACTTGACCTTCACTGATGGATAAGGGCCTGTGATTGAGGGCCTGTGTTTGTGAGCGATGGGGCCGATGAGCGGTGGGGAAGCTCAGCTGGGGCACTGCCTGCAATGACAGAGGGTGCTCTGTTAGACGCGGCTGCACATTTTCAGTCTTTCCATTTTGGATTCCAGTGCTTGAGAATTGACCTCAGAAAGGCTGGTTCTGTGTCCGGGCACAGCCTGAATGCCAGCTGCCCGAACATGCCTGTCAGAGCTATGGAAGGATACCTTGTAGGGGAAAGGGTATGAACAGAGGTTAACAGACTGTCTTTACCCTCTAGCTGGATCTCATTTGCCAAATACTGGAAGCCAGTTGGAGGAAACATAATCTTCATCCCTGGGTTCTCCACTTGTACGCAAGTATTTCTTGCTCTATTTTATCATGGTGTACAAAGAGGTAAAACAACTCTGATTGCTGCCTGTTGTAGCAAAGCCTTTTTGAGACTTACCGGTTGAAAGTAACTCTCACCAGCCCCTTACACCATCCATCTTAGTTCTGAACTCAACATTTAAAGTTATGCCCCTGTTACTTCACCTGTCCTCTTTCCTTGGCATCTGGCTGATGAGGGGGGAAGGGGCACATGAGCTCAGTACTGCCAAGAAGGGGAATTTAAGTTAATGCAGTTTATCATTTCTGTGCCTACTGTCTGGTTAGATTGTAGGCATTAGGCCGCTGGTCGTCATCACATCTGTGAACCTTTCTCTGGGGCATAGCCTTTCACAATTAGCATGCATTCCACCAGGATGTGGCACTCAGAGCTACTGCTTACGTGCAAATGGGGTTTTGGAGATGAGCTGCTTGCCTGACATGCTGCTTTGTTCTTTGACCAGCAATAGGCGGGCGAGTGCTGCTGAATTTGCGGTCTTTCACATCATGACCAGGATTTTGGAAGCTACTAACAGTTTGTTTTTACCTCTGCCTCCTGGTAAGTCTTGGCTTTTTTGTTTTTTGTTGTAATAAACTTGTTCTTTCTTCTTCACGTAGTCTCTGGACTTCGGTGCATTATGAGTTTAAGAATAAGCCTCCTATGTCTGCGAGATTGTGTGTCTGGTGTCACTGTGACAGATGGGCCTGAGGTTGGCCTCTGCCGACCAGATCTCCTCTGATTATTAAACTATACAGTAGCTTGTCACCAATTTTAGGAGCCAAGGCTGGTCCCCATGCAACTTTCTGGTTCAAAAACCAGTGGAGCTGATTCAGGGAGATCTTTCTCTGATGTCTCCAGGCCTAGTTTATCTGATCAAGAAAGTTAACCCTCAGAAGGAAGTAGGTCTGGCTGGGTGTCAGAAATTGAGTTGATTCTGATATGTTCCTTGGAAGCTAAAAATTTCCCTTAGGATTTTGAAAAAGGACCAAATCAGGCTTCAAAACACCTTTGGCGCATGTGTCTGCAGTCATTCATTTAATTGGTCATTTCTTCATTCAGTCAACAAACATTTGTTGAGCAATTTCATGCCAGGTACTGGGCTAGAAATTAGAGCAATTCCAAAAATTAACAAAAGTCTAGTTGGGAAAATGTGCATATAAATCAATATTCATTGTAAGAAACAAGCTCCTGTTTGCTATAAACGACCTGCCTTATGCTTATTATGTGTTAAGTTCTGATGAGTTTTAAGCTTTATGATAGCTATCGCTATATAATATATACTAGCCAATTTTATTTAATTCATTCATATACATCTGTCCATCCATCCATCCATCATTAATTTGTTCCTTTGTTCATTCATTTTAAGGCAACATGTATATGGTCCCCATTTTGTGCTAGGTACTATTGTAAGTACTTTACATAAATTAGCACATTTAATTTTTATAATGATGCTAAGTGATAAGAGCTTAAATTGAACCATATTAAATTGTTAATATCCAACCAGTTTTTGACCAACAAAGACGGCACTTTCAAATGGTTCCACTTAATATTATTCCCACATTATAGATGGTGAAATTGAGGCACAGAAAAGTTAAGTAACTTGCCTACAGTCACATAGCTATTAGGCAACAGAGCCAGTGCTCAAATCCAGGGAGTCTGGCCCTAAAATCTATGCTTCTAGCTACTGTTCTGTGCTGCCTCTTGAATTTTATATTCCAGTTGAATTAGTTGATATTGAAACATTGGCTGTTTATGGGCCCAGAAAATCCCCACAGCACATCTCAACTTCTCTGCATTTGTGATATATCTGGTACAGTCTGGAATCTGTCACACTTTCTCTGTCCATATGCCTTATCTTATAAGATCTGCTTGTAGTGGAGGCACAAAAGGCGTTTCTTGTGACTTTGTAGGGATCTGAAAGTGACCACTCATGAGGAGAATGGATGGCTTTAAATGGCATATGAATTGTGAGGTGCCCTCTAGAAAGAGTGGAGAGATTTCATGAAAATTATATATGGCTTTCTAGCTTAAATTCTTAATTGTTTGTCATTAACACAAAAGACCTGGTAGAGAAATGGGTCGACAGTTTCAGATTTGTTCACCATGGATCTCCAAGCTCCTTTTATAAGTAAATGACACTGACTCACTGGGGACAATATTATATCTGGGAGATCATAAAAATCCACTTTCTACAGAACATTGCATTTCTACACAGGGATGGATAAGGAGGGAAAACACAGAACAATTTTACCCATAGTGATTGAAAATTATTATGAGTAAGAGCTTAATGGCTGGTGTCCATGGGTCAAGTAAGAGAGAGCAGTTTCTCTTTTTCCTTTTCTCAGAAATGTTTGTATCCCTAATATGAAGTGACACTGGATCATGTTGGGGGGTGGGGCACGTGTGTGTAAACGCAGGTATTTTTGTGTGTATGTATGTAAATGTGCTCGCTTTCCAGGCCCCATGGACTAGTGAGAACTGTTTGAGTTCCAAGTGTCAGAAACTTGTAACCGGAATTACTTAAAGAAAAAAGGGAATGAGGACCACAGAAGGGAAGTCATAGTTGAGAGCTGGAGCATTTACCACTTAAAAGGGACCTGTGTTCTCTTTGCTGCCTGGAGAAGGCCAGGAGCCCTGGAGGGTGAGGACTAGAGCTGGCTGGAAAAGGTCTCTCTTTCGGTACCAATGCCTACTTCTAGCCAGTTTGCTCTGTTGCTTAGAGCTGACATGCTGAGAGGAGGCAAGGAATGGGCTGTTGAATTTGGGACTGTGCCCTGGGAATGGAGGATAAACGGTCATCAGGGATCTTTAGGACATGGACACAGAGCTAGAGAGGAATTTTTTTTTTTTTTTTTTTGCGGTACGCGGGCCTCTCACTGTTGTGGCCTCTCCCATTGCGGAGCACAGGCTCCGGACGCGCAGGCTCAGTGGCCATGGCTCATGGGCCCAGCCGCTCTGCGTCATGTGGGATCTTCCCGGACCAGGGCACGAACCCATGTCCCCTGCATCGACAGGCGGACTCTCAACCACTGCGCCACCAGGGAAGCCCCTAGAGAGGAATTTTGAATGGAGAAAATCTGTAGGATCAATAACCTTCTATAAACTCTTCCTCAGAGATAATTTTATAACTTTTTTAATCTTGAGAAGACTGTCCAAATCCATTTGAAAAATCTCATGTTGTTAATTAGCTAGTAAAATCACTATTTTTTTTTGGAATCAGAGCAGTTAGTAGACTCATCCCATTGTCAGCCCATTAACATCTGCTTGAGGGCAGAGTCTGAACTTTATCTGACCCTCAATGTTGCCAGGACATGGGACTCAAGTCTCCCACTGCTCATGTTTCATATGCTCAGAGAGAGAAAGCTCCACGACGTCTCTGAATCCAAGTCCCAGCTCTCTTTGGCCATCATGTCTCTGTCATGTAAGCCTCTAAGGTCAGGCAACAAGTCTTCGTCATTCCCCATCCACATCCAATCAGTTTCCAAGCCAGTACACGTCGCCATGATCCTATGATCCCTTCCTTCCCTCTCACTCTCAGTGCCCTCATTCCCTCTTGGACACGTTCACGCAGTCACTTCCCAACAGATCTTTATTCCTCCGGTAGCAAGCTGTCACTCCGGTCCATTCTTTGCCTGTTGCCACATTAATATTCCACAAGTAAAACTCACATCCTCTAACAATCCTGCTCAAAAGCTTTCAGTGCCTCCCCAGAGTTGACTAAATAATCAATTCCTTGCTGTCATTCAGCATTCAACCCCGTGACACATATATTAAGAGCACCCTATACTTTTCCTTCATAGAACTGGTCATATTTAAAAAAATGAATATTTATTTTGTGATTACTTGATTGTCAGTCTCCCTATCAGACTGGAAGGTGGATGGGAGCAGCAGTCATGCTTGTTCTTCTCATCACTGCACACCCAGCTCCTTGCCTGGCATGCCGAAGGGGTTTTGTTGAATAGATTAACCTTTCCAGTCTCACCTTCCACCATTCCTCTTGCACGCCTGTTCCAACCCAGCTGGGTCATTTACTCTTTCCTAAATGTGCCCCGTGCTTTCTCACCTTTGGGCCTCTGTTCGGGTTGTTCCATTAACACCAGTTCTTGAGGCAGGATAACGTCATGGTTAAAAGGCTAGGCTAAAATCGCACAGTCTGCATTCAAATGTTAACTCAGCCACTTACTATTTCCCGGTTAGGTTTCTTAGCTCCTGTGAATCTTGGTTTCCCCATTTATAAAATGGGGATCAAGTAGTTCCCACCTCATGGTGTCATATGAGGATCAAGTGAGCCTGTGCGTAAATGAAAGGCCTCAGTACCTGTCTGGTGTTGGTCACGTTGTTACACCACGTGCCAGGCTCTGCACAGACCTAGCTGTAGCTCTCAAAGCAGCCCTGCAGGAAAGGTACTGGTGATTCCACTTTAGGGATGAAGAAACAGAGGCTGGAAAGGCTTAATTACCTACGTCTAGTAAGCGGCACAGCATGATTCCGGCCTCTGTCTACTCAGGTCAAACCTGACTTCTGCTGCTTTTCCAGCCTGTATGTTCTCTCACGTCATTTCCACTCTCAGGAATGGCATTAACCCTTCAAAGTGCCTCTCACGTGCCATCTTTTCCAAGAGGGCTTTTCTGATTCTCTCCCGGTCTGATGTTGTTTGTTTGTGTCGGTTAGTGTGAATAGTGGACTTAGAGCTCTAGCTCTGTGAGAGTTTGGGTAGCCCTGCCCGTGAGACTTAGACTTAGCCCTGCCCAAGGGCTTGAGAGTGCCTTTCTACTGAATTCCTAGAGATTTGCTATCTGGCAATATCATTTTAGTTCTTCTTTTATATGATTTAGTCCAAGTAGACCCCAAAAGCCTTTCTCTAGGGCATACCCAGAGATTAGTCATCTAAACTAATCAGTCCCCTTCTGGTCCAAATATTTTCTCCTGCAGCAAAATGGTCCCTGTCCATCAGGCTTTAGCCTGGGCATGTGGAGTTTGAAGCTCTACTGTTAATTTTTCTATTTTGCGATTTTACCATAGAATTACAAACCTTTTAAACTGTAAAACCATCTTCATTCAGCAGACCTTGCACTGTTTTTCTCTTTTTGCCTAGGAAGGCATGCAAGGTGGAGGGAATACGTGCTTATTGGGAACTTACTATATACCCAGCACAATACTTAGTTGTGATAATACAGAAGGAAGGAACCTTGGACCTTGTCTTCAAGGAGCATTTATTTGACTCTAGCTGCCAAGTGGTGAGCTGAGTGCTTTATTGCCATCACCAGAGTCATTCCCTCTGGGAGGCCAGAGATGATGGCTGACCGTGTCTACCGTCCCGGGTCTCTCATCCTAGGTTTTCACACTCTGCACACGATCCTTGGTGTCCATTGTCTGCCTTTGCATAACCTGCTGCATTACATTGATAACGGAGTGTTGCTTCTCACAGAAACAGCTGTCACAAGGCTCATGAAAGGTAAGGGGCTCTGAGTTTGCCTTGTTCCAGCCCCAGCACCACCGGGCTGCCTTTGTGGGTGTGCGACCTGTGGTCACACGGGGCCCTGCTGCACTCAGAAGGGGCCCGTGCAGGGTTTAATGTTCTGTATTCAATCTTGACATTCTTAATAGTTGAAGAGGGGCTCCTCGTTTTCGTTTTGCGTGGGTTCCACAATTACGCAGCTGGGCCTGCTGAGTACGGTTCATTTCCCGTAACCATCCTTTGGACCACCGTGCCTTTGCCCTTTAAGAGACCCCAAAGGGCTTCTCAATCCGTACACAACTATTAGACTCCTTTTCTGTACATGAGGGCACTTGAGAATAGGAGACTGAAGGCTTATTTCTCAAGAAAAATGTCATGCAATGGCTTACTTTCAGCTGATTAACTCCGTCCTCTCAAAGTTAGACTTGAAATGCAAGGAAAAGTAATGAGAGGTGTAGTGCCTGTGGGAATTTGAACTTGAAATAAGGTCTGTAGTGTAATGACTCTTGGTTAAATTATTCAACTGTGGTATTTTATAGATGAGTTTTGTTAATATATATTGAAGTATTTGCCATTCCTCAAGGTGCTGCATGTTTTAAGTCAGTCAGAAGAATTGCTCTGTGACTGGCAGCCTGTTACAGAATGCTGTTCCCTGATATAGAGCAGCAGCTTCATTAAGAAATCCCTTTTTAGTCATGTACCACAGTGTTCATTGCAGCTCTATTTACAATAGCCGGGGCATGGAAACAACCAAGGTGTCCATCAACAGATGAATGGACAAAGAAGATGTGGCACATATACACAGTGGAATATTACTCGGTCATAAAAAGAAACGAAATTGAGTTATTTGTAGTGAGGTGGATGGACCTAGAGTCTGTCATACAGAGTGAAGTAAGTCAGAAAGAGAATAACAAATACCATATGCTAGCACATATATATGGAATCTAAAAAAAAAAAAATGGTTCTGAAGAACCTACGGGCAGGACGGGAATAAAGACACAGACCTACTAGAGAATGGACTTGAGGACACAGGGAGGGGGAAGGGTAAGCTGGGACGAAGTGAGAGAGTGGGATGAACATATACTCACTACCAAATGTCAAATACGTAGCTAGTGGGAAGCAGCCGCATAGCACAGGGAGATCAGCTCCGTGCTTTGTGACCACCTAGAGGGGTGGGATAGGGAGGGTGGGAGGGAGATGCAAGAGGGAGGGGATATGGGGATATATGTATACGTATAGCTGATTCACTTTGTTATAAAGCAGAAACTAACACACCATTGTAAAGCAATTATACTCCAATAAAGATGTTAAAAAAATCCCTTTTTTATTCAGAGAGACACAAACTAATATTTTCATAGTGTTGTTAGACTTGGCTTGAAAAACAAGGTTGGGACATGCATTACCAGGATGAAGCTCTGAAGTATTAGCTTGCTCAGGTATTAAAATGGAGATTACTGGGCTTTTTCTTTTTGTTTTGTTTTATTTTGTTTGCCAATTTCTGACTTTCTTGTAGATCTGGACAATACAGAGAAAAATGAAAAAGTAAAGTTCAGCATCATTGTGCGGCTTCCTCCGGTAATCCTGAAGTATATTCTATTTTCTAAGCCTTGGCATGTACCCCTCCTTCAGTTTCTTCTTGCAGGAAGAGCAGTTACTGGCTTTGGGCCGAAGTCAGTTGAATTGTCTCACCCTTCGGCCCTTTCCAAGAAATCCCGTCCATCCCTACCTGTCTGTCCGCTGCTCCCACTGGGCCTGCCGAGTGCTTGCTCCCCTGGCTGTGCGTGTGCTGCTTCGGCACAGGCCCACCTAGAACGTTTAGCCGTTTTCTCCTCTGAGGAAACCACAGTAATATGTACGTCTGTGAGTCTGAGGGGAGGCAGAGGGGAAACATGTGCTTTTGGCATTTAAACTGATAAGAAATTGAAATACAGGTGAGGTCAGAAGGTTCTGGAGCTGCGTTTCCTCTTACTGTTGTTTGCACTACGGCAGGAAAACATTCCTGGTTGAAGGAAAAATGAGAAACATGAGGGAGAGGGTTATACAGGCACTCCTTGTTTTTGTGGGGTATTGTAGCTCTCTGAATCAGAAATGCTGTGAAATTCAGACATTCCACGGCAAGGTCT
Source organism: Orcinus orca (assembly GCF_937001465.1). Classification (NCBI taxonomy): domain Eukaryota; kingdom Metazoa; phylum Chordata; class Mammalia; order Artiodactyla; family Delphinidae; genus Orcinus; species Orcinus orca. The sequence continues at coordinate 85,426,162 of NC_064567.1, forward strand.
TCAGAGCCTCTGACTCTGCGGACTTCCCGGCCGTGAGAGCCTTGGCCAGCTCTGTGCCATTTACATACGTTGAGCACTTATGTCTCTGGCACGATCCTCCCACAAAGGGATGTCTGATGCCTTCCTGGACCTAATCGCCTTGCTTTATAACACCTTCTCGCCCTCACAGGCTTACTGAGGCAGAGGCAAGAATAGAAAACAAAGCATATTTTCCATGGCTAGATCTCTCTGGGGAATATCTCTGAACATTTAGTTTGGTCTCTAAATTTGATTTTTTTTTTTTTTTTTTGCCTTATACCCTTAGGGAATTAAAATTTTCTGGGCGAGACACTGGCAGAGTACATGCCTATAACCTTTAGCTTCATATCAAAATATCACGTAGGGTTGGCATGCAGATACTCAGTTTTGAAGAGTAACAGATGAACTCCATTTCAGAAAAAGAGTTTGGCAGCCTCACTACACAAAATGCTTTCCTCAGAGTTGCATTTAAGGGAGTATTTATTCAAAATTCAGAAGCATACCTCATAGGAAATGGCCTTTCTCCGAGGTCATTAACCATAAAGAGTCTGTCTGTTAGACTCAGTAGCTGGAATACATTTTAAAAAATTATGAATTGATATAAAATAAATTTACTTAATGCTGTGAGCTATATTCTCCTCTCTGTATTTTTCCATCTTTTTATTTTTATTATTGACTTAAATTTTTTAGTGTGGAAGGTACAGAGGTTTCCTATACACCCCCTTCCTCCACATACACACAGTCTCCCCTATTATCAGCATCCCCCAGCAGAATGGGTCCATCCGTTACAGTGGATGAACCTACACTGCACATCACAATCACCAAAGTCCATAGTTAGCATTAGGGTTCACTCTCGGTGTCGTTCATTCTGTGAGTTTGGACAAATATATAAGGAGATATATCTAACACTGTAGTATCATACAGAGTATTTTCACTGCCCTAAAAATCCTCCTCTACATATTTTTCAATTTGCAAAAATAGCTTACAGGTCAGAAGATCTGTCGACTTTGGGATCATCCTGTGAGTTCTAACATTATTTCCCGGAACCATGTAAAGCAACTGCTTCAGAACTATAACAAACAGGTGAGTCTGTGTGGAGCAGAGGCCCCGCTAAATGATTTTGGAACCTCTTTGCCCATTTTAACATAAGCATATGGACAGCAGTTGTAGTTCTCACCACTTTAAGTTTGTGCTTGTTGTGGAGAATCAGCTGATACCACAGCCGTTTCCCTTTTAGCCCCGGAGTTCTATGATGGACAAGTCATCATTCAGTGTAGAATTTCTGCCTCTGAACTACTTCATTGAAATACTGACAGATATTGAGTCCTCCAATCCAGGTAAGTCACTCCTCTGCTCTCAGGATTTTCCTGTTTTTCCCCTGACACATCAGTCAGTCTCTATGTGCTTCTGTGTACCTTTTTCTTGCCAAAATATCCCCTAATTATAAGTAGGATCTTCTTGCAATAGGTTTTAATTAGCAATACACAATTTACTACCTAAATTACCAAAGGAATAACCACCTTTCAGGTTTTAAAAGGAATTAAGAGGTTAAAAACCCATTTGGTTGGTGTGAATGGCCTTTCTTGGTGCTGAGGTTTAATAAATTTTAACAACACATTCTCAGAATAATGTGTTTTACTAAAATATAAAATAATTATGATTTCAGTGAAGTATGGGAACAATATTATAAATGTTCTATGGCTTCATAGTAACTCTTCTCTCTCTCTTTCCTTTCAGCTCTGTATGCTTTTGAAGGACGTGACAACGTGGACGCAAAATTCGTGGAGGAAGCAGCTCTGAAACACACCACGATGCTTTTAGGCTTATAAAAGGGAAAATGCAGTTATATCAGCTTCCAGTATTTTTCTCTTGCTCGTTAGCTCTACTTCCGTTGAGAATTCTTTAGCAATATTTTAAACTGGTAACCAAAATCAGAATACATTGTTGAGCCATCTGAATTTCAGTTTAGTACTTTGTTCAGACAGAACTAGACAGTCAAGTGTAGAGAAATGGCAGCCAGTCCAAGGGGGCATGAAGTGGCCTAAGTGATGCTCTTCCTAGTGGCTGATCTTCCTAGCGCTCTCATAGGCCAAAAGCTAGTTTCTATTATACTCTGAAATAAAATATACTTTAAAAATGTAGGAACAGTGCTTAGAAAATCAAAAATTGGCTGTGTCACTGAAAATAGCATATGACAAGCAGAAAAATTACAAGTTGTAGAAAAATTCTATTTTGGAAATTAGATACTTTTAAAAAAACTGAATTTGGACTAAGTCGAATCTGCTAATTCTAGTAGGGAATAATTTGCAAAATACAATAATTTATACATACATAGAGTAGGATTTGTCTTCGTGAATGTTCAGATGGAACTGTATTTAATATTATAAAGTTATTTTTATATTTATAAAAGTTTGATTTAGTAATATGTTGTCATTTAAAAAAAACACTGAAAGTTTTAGCCTAACTCCTTTGTTCTTTGAACATAGCCTTTTATTCCCACCAAGAATCATGACTCCATGAACATGTTCCCCCAAAGACCCACATGACACCTAACGAGTTCTCCCACTTTTCTTTTTTTTTCCCCTCTCTCTTCTACAGTGACGTTCTGACCATAAATACAGTTGACTCCTGGGGTAAGCCCAAAACCCTTTGCTTTCTTCTCTTCACACCGTTTCCCTCATTGAACTTGTGAAATTTTAAAGATTACAGATATCACTAGCCAGTATAATAATTCAGCTTTTCTAAAATCATCATTCTAAAAATTATCCTCTCCTCCAGAATTTCCCATTTAGGTCAAATATTTCATGGTCACTGAAGCTCAGAGTCTTGGAGCCATATCAGCAAGGCGGTGCTGGTTTTTCCTCTTGATAAGGTCATTATTTTTCATCACCCTACGCTTTCCTCTTCACACCCGGGTTGTTTCTGCTGCTTTCTGAAGTCTCATTCATCTGATGCATATTAGAGATAAACACTACTTTGATCCTGCCACCCCTCTGCTCATAATCCTTCAGTGGCTTGCCATTTATTACAGGATAAAATCCAAACTCTTTGACATTCAAGATCTCCCAAATTCTGGCCTTATACACTTCCCCAATACGAACGTCCTGTTCCAACCAGCCTCGCTCACTGGGCCTTGAACAGAACTTTTGTCTTCTTACTTCCAAGTCTTGCTCAGGCGATTTCCCCCTCCTGGAATCCCCTCCACTTACTAAAATCTTATTTATGCTTCAGGGCCAGATAAAAAGTTCCATCTGACTGTGATCCCTGGCCATTCCAGTGCACAGTGGCATGTCACCCTCTGGACCAGTAGCACACGTTGTAATATTTAAGCATCCAAACCTTTGTAATTTTTAAAAATTATTTTTCCTTCCTATCTATTTAAACTTCCTGTGTGTTTATTTTTTGAATCCCTAATTACTGATCCTACAACACAGCAACTGCGTGTAAGTTTGTAGTATTTCTTTGCATTAAGCACACAGCTTACACAGCGTTACTTGTTACAGGCTCTCTCAAGGATTTGCTTTTTAATGACTTCACAAAGCAGTCAGGTTAGATTCAGGACTCCTAGACGGAGAATGAGATTCAATTTCCCTCCATTCTGTCTGGGTGGGGGCTTGGAACAGAATTTGTTTGATTTAGCAAAATAAATGAATGTGATATTTCTCACTCCCAGAGTCGTGAAATGAAATTCATAACTGATAACAATATGAAATAACAATAGTTTGAGCATGTTAATGAATGTAAAATCACTGGTTTCAAATCTACTTTTATATTTTTATGTGAGAAAGTAAACAGAATTAGCAAAATATACTTGGGTGAAATACAATAATATTAGAGTAATGAAATCAGTGGAACTCGCCTCATTTTCTCTTTCACATGCAAAATTATAAATATCTTCATTGAAATTTTGAAAAATCTGGTATCAGAACGAAGTAATCACAAGTGTATTTGCATATAACATGGTGGAAAATCTAGATTTATAAGAAAGATAAATTAGGGCATAATTGTTTTTGCCCAAAAGGATTCTTTATTTGTAAAAAGAATCACTATAACATCACTTTAAAAAAGACAAGCTTCCCTACTGCTTTTCACTCAGTTTAGATTTACTGACATCAACTTGCAATGCAACTATTTATTTAACAAAGTGAGTTACGCCCCTGCAGTACTTGGGCTATTTTCCTTTTCAGCCATTCTTTCTTTTTCTTAAAAGTGGGTACATTGAACAGGATCTGCTTTTCTTTCTTTAATAAACAAAGACCACTCTGCCAATTTCTGTACTTCGCTGAAAAGGTATTTATTTTTATTGCATTTTTGTAGCACCCAGTCTACTATATATTTCTGAAATGTAATCAAGAGATAAAGTGAAAAAGAAAGAAATTGGTGAGTGTGATAGGAAGGAAGCATATGTTGTGGATACTCTGTAATTTAGAGCTGTTACGCTGACGTTTTCCAGCTGTGGATGTGAAGAAGCCTGGTTGAAGCTCCTCCTTGAGAAGCCTGGGTTGGTTCACATGTTCAGATTTCAATTGGCTTTATAACAGGTTTCTTTATGTGCCTCATATTGGCCCCAGGTTCACTGGGCTTAAAAGGAGCCAAAGCGCCGTACGGTTTTGGCAGAGGAAGAGTGGACTCTGCCTCTGGGATGTAGGCATTTGGACGCTGATCCGCAGTTGTGTAAACACCACTGGGCAGCTGGCGATTTTCTGCTTCCAAGAACTCCTGCAAAGAATGATTTATCCTTTTCAGTTTTTGAAAACTCAGGTAAAGTCGCTTCGTCCTCAGGGCCCATCAGACACAGCTGGGTCTGAGCAGCCTTCGGCTATGCTTGCTGGCCGATATTCCCCAAAGGGACAAGAGGGTGTGAGGGTGCGTCACCAAACACGCACACCTGCACACACATTTCGTCTCATTGGAATGACCCATGTTGCTCAAGCATCACTGTACTCCTGGGGTTTAGGGTTTACCATAAACTGGTTGGTGGGACCTAAATTTGGTACATTCCAAACAGTATCTTTCATTAAACACTAATTATTTCCATGTTTGTGACAAAGGCAGGATAATCTGTTTCCTTTGGTAGGTCACTGGTGAGCAAATGGTACAAAGGAGGAGATAAGGAGTAAAGTAGAACCAGTGGAGAGAAGTGGTCAGCAGCTTGCTTTGAGCCTCAAGATTCTGCCTGTGTTTCTGGAAAACAGAGGAGTCTCTTATAGCATTAAAAAGAATTTGAAAAAATGGAGACAGGTAAATGACAGCTGGGACACCACAGGTAAAGTCTGAATGCCCTCAAGAATATAATCCCAGGTAGCATACGAATGACAGATCAGACCCTGTTTTCAGGAATTCATAGTATGTGTTTGGAATGCGCCTTTTTCTTGGGTTAGGGAGGGAATGGTGATCTTCTGGGGATGTCTGCTCTGTAGTCTGAGAGTGAGTTATAGGCCCCCAGGATGTAGTCTCCTCAGAAAGAGATGCCTAATTCCACTCTAAGATTATTGAAAGGTCATGGGAGTAGGAATAAGAACTGAGCCCCCAGTGTGTAGGTGGTCAGTGACAGACTTAGGTCTTTGGTGGGAGAAGGGTGGTACTGAAGCCTAATCGTAGCTTCTGCACCAGGTGCAGAGTCTGCAGAAGCCTGTGACAACCATAATACGCTTGAGGCCTCACAGTATGCTGTGGTGGCCACAGCAGATACATTGAAGAGTAAGGTATGGTCTGAGCCAGGGTGCAAAGACAGAGATTAGAGACCTAGGATAAAACCAGTGCCAGCCTGGTCATTGCTATGCCAGTGGGAGGTCCTGGTCTTCACCATGCCAGCCCAGGATAGAACACTGTGGGGTGGGACTTGATGCCCGCCCAGTGTTCTCCAGGGAATATTCTGACCCTTTGGACTGTTGTACTTTGCTTGCCTACATAATATCTTAAAAAAGCAAAACTTATTTCTAATGACTTGCTGGGCCTATGTGTGTGGTAGAGTAGAACATTTTCATATATTTTGGGAGGATTGACAACCCCTGCAGCAGCCCTTCCCGGCACATTTTACAAATGCAACGTAGAAGCCATAGCTTACCCGAGACTTTTCAGCCATGGCCAAGGCATACATTTCTTCATCTCGAAGTACTTTCAACCATTCTCTCTCAATCTCTTTATTGAGGGGCAGACCCTTTTCCATCCTGGAGTTGCAAGTGAGGATGAAGTCTTCTTTCTCCTTGACTTCCTTTTGGAGTTCAATGGTCATAGCTTGTTTCATGGACAGCTCAGCAACAAGAGCCATCATTTTTTCAGTAGCATCTTTGATCTTTTTCTGGTAGCCATTCATCTAGAATTAAAAAGCCCAAGGCTTAGCCTATGTATACATTCCATGAAGACTTGAAGAAAATGGCAGGCTTCTGGCTGTCTCTGAAGGTGGGCATTCTTGCCTGAAGGACGGAAAGTTTAAGTGGGAATTCACAGAGAATAAGAACTGGAGGAGACCTCAGAGATTCAGCCCAACACCCTGGCTGTGAAATAGGACAAGGAGGAGGGAGAAGAAAGAGATCTGTTCATCTAGTTACTGGATTTCCAGGTGGGTAGTATTGAGGGGAATAGTTTAGTGTCTCTCTTTTTAAGAGGTGATAAGGACAAAGGAAGGGTATTCTTGATGTCTAAGTTCTGGCCTAATTTTGCCATGTTATTAGTTTGCCACTTAAGCAGGGGGGAAAGTCTGGTAGAACAGAATTGTATTAGTTATTAATACACTTGCTTAAGTAAGGTAATCAGCATCCGTGATGATTTTTAATGGAAACTGTCACACTTCAGTGTGTGTGTATTATTGATCGTAATTCCCAGGATGCATCATTATGAGGTCATAGGCAAGCATGAGCTGAACTGGACAGTCTGGCCAGTAATTTGAAAAGAAATGTTCCTAGTTGTGTATGTGTGCTTACCTTTTCATATAAGCTATTTATTATCAAAGAATTAAAAGATAAGACTAGGTGGGAAAATTGATTTTAAAAGACAGAAAAGAAGTAAAAGTGGAATTGGTGGTTCCTGTAAGCTTTCTGGCCCACAGCACGGCCTTTCAGTGTGGCCGAAGGCTGGTGAGGCAGTAAGAGGTGACTCCCGCCACCCGCCAACACTCAGTGTCACATTACCCTGTCTTATTACTTCTTCATATCCTTTCACTACTGACATTATAATATAAATGTATTTGGTTATTTGGTTATAGCCTATCATCCTACAAGAACGTACTCTTCATGGGGACAAGGACTGTTTGTTTTATTCATGAGGTTCCCACTGCTTAGAATATAGGAGACAAAATTAAAATTGAATGTTTGTCGAATGAAGGAATGAATCAATTCTTAGTCTCTTTTAATTGTTCATTCCTTTGAACCAAGGTAAATTGAGACACGAATATGAGCGTCCAAAAACTACACCCTACCTCAAAGTACTGTCTTCTCTTAATAGAGTATATACTGGTCTGTGTGTACATTTGCTTACAGAAACGTTGCTGCTGGTGATCTACGTGCCTCTGAAAATATAATGACCAATTATTATGTGAAAACTTTGTCTCTTTAAGGGAATAGGGAATATAAATTTCTATAACTTCTATACTGCATTAGTTTTCAGGAAGCATAATTTGAATAAAAATGACAGGCATTCAAAACTTCAGTGATGAGTCATTATCTCTCTTTTAAATTTTATTAACTAGTCATTGCACACTTGAGTGTGTGTATAACTAACCAACCTCCCTTCTCCATAAATGAAAAAAAAAAAAAAAGGATGGTATTATTCTGGGTTCTCTGAGTCTTTGCTGAGATTTCCCATTTTCTGTTCATTTGGGAAACTTGTAAGAGGAGCCATAAGCTCTCTAAGATAGATGAGAGATGAGATGTGCAACCTTGTTGAACACCCGCAAGGGCCAGCCCACTTCTGCTCGACTATGTGATGCTTGCCACCTCTTTAGGTGATATCACACCCATTTCACAGATCAGGAAACTGAGTTTTAAGACCATTTATGTATCTTTCTCAACGTCACTTGGTAGTGTTGGTAAGTCACAGATCTGGGATCTGAATGTCTTTCTGTCTTCCAGCTCTGCCTACTCTGAGGAGATTATTTTAAATGGAGGAGGAAGAAAGCCAGGTAGAGAGCATGGAATGTGGGGAACGGAAAGGGAGATGAATCATGAGGACAGGACTCAGTAATGCTGGAAACTTCTTGGTCATGTGGATTGTGCCGGCAGCTCCCAGTTGTGTTTCTCTGGCTTAACAGTTGACTTCTGGAGGGACTCTGCCATCAGCTTTGACAAGCAGGCCTCAGCAAAAACCAGCTTCCCCCAAAGAAAGGCAAATTCATTTTGCAAAATAAAGGAAGGCAACATTTAAAGAAACTTCAGACATGCTAATTCAGGCAACGTTCATGAGCCTAAAGAAGTCTTAACATTTCTTATTTTGTGAGGGAAATTGAGATTTGCACAAGTGCTGTTGGCCTCATCAGTCTATTAGTGGAAGTGTAAAGCCAAATAAAAATGGCCAAGAAGCCTTGAGATTTGCAGTAGTTTAGTGTGCCAGAACTGTTTCTAAAACGGGACTGTTAACTTATTCAACGAACGTTTTTCTAAAGTTTAGCACATGCGAGGCATTGGGGAAACTAAGAATAAGGAACAGTCACTGCCCCCAGGAGCCCACAGTGGGTGACACCATCATTCATGGCGTCTTCTGAACTGTCTCCCCACACTACATGGTGTGGACAATGTGTCCCTTTCCCTTTTGCACTCAGCAGCTCCAGTGACTGTTGCTGACTGACTAAAAACCCTGGACTGTCACAGAGGGATGCTGCAAGGGGCTGGGGGCGCCAAGCAGGCAGCAGACCGTCTGATGCCTGATGGTGCAAAGTCCTGCTGCGTCCGAATCACCAGCCTCCCTCCTGCTGGCTGCTCCTCTTGCTATAGCTTCTAGCAGTCCCTGCCTGACCCTGTAGCTTTGGATCAGAAGCCCTGGTATTTTAAGCTTATGGAATTAGGAAGCCCCACGTTACTGGCCTTTCCTCACTAGTGAGGCTTGGGTGGGGGCTCCACCCCAGGGAGTTGTGTGACTGCTGTTCTCTTTAATGGTCCCCTTCCATTGCTGCCTTCTGGCTACTTCTGGATTCAGGTAGCTCCCATGCAGACCGCTGGATAAATGAGGCCCTCCCTTCACAAGGAACTAGAAAGCACTTAACATGTCTCATGAAATAGGAAGATAATGACTGTCATATTTGAGTAGGTACCCTATTAAGTGAAACTTGTATACTGTCATTGAAAGGTTTAGGATTTCCCACTATAATGAGAATTCATTCAGGGCACAAGACTGAAACTTATCTTGGACAATTCTCCAAGAGTCATCTTTACATTTTAAATTTTAATTCTTTGTCTTTATCTATTCATAAAGGCTAATCTCTCTGGGGCTTCCCCCAATAAATGAAGCAGTCTGTGGAAAATGGAAGGTGATAGAGGAGGAAGGACAGAAGAGAGGAGGCGGGGACTTGGGCAGACCTTCTTGGCTAAGAGCAGTGTGTCCTGCTTGCAGGCCTGCGTTTTGCTGCAGAGCCTGTCCGTGAGCCGGGAGACCTGTTCATAGATGAAATCTTTCTCCAGCAACTTCTCCTCCTTCTTGGCCAGCCGTAGTTCCAGCTACGGTCGAAAAGAATTTCAATAGGAAAAAAAAGTCATGCAAGTCAAAATCTTTCCTAATTAGAGCACTATTTTCCCCCCTTAATGAAGGGAGACTTCACTAATGAACATTAATGACTCAATGAACTGGACAAAGTCAAGACTTCCCCTCACCCCCTGACCCCCGCCCCCGAGAGCTGTGGCACTTCTTCCTCCCCATGGCAAAGAATGGCCCTCTCAGCTCCGTCTAGCTTCCACGTTGCCATTCCTCTGATATGCTCCCATCAGGAAGACAAATTAATCCATTCACGATGCCAGAATTGCTCCTATGGGCCGTGAGACAGAGATGGGCATTTTGAAAGCACTCAGGTTTTAACTTTTTTGGCAAGCATCTAAAGTCAAGCTTAGGTTTCGTTACTAGATTGCAATGAAAGGACTATATTAGTGACTAGAATAATGAGGGATGAATCCTCATAACATGAAACTGTACCACAGATATCTGTGACACTGATCAACAGGGGCTAATAGATGCTATTTTAAGAAAGGACATTTACCGCATCCATTTTTTTGATCATTTCTTCTTTGGTCATATCTTTCCCTGGAAGGAAGCGTGTTCTGTTCTCACCCTCAGGATTTATAAACTGTTTCTCCAGGTCTTTTATTCTGTCTGTACACTGTGAAAACTATTAAACAAGAAAGAAACAGTAACTTTGCTCAGTAAATCTTAAAGTCACATAGCCCAAGGTCTTTAGGGTCTTTCCAGGCAAAGGTGGAAGGGAATTCTTAACACCCCATCAGCTGGGACTTGTGGTTAAGCAATGTTTCTACTCACGTGTGGTACAGAGAGGAAGATGCCTGTTAACTGACTCTGCAAAGCAAGGCAGTGACTTCTGGGTCATCAAAAAAAAGCTGACTTTACAACCAGTCCTTTTATTGCTTCCCATTTTGTGTTATACTCCCGGGATGCTGTGTGGTTGCAGAGCTCCGACTATACAGACTTGACCTCTTTATTGCATGTTGTTACAGGGGCCAAGGCAGACAGCACAGCATACAGGGTACACAACATACTAGACTCCAGTTTAAAACCCTTTGCTGGCAATAGGCTTAATGGCTTCCCAAAGAAAAGTAAAATTCTTAATTACTAGGTCAACACAGTGTACAGTCTGTGAGGAATAGCCCGAACTATTTGTATCTTTTTTGGTAAACACCCAATGTAATGTGTTATATATTCAACTATATTTGTTGACTCAGTGAGACTTTGGAGGTGGATGAAGAAATACAGAAATTCTCAAGCAGGAGTGGCAGCCGCACTTAGCTGTTTTGTAGGGAGGGATGTGGAACACAGTGAAAACCAAGCCATCACCTTTAGCTTTTCTACTGAAAGTCTGTATAATCGCACGCAAATCATTTATCTTCTCTAAACCTTAGTTTCCTCAACTATCAAATGGGAAAATAAGTCCCAAACTCATGGGATTGATCCATTAAAGGAGATAATATATTTAGAGTACTTCAAATTTTTAAACTTATTCTCCTCCTCCCGACAAAAAGAATTTCAAATGGTGACGTGAATATTGTTTTTCTTCCTGTCTCTCCACACTTAATTGCCCTTAATAGGGAGTTAATAATGTATCCATGTATGTGTATTTGTTGTATTTGTTATTAACAACATTTAATGTCTCCTTTTGTTAATTAGGAAATTAGATAAGAAAAAATATATGGTGCTTGCTTATCAAAGTGGCACCTTGATTGATCTTATTTCCCCATGGGCCCTTGAGGAAAAACCGTATCCTTTTTCGATATAAAATAGTGCTCTTGTGTCCGAAAACAGTTCACATGACTTCCAGGAGCCCTAAAAACAGGCTATTATTACAAGTAAAATATTGCAGGAAAATGTGACTTATGATAATCCTTGGACGATTAAAAACTTTCAAGCAACCAAAAAAAAGCAAACCTTAAGAGAATTCTGAAAGTGATACAAAAAAGGGGAAGATTGAAAAAAACCACACAAAACACTGTAGCTATAACAAATAACAGGATATGACGGAGATCTGGCACTACACGGCAAGGTACAAAAACAGCTTGCTTGAAGCTTGAAATTTCACACGGTGTCCTTCAAAGGGCCCATGTGATTAGTGCTGAGTATACAATTAAATAATTAGGTGCAGTCTGAAGACTAATGCGAAACTTTCTATTCCACTGTTCTTAAGCTTAGAACTAACTCTGGTAGAACACGGAGCTGATGATAACACACAGTCCCTATGCTTCAATTCATATGCAGTCAGAATGATAAATGCTCACACCGGGCAGGGTGTACTATCATTGAATGCATAGTATTTTCCTCTTGGGTAAACTGAATTCATATTTTATACCGGATTACTGGTTTTATATAATAAATGCTAAGTATATATATATATTTTAAGAAGAACCAATTTTATCTATTTTAATCTATTGAATAGAAGTATTAATTTGCAATTAACACAAGTAAAATGCTTCCATAGTACAGAGTGAATTTTTTCTGTTGTGGATCTTACTGGATTTAAAGTCCTTTTGTTCTGCTGGGCATGTTGATCATGTAGCATGGGCGAAGATGGCCTTGAAAGTGTGTTCTGGGAAAGACCTGGAGAGAGCCGAATTGTTCTGTAAAACGGAGTGAGACAAGTGTGGGGCGCCTGGGGCGCAACATGGACAGTAAGGCTGTGGAGGGGAGATGGGGGGTGAAAGATGGAAAGGCAAGCCAGTGAAATGGAACTAGGCTAGGGTGTTGCATGGGGTAGTACACCTGGGGGACTGTTCCCAGTGGTGGCGTGGGAAGGCATACTTGTCTGATACTTCATTTGAAGTTCTTTGCATTTCTTGAATGTACCCCCTCACACTGGTGCCCCAATTCTTCAATAAAGTCAGTTCACAGACACAGGCCTGGCATGAATGGTCTTGTGTAGGTGTAGGCGGAAGTTGGAACCAGTCCCGAGTCTGCACTGAAGTGGCACAGAAGTGGCCCAGGCACTGTGTGTCAGGATGATGAGCGGATCCCCCAAAGGAACCACTAATTGGAAGCAGGAGTCAGAGCTGCAGGAATCCTGGGGAGGCTTTGTGGGAGACCTGGGGGAGGCCTGGGGGATGTTCCAGCCAGTCCATCTAATTCAGGGCTACACTTGTTGAAGAAGTGAATGGGAGAACATATGGCTAAAGAAACAAACACTGGAATCAAAACCTTACCATATTTGTTCAAAATGAAAGATCCTATCGTCTGTATAGCATATTACACGTTGAAACGCCATAAAATATGAAAGTAGAACCATCATTCAGTTCCATAAAGTCCTGTGAATCCCATGACATGATTAAATTAAAAAAAAATGACCCCAAACTGTGTCTATAGCATGAGCTAATGAAAACCATTTACTTGTAAACCTAGAAAACGACCTAGAAACGGTCCAGATTTCTGATAATTTTAATAGTGATTATATGTTGGGGATAGAATTTTTTTCTTTAAATTTTTTGTATTTTTTTCAAAACTTCATTAACAGAGTATGTCTTAATTTTATAATCAGAAAAAAATCTGAAAGCAAACCTGACATTTTATTATTATTTTTAAATTTTTTGGCCACACCCCATGGCATGTGGGATCTTAGTTCCCGGACCAGGGATGGAACCCACACCCCTGCATTGAAAGGTGGAGTCTTAACAGCTGGACCACCAGGGAAGTCCCTAAACCCGACATTTTAGAAAACATGTTATAGGTTAAAATGTATTCCAGCTACACTGAGTCAATGGATAAAAGTTTAGGCCACGAATTGTTTAGTTTAATTTTTTCTTCTGTTTTCATTAAGAAAAAAGTATAATTATTACATGTGAAGAAAATGGCTTTATATTTATGGTTTTATTTATTTACTTGCTGTTTTATGTTTAAATTTTATGACTTTATTCCACTTTTAAAAAGGCCATGTCAGAGGCCAAGTTATTAAATTACAGGGAAACTACAGGGGTTAATAAGGAGTCTAATTATATGCGATTACCCATTAATAAGAAACAACAATCTTGGTTCTAGAATTTCAAAGAGAATCAAAAATAAGAGAGCTAGGGCTTCCCTGGTGGCGCAGTGGTTGAGAGTCCGCCTGCCGATGTAGGGGACACGGGTTCGTGCCCCGGTCCGGGAAGATCCCACGTGCCGCGGAGCGGCTGGGCCCGTGAGCCATGGCCGCTGAGCCTGCGCGTCTGGAGCCTGTGCTCCGCAACGGGAGAGGCCACAACAGTGAGAGGCCCGCGTACCGCAAAAACAAACAAACAAAAAAAGAGAGCTAGATGGTCTGCAGGATCTTTCCAGCAAGCATCAAAAACATAATTATGAATAAAAATAAAAACAAACCAAAAAAACCCCAATTATGCTGGCCGTAGTGAAAGCCTGGCTTACTGAAGTTTTGAGCTCTGAAGCAGTTGAGTTAGAGCTGAGATTTGGGAAGGTCTAAATTCCAAGAAAGGCAGAAAGTGCTTCATGGGGGATAAAAAGATAATCTGTAGCTCAGATGCCTGAAGCACAGATTCTACCCTGGAGCAGTGTTCAAAGGCATTTTTAAACAGGACATTTAACTCAAGAGTTCTTGTAGGTACCAGGAGTAGCATGGCTTGATTTACATGTAAGAACTTATATGACCTACAAAGCAACAAAGGAGAAAAAAAAAAGAAGACAGCAGCAGATGTTCCCAGGACGTGTGTCGTCAACACTTTTCCCACCTGAATCTGGAGCACTGCTAGATCAGCATCCAGAGCCCTCTTGGCTGGCAGCAATTTCCGGGTCACGTGAATCTGTCTTTGCTTCTCCGCAATCTTCACTTTCAGGAATCGGATCTTCTCTTCCAGGACGTGTATTTCAATTTCTCCATGTAGCTTCATCTTCTCTTGGATATTTATTTTTTCATAAAAAATGCACACTTCCTCTTCCCGCTCTATCAGCTGAACACCACTATGGTCAGATTGAGAGGCAGAGGCTAAGAGGATGTTGAGGCCACCGTTTTACTAGTCACTGTGGTTCTCTCTGGATTTGGGTGCAAAATACACATCAACACTGCGTGATTCCAGGAGACAATAGATATTCACTGTTGGCTTTCTAGTTAAACTCCACATTTTGAATTTTTCTGGGCATGGGAGAGAGAGGGTTGTGTAGAATCTGGACTCTGAGCTGACCATGTCGTTGGCCGGCCACAGTATCTCTGCAAGTCCCAGTGGTCCTCCTGGGGTGGAAAAGAATGTCACTCCCCACGCATGAACGATGTGATCCCAGGGTCTGATTTTCTGCAGACCCTTTTCACGGGCCAGACCTGCCAACCGAGGGCTGGCCAGAAGTACCCAGGCAGGGGGCCAGGGAATGCGTTTCTGGCAGCTATTCTGTTCTATCTAACTTGCCAGGACCATTAGGCTCTTTTAAAGTTAAATATTTCTGATGTACATTTCCCCATAAACAGGCAAATCCCCATGATTATAGCCCTTTGTAATCATGCCAGAGGAAAGACCCCTCCTTGTGAGGAGACTGTGGGGAAGAAACAAAGTAAGAATTTTCTAATTCCAGCCCCAGAACTGACCAGGGCCTGGGAGCACACTGTCTAAATGCTTTGGTTTGTGCCAGGAGCCAAATAAGAGGACTTTCTTTTATTTCCCCAGAGAGAACACCTGCCAGCCCTTTGAAAAAGTGGTGTTCGTCACACCCTGAAGTTCTTCCCCCACACCGTGCGTATCCATTATCCCCAAGTGCATCTTTAATTGCTTCTATCTCTTTCCCTGTCTCTCCTCCCTCAAAACATGTGTGCCCAGGGGTGTATGTGGCTAATCTTAGCTCTGTATTTTGTTTCATTTGCCATTCACTGGCTCATCTCATGAGCTGCTTTATTCTCTTGACAACAGAAGCCAGGTGTGATGCGTTACCACCTTTTAGAACTTTCAGGGCCCAGCACTTAACACAGAACACAGCCTTACACAGAACAGCACACAATCAAGGTTTGAGGAAAAAAAATCTAATACCTGATGTAATTACTACAGGGCTCTACAATCTCATGCACCAGATTTCTCAGAACACAAGCAACTTGGGAAAACTGTTAAGTAGTAATCAATTAATAATATTATTATAGCTGGGAGAAATAATGCTACTCTTGCTGAGAAAATGAACTGGGTGAATGGCTTAATGAATAAACCTGTCGCCCAAGTGAATACAAGATCCAAAGACTTATTTATGTCAATTATACTGAAATAATTTGATGGTATCCTGATCCTGAGTGGTAGCCTGGTAAAGGACTTTGATCCTTAAGCGAGCAACTTGCCGAACCCTACTCTTGGCTGTCTTTCTTACGAGGACAGAGTTTCTTATTTTCAGGGAAAGCACACAGCCCCCTCCCCGCCCTGCAAAGGCTGATGAAACCTGAGTGTCAAATGTCCCTCACTATCCCCTGTCAAGTCTAGAGAAAAATGTGCAACATTTCTAAATCGGATCTCTGGGTGCTTTGCTCTCCCATTAGGTTCCTGGTTTTTACCTTTCATTTCGACGCTGAACGGCTTTTTCGTATTTTTTGCGAAGCTGCGCCATCTCCTTTTCAATCACTGTGATCATGTTGTCAAGTCTGTCAGTGTTATTTAACTGGGCTTCCTTCTTCTCTTTCATTTCCTGAAGTTTTGCTACCATTTTGCACACATCGTTTTGCATGCTTTCTCTGATGGTAATGTTGTTGGCATGCTTCAGCATAGAATTTTGTAGCTTTCTTTAAAAATAATGGGAAAATGGGTACGAATATAATTTCCTTTAGTTTCTTTAAAAACAATAAAGACTTCTGAAACACAAGCAGTATCAAGGTAGCTCTTGATTTAGTGTGTCCCTTGAAATGACAATAGTAGTAACGATATTCATCACATGATACTCTTCAGGAACTTCTGTAATTTCCCAGGTCTCCGATTTGCCCTTATCTGGATTAGGACAGCTTTCCTTTGTGCCCCAAGTGTCTGCTGCCCCGATTTATCAAAGCAAGAGACTTAAGTGATTCATTTAGTGCTCTGTCATCCCCAGGAGACTCTGCTATCTTGAGGGTGGAGGCGGTTATATCTGACAATGTCCACTGGACCTAAGGTAGTGCCTGACTCAATATAGCATCACAATAAATGCTGAATGAATGCATGGCCTCTATAAATGATATTTTACTTTCATGTAGGATGAGAAACTGATTAGGATGTTAGATTTGCCTTTTCATACCAATCCCCTCACACCTCTACTCCCACCCAACCCCCCTCCACTACCCCACACACAAGAGCCCGTTTTGTAATATCTTTATAAAAGGAAACTGGGCAATAGTGGCCACCAGAAAAAGTTCAGGTTGTATAGACTCTGTGGATCAGGGACTAAATACAGGTGAAAGATTCTACCAGATCTTGGCACACGGTAAATAATAAAGTTTAAAAAAACAACCATTGGATTAATTCATTTAATAACAAAAAGTCCTATATAAAGGACTATTTCTATGGGTAAAAAAAATGAGCCCAGAGAGCTAGCATAGCTTACCCAAGATCACACAGCTAATGAGTGGCAGGGCTGGGGTTTGGGTCTAGAAAGCCCCTTCTCTTAACCACCCCGCCATACTGCCTCACATAAGCTCATTAGGTGCTTCACACCTACAATCATGGGATGCTGGTTTATGAACATTTGAGTGTCTTCTAACATTAAATGCAAACTGTCAAATTTGTGCTTTTATTTGTAGATGAGTAAATGAAAATGAAGTGAGCATAGTTACAGAGTATAGTTTTCCATCCACTTAAATATGGCTCCCAAACAGAAGCATAAGGAATCACATTCAGATGCTTGTCAGCTGTAAAGTGGGGTTTGTGAGCAAGGGCTTTTCTAAGTTTTGTAAAAGACTTATTTTCTATTTCATCATCCCCCAGGGTATTTTATCACTTAATGACTCCGAAGAGAAACCTTTGAAAGGACAGTAGTTATTAGAACACTTACCTGTCTTGAGTAACTGCACTATTTCTTAAAATTTCCAGTTCATTTAATGACATTTTATGCCTTTCTTTTATTTCATTGACTTTCTGGTGAGCTTTGTGAAGTAGGTTAATAAATTTGTTTCTTTCATTTCGAATAGTGTCATACAGTTTAGCAAACTCTCTGAGTCTGTGAAAATACAAGTGTTTTTGAAATTTGTGAAATAAATAGGTTTTTCTTCCCCCAGCCAACTAGATAAGTCCTCATGTAATTCTTTTACCTCCGATGAATTTCTCGTTTTTGCTTCCTGTGTATCCGGATTTCAAGATCCTTTGCTTTGATCTCCCTAGCAATGTTGGCATATTTTTGCTGAAATATAGAAATTAATAGTGAGATTTTAAAAATAGTCTACCACCAACAGCATATGGATACTCCCAGCCTCAACCCATCTCATTACTGTCCATTAAGGACAATTCTATCTTCATCAGCTGGGTCGTGCAGATCACGGGGAAGAGGAAAGGGGGAGGGGGATGAAAATTGCCTGGCCAGCTGAACTGAATCACATTGGCTAGGACAGAAGGTTAATTAAAGGAGAGAAAGATCGAGAGAGGAGGAAAAGAAAGGAGACTGCCCAGGTTGGTTTGAGGAAAAGTTCGGGAAACTTTTGAAGAGCGGAGGAATGATTGTGGACAGCACAGCCGGGGTGGGTGAGTGAGGAATTTGTGGAAGATGGATGAGAGAAGGGGACTTGGAGTCAGTTTTGATAAATGTTACGAGCTGAAGGCTCTGTGATATTTTGTGAGACTGAAGCCATGCTTTTAAAGTGCTTTTCTATTTGTTTGTACGGTGGGTGTGTTTTCCTGCACAATGAAGCGCCATGCTGAGCCTAACCCCATAGGGAGCTGAAAAACAGATTACACATGAATATTTTAAAAGACGGCAGTTATATCTCCAAAGTGCTCAACATATACCAAATGTTAAATGCGCTAGTTACGTTCTTCAAATACAAAGATGCTGGGCCCTTTATCTAGGGTGAGAAACGTATTCAAAGAAGTACAGTATTTTGCTAGTAGAAACCAGAGGAAATAGTTTCTGCTGGCCTTCTCTTAAGGACCGCGAGAGCAAAACCCATATGGTTATTCAAAAGAAACTAGGCATCAGAGCCAAGATTGACATGTAGCAATTTTATGTTGTTCTCAGTGAGAACGGGAGTCAGGAAGAAACTAATATTATTTAAGTAACTGCGTGTATGAAGAATTAAAGAGGTAAAAAATGTAGTGTCATCCCCTCCATCTTGGAGGTAGTAGTAACATTGACTTTCTTTCTCCTTCACCTTTTATCTTAGGGATATGGATGAGAGGTGAAAATAAATAAGATTGACTCTTGTCTTAAGGAAATTATAGTTTATTACAGCCGATCTTTAACAGACTAATTCCCAATGCTAAGAATACTTAAGGAAAACAATATTTTTCCTTTATTGATTTCCATATTTCAAGAGAAATTGATCTTCTTTGAGAGAAATTAGAGAATTGAATTAGCTCATTTAGTAATGAGATTTGGCTGACATAGATTAGTCACACATAGATAACACATGTATCAGTTTTTGAGGTTAATTAAAAAATGGTCTAGTTCATAAAACAGATCCATGTTCCTCGTAGTAAGTATCCCTCTGTCCTCTCCTCTCCTCCTTTTGCTCCTGTTCGTTCTCCCCTCAGGCAGCCTTCTTTCCCCCGTTCCTCCCTGTCCACTGCCTTTCCTTTCTTTACTGAAACGCAACTACCCCATGAACTCTTCTGGGCTTTGCCTCAGCTTCTGGGACCAGGGTCCAAACTGCTCAATAGGGATTAAGTGACCTTCACCACCTGACCTTTCCTGCTCTCTGGTCTCACTGTTTGACACCCTTTTCCCCATTTTCCCATGCCCCAGCCATGCTAAACTTCTTTTAGTTTCTCTCTGTCAAATGTTTTGGGTGGGTGGGTGGGAAATAAACAGTTAAAGGGCAATTTGAATAGTTTGCTGTGGGTTGTGTGATGTAGATCTTCACCCCAGTTTTCTCTCATCTGTATTTAACCTCATGGCTCACGAATGCTTTGATGTGTGAGTTCTTTCTGGAAAACAAGAAGAAATGCTACCCTGTGTGAATGCTTGCTCAGAATTAGACAAAGCTGCAGTCAGAAAGAGCCAACATCTGGGTCACATGGTAAATTCAGGTATTCTATTTTAGTAACATGTCATATCGTATTCATTTTTAACAGGGGACTTCTGGACACAATCCTTATGTGGAATAAATGATTCTAATATTAGAGTTTTAGCTAGCATGATAGGAGGGTTGTTTTTGCTATTGGTTTCCTTGTTGGTTTTGTTTGGGGATGTTGCACTGGGTCAGCTCTGGTACTTTGTCAGGAGCCCAGGAAAGTCATGGGGTGAAGCAGTTACTGAGGGTAATTGTCCTAGGATTGGTTTAAATGATGCTGGCTTGATGAACTTGGGAAGGAGAGTGGTCTAATGCTGTGGCTTCTGAGTTGTTCTGGGCAAATCACAATGGACTATGAGATGGTGGTGAATCACAGACACCTGCGCCTGTGCACCTGTCAGCTGTGTTCCCTGAAGGCATCCACCTTATTCTTACTGAAATTGTCATCTGTTCAAATCCTCTGCTTGTTGTCATTGACCTAGTTCTTTTCCCCTCTAGATTGTTAGTTGTTGCCTGTTGAATCCTTGGAATATTTTTCAGTGCATGATTGGGTTTTGTTTAGGGAAGCTGTATAGTCACTGAACTTGAAGGAGACTTAAAATCATAGTTTTCTGATGAACATTGTATTAAAAGGAGGCTACCCTGGACTCCTGTGGTAATTAGTGGATGGTTACAAAAATGCAGTTACCTGAGCTTTCAGGAAATCCTTGGATTTTTGCTCTTTCTCGTCAATTTTGATTTGAGTCATACGGACAAGGTTGAATACCAGCTCTCGCATGTTTTCTTGCTCCTTTAAAAGCTTGTTTTCTTCAGCAAGTTGCTGTTCTAGTAACTTAGACTCAGCTTCTGATAGGATTTTCTTTTGAAAAAACACAAATATTATAATGCATTATTTGAAAGAATACACTAAGGCCAGTATCTCAGACTACTTTTTAAATTTTCTATGTAGAGATTATTTTGTTAAAACACAAAAAGTAACTCTGCTGCCTTAGCACCAAGTACTTTCTTTATCTTATTAAAAAAATGTGCAAACATGATAACATGTTTAACGCAGAACTTTTTCTTATTCAGACTGTATTTTCAAGTAATTTTTTGAAGAGAAATAAAAGCATGGTTTTTTTGGTTTATATATTTATTTTTTAAAAGCATGTTTTAAAACACTTTGACAGTGGCTTGAATAAGCAAAATTTGAAATTAGATGTGACTGAAATAAAACATTTATTGTTCATTTTTAACCAGTAGGCTTTTTACTTTAAAATCTCATGAATCTCTATAATTTTTGCTGGTTAAAACACATTCTTTTTTTTTTTTTTTCTCCAAATTTTAATATGGGTTTGGCGTGGACTTTGAGATAAAGAAACAGACCCACATTAAGCAGGATCATATTCTCTTTGATGACTCTCCTATTAATGAGGTTTCATGGAACACAGTTAAAAACACAAGTTTGCTTTAATCATTCTTAGATAGAAGCTTACGTGAAAGTTGATACTAACCTGCTGGGTCAAATTCCTCTTAGCCACTTCAACTTCCTTATGGAGCTCTCGCCTTCTCTCAGTTAATGTAGAATCATCTTTAGGGATAGCTTCAATCTGGAAATCAGAGTTGAAAATAGGTATTTATACCTATTGAAAGAAACCTTCAGTGTCATGTAGTCAACCCTGTCACGACCTTTTGCAAATGGTAGGGAAGTTATGATTCTTACTCTTAAAGGAATTGCCTGTTATGCTGAATATTCTTTATAAAGTCACGGTAAACTAAAATATGAAGACTTGTCAAAAATCTATAATTCACCAGCTGCAAATATTCTATTTCTCATTCATTTGGAAATAAAAACTCTTACTAGTAACAGTTGCTAACATTTATAGAGTACGACTATGTGTTAGGCAAAGTTCTAAGTGCTTATATATATGGTCTTATTTAATCCTCACATAACCCCATGAGGTAGGTTATATTATCTCCAATTGTACAGATGAGAATGAGGAACAAAGACATTTAAGCACCTTGCCTCAGTGACGTATGTGCGAACCCAGGCAGTTAGATCCCATGGTCCTAACACTGTATTTTACTGCCTCTCTAACTCATGACTCAGCTCTTTGGAAACATGCATATTCAAATGATATTTATTATACTTATAAAATCTGAATTCATTTATGAAACACTATAGATTTCAAATTAGGAACTATTAACAGAATAGTTGGAACTATTAATAACAGAATAGTTGGCTACTCTTATGTAGTAGTTTGAGTACCCGGAAAGTTCTTACACAAAAGAAAAACCTCTTAACTTTTTTGTTGATACTTGAAACTCCACCATTGTATTTCAGTTGTACTGGCTTGTGCTTTTGTCCTCTGTTGAAGTACTTTGAAGAGAGGGCAACATCTTATTCTATCAGTCTTTGCTGTCTTATTAGGAATGAGCTTATCAGATTCTTTATGATGGAGAAGAGAGCAGAGAGAAGAGGACACGCAGCAACTGATGGGGAAGGAGTACCATCCAGGGTTACAGGAAGGGTTATCTTGGGGTGCTGAGTGCATACTTGACTCAGAGCAGACTTAGAGTTGGATCTTCACACCAAAAGCAATCTGATGTGGTTCATTTCCTACTGTGATAGCACACACTTCTAGGCACCAGGATTGAATATTGACTAAAATTTGTCCCAGGAAGGGAAGATCATACTCTAGTGATTTGAAGGTCACTAAACAGGATCCCTCTGAAGTTTACGCTACTCTTTTGAAGTAGCTGAAGTGTGTCTTTGGATGTCCCACAATCAGGAACCTGTGCATTGGCAGTAGCATCTTTTGTACCCACAGATGCCCAACGACATCCTGCCTTCCATGGCCTCTCCTAGCATGGAGAGCTAGCTGCTGAGAAGCATGCGCTGGACTTAGGAAGATGAGACATGGTCTTGTGAAATCCATGTAACAATATATAGAACTTGTGATTTTGATGAGCAGATGATTGCTACAGCAGGTCAGAAAATGGAGAGCTCAACGTAGAATTGAATAATCAGGAAAGATTTCATGGAAAAGTTAAGAAGCCAGCGAGGAAGACTTTGATTTCTCCTTCTGGAAAGTAGAGTTAATTCTTCCTGGACAGATTGGAGTCCAGCAAGCATCTTGGTGTCTGTCTATTTCTCTGCCACTGGTGTCCAGGAGTGGGCTACTCCAAATGATTTTGCTCCCAAGTGTAGGCAAATCTATACATGTATACTAATGGGGACTAGAGGAGCTTATAAGCTTTCTACAGAAGATATGATGAGAGCACACTCATCAACTACTCTGTCAACTAAAGGCTCCTGACAAATTTTCCTGGATTCAGGTCTCAGACATTCAGGTTTTTTCCAGTGTTTCAAATTACAAACAATACTGCAGTGAATGATACTAATTTTTGAACTCTGGCTAACTGCTTCTCTGACACATTTCTCAACTCTCCACAAACCCACCCCTCTAGTTTCAGGAAGGAATTAAGTATGCTTGGTTTGTGGAAGAGGTAACAAGGTAAGCCATTGGTAGCAGAGAGCCTGCTGGCTGCCTAGCCAATATCTACGCTCCACATTGACCTTACTAACAGAACCCCAAGTTTGTTCAGAGCTGCAATGTATCAAAAACTCTTCAGACTCCTTTGCACTTGGGGGTGACGAGATGAGCCAGGACAGGCCAATAAAATGTAAGTGGAAATCTCCTGGATAGGGCTCCTGGGAAAGTGACTGTTTTCCTGTTAAAAAGACAGAGTCCTCCAAGTCATCTGCCATATGCATCTTGCTCTCTGCCCTTCCCCACTTCTGTGTGATTTTATGCCCAAAGGCAGAATGGCCATTTTGTGACCTTGGAGAAAAAAAATATACATGTTAAAGATGACAGAAGAAAAAGCTAAGAGGATCCTGGACTTTTCATTATGTGAAACTACCTGGTGTGTGCCTATCTCTGGATTTTTTATTATGTGAATAAAACAACCCTCTATTTACTTCAGCTACTGTAATTGAGTTTGTTACTTCTTGCAGCCACATTGTAAACCTAATTGATATACCTTCTGAAAGGAAATCTTTCTAAGGTAATCTGGAAAATGGGCTGGAGTTAGACTGAAGCTTCCGTTAATGGGAAAGGGAAAAAACTGATCAAGTATGAAAGTTCTAATTATGTTCTAATATTGAGGTAATTTACCATTGTTTTTGAGCCCCAAACTGCATATATCAGGTTTTGTAAGCTTATTTATTTTAGTTCTTTGTTTTGATTTTTATAGAGTAGCATTTCATATTTAAAAAAAAAATTAATGTGTGTTCATTGTAACCAAAAATAAATAAATAAAACAGTAAGTAAAGTAAGAAATTAAACATCTTCTGCTCCCCACCTCTACTTCAGATGTTACCAGGAGGCAGCATTAATAGATTGGTGTCTGTTCTTCCTGACATTTTTAATATATGAATAAACATCAGTAACTTTCATAAAGTTAAGAAATTAGACATATTCTGTAGTAAACATCCCAGTTATTTTATATCAGTGAACCTTTCTTTAAGGCTCTGATGTTTTTCTAAAATATTTGAAATTTTCATGAGGGTTGTGGCTCAGAATTCTGGGAGAGTCTCTACAGTCAAAGGCCTAAGAGAATCAAACAACTGTCCCTAGGGGGAAACAAATTTTGAAGAATAGGCTGAGCCCTTCATGCTTATCTTTTTTTATCTTTTTGTTTTCGGATTGCATGCAAGTTTGAAATGTTCATTCAGGCTGGGAGTGACTGGCCTGACCCACTGTTTTCAAGTACTGCCAGCCAGCGTAGGACTATGGCTGGGCTAATTATAAGTCATAAGTTCAAAGAGGAAATTAGTCTGTCCCTGAAACTGAACTAGGACAAAAACATAGACTTTTCTTGAAAGCACTGAAGGAAAAGCATTTTAATATATTTTCATTTCTGTTAGTTCTACATTATATGAGTGTTATTTTATGAGCTTAATAGCTAGAAGTATCCTAATATAAATAGCATTTCTTTATTAAAATATGAACAACTTGTGAGCATTCTACCACAGTTTCCTCTTTGGTGAAGAGCCATTCCTGATATATTTGTGTCCAGTCAGATCAGTCTATAGTGGCAAACCTCATCATCAGAAACAGCATCCAGTTAGCTTTACAGTATCCCACTCTTAAATATAAGTAGATAGATAAGGATTACCAGATATTTGAGAAAAGTTTCTAGTAAGAAAGAGAAAAGAACAAACAAGGACACCAAAACAAACAAAAAACCAGGAAGATGTAATCTGAAGAAAGTTGTAATTTGCAGAAAGAAGAAAAAGATAAAAAACTATCATTAACATTCTCAGTGAGATAAGAGAAGATATGAAGTAAGAATAAGGATACTATAAGAAATAAACAGGAGAAAAAGAGATCATGGAAATTTAAAATATGATAGCACAATGTAAGATTAAATAGAATGACTGGAAGAAAAAGTTGAGGAAATCTCCCTTGTAACAAGTCCAAAAAACAAAAGAATGAAAAATAAAGAAAAAAAATGACAAGAATGTTAAAAGACTCTTTTAGAAGGTCTAACATCTGGGTAATAGGGGTCCCAGAAAGAGAACAATAAAATAAAAGTGGACAAAATTGGAGAAATTATTTAAGACAAAGTCTCAGAATTGAAAGACATGAGTTTCCATATACAGAGAGCCCACTAAGTGTCCAGCACGATGGCTAAAAGTAGAAGCCCCACAAGTGGGAACTTCATTGTGAAATTTTAAAATTTTAGAGGCAAGTAAAAAATCCTACAAGTTTCCAGCATGGAAAAAAAAACAAAAAAAACAACTGGTTTCAAACAAAGTATCAAGTATCAGAATTGACACCAAGTTTCTTAGTAGTGACTTTAGACGATAAAAGACAAATTGATCAATGCTTTCATTATGAGGAAAAATAATTTCCAATTAAAATGTCATATCCACTTAAAGTATTAATTATCTATGAACTAGAGTGAGGATAAAATATGTTCTGACATGCACTTTCTGACACACAGGTCTTAACAAACTACTTTCCATTCACCTTTCTTAGGAAGCTACTGGAAGACATGCTCCTCCCACAAAAAGAGAATAAGCCAAAAGAGAAATAGGAGAGACACATGAAATAGGGGATCCAACATAGGAGAGAGGTAAAAGGAGTCACCAAGATGATGGAGTAAGCCTCCTAAGCTGGGGAGTGTACATGTAGAGAAGTGAGACCAGTTTGTTACAGATCAGAAGGCTGAGAAGGGAAAAGCAGCTTCTGAGATCTGGGAGTTGGCACTCACAGCTGGGCCTTGGTGTTCTCCTACTGAACACAAACAATTTCACAGAAAATCACCATCAGACAAGACGATTCTATGATCATAGAAAAAACCAAGACCACTCTGTATTTGTCTTTGGTCACAGACAAAAGCATGAACATTTTCCAAGCCACAAAATATCACGTATTCCCATCTCACAGTCTTCCTTACCAACTACAGCTTTAGCTTTAATCTAGTCTTTTCTCTTTCTATCTTAAGATTTATTAAGATACTCAATCATAGAATTAACCTCACTTTCTGACAATATTCAAATCTAGGGCAGAGTCCCATTTTCTTAAACCATCCCCCAAAACATATAACACAAGCCCAAATCCTGTAAGGCCTTTCTAATACCCTGTACTGAGATACTCTACTGTTCCCCCTGGTGAGTGTTTTCCCTCCCTTGCTGCAATGAGTAATAAACTCAACTCATTCAACCACGGATATGTTCCTACTGGACTTTGGCTGGAGGTTACCGAAAAGTCTCAAGTGATTTCTTCAAGAAGGTTAAATGAATAGACTACCAAATATGTTTTAACATGCTGAGAGAAAATTTATACAATTAGAGGACAGTTTGGTGTCAAACTAATTATAAGTATACAGAAAACTACAAATAAAAAAAACAGAATGTTTATAAATTTGGGGGAACACAAAATTTTGTAAGTAATTATCTAATATGACTCAGGTGTGAATAACCTTTATTCATAATAATGTAAATATGAAATTTCAAAATTGTTAAAATTATGTCATGAGGCTATTTATTGTGTGGAGGGACAAGAAATGTGTGTGTTGAACAGGGGTATAAAGAAAGCTTAATCCTCACCTTTTATAGTGAGAAGTAAAAATAATCAGGTCTAAAACTGAAAAATCAAGGAGTAGCATTATTAGTATATTACTTAGACTATGAAGATATATCACAAGAATCAGCTAAAGGAATACGACTTGATTAAGACTAGGAAATATATGGTGTATGTGCTGTCATCTATCTTTCTATACCTGAGGCAGACATCACTAATCAACTGCAGAGCTGATAAGACTGCTGAGTCTCAGAATCCTTTGCAACATGGTCACTACAAGGAGCTACCACCAGCTGAACAGAACTGGCACTTGCCTTCCTTGGACCATATGATCTTTATGATTCCTCTCAGTTCTTTCATTCTATGATTATGTAAAATAAAGAACATTGAATGTCTCGGTCAGGTGACACATGAAAGTATCATTTAAAAATATTAATTTAGTAGCAAAATGAGGATAGATTGGACATGAAAGAAACAGAACCTAGGGAGAACAGCTGGTGGGCAGTAGAAGTCATTCAGATGATGCAGAGAGGATACTAAGGCATTTCTGAGCGTTGTCAACAGGGCCTGCAGGTGCCATCCTCTCCATTGGAATGAAATAGCCATATTCAAAGTCTTATCCTGATTATAAAATTTTCTTGAGCCTTTGGAACAGTTTATATGTATACAGGAAGGAAAGCAACATTTATTTATTGGTATCATATTCTTAGTACCACACACCTTCACCTGTGTAATCACTTTTATTCCTTGCAATAATCCCAGTTCAAAGGTTAGAAATGCCTAACATCAGAAGCTGTTCCATGGATCTAGGATTTAAACCTGACTCTGTCTGACTTGAAGCTGATGCTCTCCTCCGTATAGTTCTGTTGTCACAATTGTCTTTAACACTGGAAGGGAGTCATTAAGAGAGAGATGCAGAATCACTTCTAAATCAGAGGAGAGAAAAATGAAACTTCTAGAAAACTACAAATAAAGGAAAAGTGCTGTTGGGAAAGGCAGTCTCCTGCATGCAGTCTTTCCACCCCCACTTGGCCACATAAGAGTGGGCTTTGGGCCTAGAACGCTTCTTTACAAAGCGATAGAGAGTCCACACAGCCTGTGCTGGGTTTATCACCTTGTGTGGGAGTATCTTTCCCTGTTTCAGGCACATTGAGAACTCCTTTGTTCTGCTTAAGCCTGTATGTCAGTGGCCCTCAGGCACACCCCCAGTTTTCAGTATTTCAGACTCCACAAGGTGGGGGGTGGTGGTCAATGTTCCTTTTGCTGTGGTAAGACAGTTGTGAACATAGGCCAATCGCCCTGAGCTAGCTGTCAGGAGAGACTGCTGGCCACGGGGGACCAATGTCCACTATTGAAGCTGATCTTCCTCTGTCTCTTCTTTATGTAGGTAAAGTGTTGTTCCGTCCAGTGCTTGACTATTGTGTTTTCCTTGGTGACTCCAATACCAAGATGCAACGGGCCTCCTCCCCAGGACTGGTAAGTGGTGCATGGCGTTCTGCTCCCTTGGGATTGATGACCTGCATGGTATACAGCTTGACATGTACGTACAGAAAGTGACATATTTACTTGGTTATAGGATTTTGTTGTTGTCACAATCTTGGGCATGGTTTTGTGTTTAGAAAGAGAATAACCTTGCAGAGTCATACTATTCCAACCCTTAAAACATGACGGTGAATGTCAGAGCAAAACCTCTAGTCACTGAGGGGACTGTATTAAAGTGTAGATATGGGGTTTTATTTCTCTTCAGGGCCAAATGGAAGTCAACAGGAGCCACGATTAAATGCAGAGGTGTACTGTAATGTATAGTATGATTTCCTGAGAGTGTGATGTCTTCGATTAAGGAATCCTCCATATTCCAATTTGTCATTGTTTTACCTAACCCCAGCAAAGACTCTCTCCCTATGGCAGGCCCATATTCTCTTTTTTTTTTTTTTAAAGCCCAATAAAAATCATATATATTTCTTGGTACTGCATGACCAACTGTATTTCAACATACAGAAACAAACAGAGCCCACTCTACTTTAGTAATTAGATGGTAGAGCACTTAAGGCTTCTCTTGATTAAAAGCCAAGAATCTTATTTGCATTTCTTTGAAGGAAAAAACCATAATAAGGACAAACTATTGGCAAAGTGATGGACCAAACAGAGAGGAAATTATAATTACAGACTTCAGAGTTCAGTTTAGGATGTATATGTGTGTTGCTTTTATTTTATTTTATTTTTTTTACACTTTTCACACATCTCATTTATTTATCTATTTTGGATATATTTCATTTTTTTATTGAAGTATAGTTGATTTACAATGTTGTGTTAATTTCTGCTGTACAGTAAAGTGGTTCAGTTATACATATATATACATTCTTTTTTTGAATATTCTTTTCCACTATGGTTTATCACAGGATATTGAATATAGTTCTCTGTAATATACAGTAGGACCTTGTTGTTTATCCATTCTATATATAATAGTTTGCATCTGCTAATCCCAAATTCCCAATTCCTCCCCAACTGCGCCACCAGGGAAGCCCCCATCTGTATGTATTCTTAACAGAAATGTCTATTTAGTTCTTCTGCCTATTTTTGGATTGGGTTGTTTGTTTTTGTTGTTGTTGAGTTGTATGAGCTGTTTGTATATTTTGGAAATTAATCCCTTGTTGGTTACATCATTTGCAAATATTTTCTCCCCTTTCATAGGTTGTCTTTTCGTTTTGTTTATGGTTTCCTTTGCTGTGCAAAACCTTGGAAGTTAGATTAGGTCCCATATTTTTTATCTTTGCTTTTATTTCTATTGCTTTGGTAGACTGTGTATGTTACCTCTTAAGTGAGAGTTTGAGGAGTAGGGATTATTTATCCATTTGGTGTGGGATATATAGGCCCCTGTTGTGTTCCCTGAACAGTTAGAGTTACCCCAAGTAGTTCAGACTCTTAAACATATGCACTCACCCTTGGTTCTTTATACTCCGTGAAAAATTGCCTCTTCTAGTCATTGGTCATTCTTTTCTCTTCCATCTGATTTTTCTTTTATCAGTTTTACCTGAATACACTTTCCAGTCTACATTCATTGACCAAAAAAATAATCTTGCAATGAACATTTTTTTTAGTCATTTAAACCATTATCTTCAACTCTCTTTTTCTTTTTTGAAGTAGGCACTAGGCCATTATTTAGTTTTATTTTATGAACACTCAAACTTTCCAAAATGTACAAATCAGTTGCCTTGAGAGGAATGCCAGAACCCCAGCTATTCTGAGCTGAGAAGCCAGCACAAGGAGAGAGATCCTAGAGCATTCATCAAAGTAAAGTAAGTGACCAGAGCAAGTGAGGCTGGATTATTTCTTCCAAAATGACTTTGCTTTTCAGTTTGGTGTTTCAGTTTGGTGTTCCTGGGAGCAGCAGAGTCCTGGACTCAGGATATGGTCGGTCATTTCTACTTTGCATTAAATGCTTACTCCTGTGTGCTTTGTGTTGGGAGCAAATTAGCAAGATTCTCCTCTCAATCCAGAATTGAGTTTAGACACTGAGCACTACTGCCTACTCCCCACAACCTCATGTTTCTTACCATGGAGGTGGTCCTTTTACCAGTGGATGGAGGCCCCTGGCCAGTGAGGTATCCTCTACTATGCTTGGAACTTACTGGGCAATGAGCGCCACTGAGGTGAGCCTTTGAGTGAAGGCAGAAAACAGGGTTCAGAAGGTCTCCTTGTTTCTAATTATAGCTTCTCAAATAGGCTGCATTTATTTCCACATCCCCAGTGGCTGTGTGTCACATGTAGTTAGCACTACTGTTGTTACTAAGAGGTAACATGTCCACTTGCTGTCTGCCTGGGAAGGTGTTAAAGGTTGTATATTCATTATCAAATTTTTTTTCAGTTTTAATATTTTTTAAATTGAAGTATAGTTGATTTACAATGTGTTAATTTCTGCTGTACGGCAAAGTGATTCAGTTATACATATATATATATACACATTCCTTTTTAATATTATTTTCCATTAAGGTTTATCATAGGATATTGAATATAGTTCTCTGTGCTATACAGTAGGACATTGTTGTTTCTAATTTTTTTATTTAAAAAAATTAGCTATAGTTGATTTACAATATCGTGTTAGTTTCAGGTGTACAGGTTCAGATTCTTTTCCATAATAGGTTATTACAAGATATTGAATATAGCTACCTGTGCTATACAGTAAATCCTTGTTGTTTACCTATTTTATATATGTGGGTATTTATCTGTTAATCCCATACTCCTAATTTATCCCTCCCCCTCCCCTTTCCACTTCGGTAACCATAATTTTTTTCCTATATCTGTGAGTCTATTTCTCTTTTGTAAATAAGTTCATTTGTATCATTTTTTTAGATTCCACATATAAGTGATATCATATGATATTTGTCTTTCTGTGTCTGATTTACTTAGTATGATAATCTCTAGGTCCATCCATGTTGCTGCAAATGGCATGATTTCATTTTTTTATGGCTAATATTCTGTGTGTGTATGTATGTGTGTGTATGTGCATATATATATATATAACATCTTCTTTATCCATTCATCTGTTGATTGGACACTTAGGTTGCTTCCATGTCTTGGCTATTGCAAAAGTGCTGCTATGAACATTGGGGTGGATATATCTTTTCAAATTAGAGTTTTCATCTTTTCTGGATATATGCCCAGGAGTGGGATTGCTGGATCATATGGTAGCTCTATTTTTAGTCTTTTAAGGAACCTCCACACTGTTGTCCATAATGCTTGTACCAATTTACATTCCCACCAACAGTGTAGGAGGGTTCCCTTTTCTCCACACCTTCTCCAGCATTTATTATTTGTAGACTTTTTGATGATAGCCACTCTGACTGGTGTGAGGTGATACTTCATTATAGTTCTGATTTGCATTTCTCTAATAATTAGCAATGTTGAACATCTTTTCATGTGCCTGAGGGCCACCTGTATGTCTTCTTTAGAGAAATGTCTGTTTAGGTCTCTGCCCATTTTTAATTGGGTTGTTTGTTTTCTTTTTTTTTTTATATTGAGCTGTATGAGCTGCTTGTATATTTTGGAAATTAATCTCTGTCGGTTGCATTATTTGCAAATATTTTCTCCCAGTCCATTGGTTGTCTTTTCGTTTTGTTTATGCTTTCCTTTGCTTTGCTAAAGCTTATATGGTTGATTAGATTCCCTTTGTTTATTGCTTTTATTTCTATTGCCTTGCAAGACTGACCCAAGAGAATTTATGTTAGAGAATGTTTTGCCTATGTTTTCTTCTTTTTTTTGTAATTTATATATTTATTTTTGGCTGCATTGGGTCTTCGTTGCTGCACGTGGGCTTTCTCTAGTTGTGGTGAGAGGGGGCTACTCTTTGTTGCAATGCGCGGGCTTCTCATTGTGGTGGCTTCTCTTGTTGCGGAGCACAGGCTCTAGGCACGCGGGCTTCAGCAGTTGTGGCTTGCTGGCTCTGGAGCACAGGCTCAGTAGTTGTGGCACACAGGCTCAGTTGCTCCGTGGCATGTGGGATCTTCCCGGACCAGGACTCGAACCCATGTCCCCTGCATTGGCAGGCAGATTCTTAACCACTGCTCCACCAGGGAAGCCCCTGCCTATGTTTTCTTCTAGAATTTTTATGGTTTCATGTCTTATATTTAAGTCTTTAAGTCATTTTGAGTTTATTTTTGTGTATGGTGTCAGGCAGTGTTCTAATATCATTGATTTACATGAGGCTGTCCAGCTTTCCCAACACCACTTGCTGAAGAGACTGTTTTTTCTCCATTGTATATTATTGCCTCCTTTGCTGAAGATTAACTGACTGAAGATGTGTGGGTTTATTTCTGGGCTCTCTATTCTGTTCCATTGATCTATATGTCTGTTTTTGTGCCAGTGCCATGTTGTTTTGATTACTGTAGCTTTGTAGTATTGTCTAAAGTCTGGGAGGGTTATGCCTCCAGCTTTGTTATTTCTTGGGAGGTCCATATTCTACCTGCCCATGCCTAGACTTGGCAAATGCTTCAGGGAGGAAAAAGCCTACCTGTCTCTGTTCACCTATGAAGTGTTTATGCTGTTTTAGAATTTACTTCCCACAACTCTCATATGTCTTTATAAAATATCTGATTTTTAGTTTATCCATTTTTTCTGGCTACTATGACAGGAACCATGGTCTACTGCAATATTTCATATCTTACCTGGAAGTATAAATGGCAGAATTACATTTTATATTATGTTTATGTACCCCTTCTATTTTATTTAATAGAGATTTTCTGGTAGAGACCAACTTAATTTTGTTTAGGGTGTGTCATATTTTAGAACGAATATTGTGACTTTTATCAGTGTATAACTGCTTTTGAGATCACTAATAGGTATTTCTCTAAGTGACAAATTATCTTACTGCTTCTATTTATCTTTTACTTTTAAGGGTAATGTTTTGTTGAGTCAGCATTAGCAAATATTTAACAGAGTGACTTTATTTACTACTGGAATCACCACAATAGATTACTAAAGGCAATGATAATTTTTTTCCTATTATTGTTTAAAGAAATCTTACTTATGGTTATTTGGTCAATAAACAGGGATTGTATTATCAATAAAAACAACATTTGCTGCTCCTAAGAGCTTCCTACTCATCACATCTAGGATTCCACTAGGTCTTAGAAGAAATGTTTTAGCTGCTAATCACTGTAAATCTCACCGTGATTGAGGTGGAGTACCAGAAGGTCTGTGTTTACCCAAAGTTCCAACTTAACATCCTAATGTGAAAGGCTTTGGGCTAAAATAGAATAGCTTGTAGTTAGCCAATACTTCCAGTAAGAATAACTTGAAAAGTTGGATTTAAAAAATATATGTGAACGTATGAGAGTTGCAAAGGTAAATAGAGTTAAAGTCTTCAAAGGTTCTAGCATTATCCAGGAAGTAGTAAAAGAATTTTTACTGGACTCTAATTTAAGGATGAATGGTGTCATCTTTAGGATAACCACTCGGGATGGAAAGAGAATGCAAAACTAATGTATATCAAAAATGGGGAAAATAGAACAATAGAAAATAGAAATTGAACAATTCATCTTTTTGATTAACCCGAAAGAAGAAAAGATAGGAGAGAAAATGAGACATACAATAGATGGGACAAAGAAAAAGCAATAGTAATACGGTAGACATAAGCCCAAGTGTATCCATAATTACTTTAAATGTTTTTGGACTAAATACAAGAACTGAAAGGCATAAGTTTTCAGACTAGATATTAAAAAGTATATCCTGCATATGAAAGACACACCTAGATGAGGACAAAGAGAGAATGAAAGTAAATGGTTGGATAAGGAAATAATCATGCAAAATCTAACAACAACAACAAAAGAACTAGTGTAATGGTTGATTGTACTAATATCAGACAATGTAAACTTTTATGGAAAAAAGCATTTCTATAGTTTAAAATATTTCATTGTCATAAAAGAATCAATCTACATGCAGGAATTTTAATAAAACTATTAAAAGTAGATGAGAAACATAAATACTGTTGTTTTATTTAATAATAACAAATAACTGTTCTATTTGTTTTGCAAAATTGTGAAAAGCACATTTTGCCCCATTGAGATAGGAAAAAAGGTCCATGAGTGCCATCTGACAGCAAGACCAAGACCTAGTTATTTAGAATACTCATAACTCTAACCATTTATTTTCACACTTTGCTAAATCTTGGTCTTTCAATCAGGATAGGCTAGGTTATGCTAAAGAAACAAGCCCAACTATCATGGCTCAAAAGCCTGTGGCCAGTCAAGGTGATTCTCCACGACCACAGTTGGCTCAGCATTCCTGGATGCTTCCATTTACAGCACTTCCATGTCACCTTGTACTTCCACAATGGCCACGGGATGGGGGAAAGAGCTAGAGGGTCTCACACTGCTCCAGGATGGAAGGAACATGTGTCATTTCTGCCCACAATCCGTTGGCCAGAACCAATCATATGACCCTGCTCAATGACAGAGGGTACAAGGAAGTATAAACCTTCCATATTCCCAGAAGGAGAAGAGCATTAGGCTTATAGGTTAGGATCAGAAGTGTCTACCATAGCTGGAAACTCCTGTTTACATGTCTGAGGTCATGAACCTCCATAAGGTCAGGGACCATGACAATCCTGAAGAAAACAGGTATGATTTCTGTACCCCCAGCTGCTTCATCTCAGAGACTGATCTCATTTTCACCAAAGGAAGCACTGACTAAGGCCTGGGCACAGGGATGCAGCCCTCTCAACAATCCACTGCCTTTTAGCACTGCTCGGTTGATTAGCACAGGGAGTGCCACGTGAGAGAGGAGGGAATCAGAGGCAACAGGACCAAAACCCCTCCATTTGGGAGTGCAGAGGTAGTAAGAAAGTAACAGCTATACTGAGCATTCTCTGGTTGTAGTACACCTCTGATACTGCACAAAATTATCCAGGTAGCCAGACATTGGGTTCTGCTGGCCCTTGACTAATTGGAGGTACAGGCTGACTGTCCATCTATATTTACATGATCGGATCTTGTTTCTGACTATTGTAGTCTACAGTGACACCATTCTGGATCTGACTCTTTCAACTACTTCAAACATAGTGGTCCACTTGGTCCTACCCTGTAATGAACCCGTTAGCTCTTCCAGAGCCGGATGGCCAAACTGCCTCCCCTGGCCAGGCTGCTGCTTGATCCCAATAAGACATGTCTCTAATCTTGGGCTAACGAAAAGATTGAAACATACTATAAGACAGAGCCTCTATAACAGGTTTGATCCATTTTAAAGTTATCTTTTCTCTGTTCTTTTCCTTTCCCTCTTTCTTTATTGACAGCAAAAACAAATTCTTGAAATATTTTTGCTTAAAAAAGACAGTACTGAGGGAATTCCCTGGCGGTCCAGTGGTTAGGACTCTACGCTCTCACTGCCAAGGGCCTGAGTTCAGTCTCTGGCTGGGGAACTAAGATCCCACAAGACGCACCAGCGCGGCCCAAAGGAAAAAAAAAAAAAAACAACCAAACCAAAAAACCCAAAAAACAAAAAGACGTCGCAGAGCTTACAAACCCGATAGTGGTGTTTAGCACCCACCTCTAACAG